>NW_026068159.1:297974-380557 GCF_014885135.2 Alexandromys fortis | reverse complement strand
CCTCTACCTGGCAAGATTTTTTTTCTTAGTGCTAGGGATTGAATTGAACTCAACATCTTTTTTTTTTTTTTAATTTATTATGTGTACAACATTCCTTCCATGTGTGCCCGCAAGCCAGAAGGGGGCACCAGGTCTCATTATAGATGGCTGTGAGCCACCATGTGGTTGCTGGGAATTGAACTCAGGACCTCTGGAAGAGCAGTCAGTGCTCTTAACCACTGAGCCATCTCTCCAGCCCCATGAACTCAACATCTTAAGGAGCAAAGTCTCCGCCACTCAACTACATTTTGAGCCCATTATTTTTGTTTGTGATTAAGTCTTGCTGTGCTGCCCATGGTGACCTTGAAGTTGTGGCCATCAAGCCTTGCCCACCAGAGGACTAGGTTCCAAGGACCTATACCACTATACCCGATTGTTTTCTTTTCTACTTACATAATTACTGTACTTTTTGGTAAAATCATGTATAGGGTTGCACAGAAGTAAACATATGTAAATTTGAAGCAACACACAGAGTATTTTGCTTATTTCTTGAGTTATTTCACAAAATTATAATAAAACAGTTCTTCATATGGGTCCCTTGGGGCATCTAACTCAGTTAAGTTTTCCTGAGCCTTGGACAAGGTTAGAAGTAGAGTGGCAATCCTGTATTGCAGAGTTCTTAGGTCCCCAATTTAGATCTTCATTAGTGCAATCAATATTTAGCTCTGCTTCCAACACTAAGTTGTTGTAGACTGAAATTCCATCAGCGAAGGGAACCCCACTCACTTCTATTTGCAATGCTCATTTTGTTTGGATTGTTTTTGAGTGTTGATTTCGATAGCTATAATTTGCAGTTTTCTATTTGTGTTTTATTTGCAAATATAATAATAAGAAGCTTACTAGCGTTTTCTTACATTGCTTATTAATTTTGAAAGTGAAATTTGAAATTAAAAATGTTTTGCTAGCTGGATGTTATGGCTCATGCTTTAAATTCTGTCATAGGGACAGCTAATGCCTTAGAATCACAGTGGGTTCAAGGTTACCCTGAGATGCATAGTGAACATTTCTGAACAGCCTGGGTTACAGAGTGAGAAGCTGGTTGTTGTGGTTTTTGGTTTTGGGTTCTCTCTCTCCCTCCTCCTCTCTCTCTCTCTCTCTTTCTGTATATGTGTTTTCAGTTGCTCTCCTTATTTTTTGTGACTGTCTCTTACTGAACCTACTGCTCATCGACTTCTTCTCGGCTGCTGGTATTATAGGCACAGCACACGACACTGGAGCTGGGTACCAGGAATTCAGACTCAAGTCCTCACGCCTGTCTGACAAGCACTTTCCTGACTCAGTATCTCCCCAGTGTCTGCTTGTACTTTTCAATTGTTTGTTTTGAAAGTTTTGTAAGTTTTACATCATTTTTAGCAAGTGTTATACTCTGTAGCCTAGGCTCGTAATCTACCTCAGTCTCCCAAGACTTAGAATTACATGTGTACATCTCTACACAATTTACTGACAGTTGTCCTAATTAAGCAAAGATAAAATTTAGATTTTATAAGGATTTAAATTGAATTATTGTTAGTTTACATATATATGAATCTTTCAGATCATATTTGGACAGGGTTGTGTATTCTGTATCTAGTAGATGTTTGAAAGTGGTGCCTTAAAAACGAAAAGAATTATACAAAATTTCAGCATTTATTGGGTACTTGATATTATTTATAATAATATAGAAACATGAAGATGGCACAGAAAAAATGTAGAACAGGGGTAATAATTACTTTTATATTTCCAGAAATCGCTTTCTGTTTTTCCTTCTTGCCTCTGTTATTTTTGGTGCTAGGGATCAAATCTAGGGTTTTGCTCATCATAAGTAAGCAATCTTTACAGTATCAGCCCCAAACAGCCAGTCTTTGAAACTTAGATCTTATTTAGCGCTCTAATCTACATCACTGGTATATTTGTTCACAACATTGTGGTTTTCCTTGCTTTTGCTTTAGCTCTGAGTAGTCCGAATATGGTGGACATACCCTCTTCTCCAAATATTGGGCTTCGGCGTAGTGGTCAAATTGAAGGTGTTCGGCAAATGCATAACAATGCTCCTAGGAGCCAGATGGCCACTGAACGAGATCTCATGGCCTGGAGCAGAAGAGTGGTGGTAAATGAACTAAATAATGGAGTTAGTAGGTGAGTTGGCATGGTAACCTTCCTAAGAAAATTCAAAACTGTATATTTACAAGAGAATTATGTTAAATTAGCCTAGTAACTGAGATATTCTAATCAAGCTGCATCATATGTTAGTTTTTCCATATCAACTGATTGTAATTAGCTTATTTTGTGACAAATATCCTCCTAAATGTGCTCAGCTTTTGATTAATGCCCTGGGAAATACTGAGAAGGTGATGCATTCTTGCACCAGTGTGTGGGCTTATCGTCTAAGGGTAAGAATACAGATACTAAGACAGAATTCATATTAGAGCACATGTGAACCAGAGTGGCATATTGACTATGGATTAACAGTGATCCAAGAAAAAGGTCACCAGCTAAGTATTGGAGCAGTATGAGTATGCAGTGTAAATGTGCTTTAAAATGTCATTCAAATAGTCTTCACTGGTGAAAGGATTTTGTTGGCATGATTTCAAATCTACAATCACGATTCTTACTTGTAAAACTACCTTTTTTATAATAACAACTGTATAATCACAAGTAGAGATGGGTTATATATGTATATATTATGTATAATATATATGTGTATATATATATATATATATATATATATGAACTATTCTGGAGAGCATATATTTTAACCATACCATCTAACCAAGTATTATTAGCAGATAATCCCAAAGTAGCAAAATATATTAAATCCTATTTTCCCCCTCTGCTTTCTGATATAAGTAGGAATCAAGAAAAAAGCTAATTTTATGAGTTGTGACTGCTAGAATAGGGAAAATTCAAAGAATTCCTTAAGCGGACAATGAGGGCTACTGAGACCTCAGGAACAATGGCAATGGGTTTTTGAGCCTACTGCACCTATTGGTTTTGTGGGAGCCTAGGCAGTTTGGATGCTCACCTTACGAGACTTGGATGGAGGAGGGTGGTCCTTGGACTTCCCACAGGGCAGAGAACCCTTATTGCTCTTTGGGCTGACAAGTGAGGGGGACTTGATTGGGGGAGGGGGAGGGAAAGGGGAGGCAGCGGTGGGGAAGAGACAGAAATCTTTAATAAATTTAAAAAAAAGTAAAAAAAATAAACAAGGAAGCAGGGAATTAGATATTTGTGTGCTAATAGTCATTGCGGTGTTTTTCAAATGAAAAAATTAAATATCAATCAGTAAATAGATTATCAAATATGATTTAGCATACAATGGTATTTTTTTTTTTTTTTTTTTTTGGTTTTTCCAGACAGGGTTTCTCTGTAGCTTTGGTTCCTGTCCTGGAACTTGGTCCTGTAGACCAGGCTGGCCTTGAACTTCCAGAGATCGCCTGCCTCTGCCTCCTGTACTGGGATTAAAGGTGTGCGCCACCACACCTGGCTACAATGGTATTTTATTAGTCCATAAAGAAGCCATTCTGATAACTGCTGAAACATGAATAAAATTTGAAACTGTCTTGCCAGGTAAAAGAAGACATAACACAAAAGGACAAATAGTGTGTAGCTCTACTTAACATAATATTTAGAGCAGGAAAATTCATAGACATAGTACCAGATCGCAGAGGCTTTCAGGGCCTAGAGGAATGGGGAAATGGGAAGTAACTGCTTAATTGTTTCAGGTTTTATCTTGGAAGTGATAGAAAAGTAATGGGGGTGGGTGGGGGTGCCCATTGCAGAACATCGCCACTGAGGAATATCGCTAAAGCCATTCCAGAGCTACATTTTCTATTTTGAAATTGTTTAATTTTCAGAGTTGATGTTTAAACTCTTGGATTCTTTTTCTTATTTTATTAGGGTTCAGGAGGAATGTCGCACTGCGAAAGGTGACCTAGAAATTAGTCTTTATACAGTCGAAAAGAAGAAAAAGCCATCTTCTACTAGCCAAAGAGTGAGTTTGCTTCTTCAGTGCTTTCAAATCCTGTTTGCAAATAAAAATTATTTGAAAGGCAATAGTTATCTATCAAGAGAGTATTTAAATTGGCGTCTGCTTACAGGGATCTTAATTTTTTCAACCTCAAATCCATATCCATACATGCATGTGAATGGTTATTAACAGAAAAAATTTAAGTAAAAGGTTGTCTTTTAATGTATATGTATAAAATATTATTTTCATATTTTTAAATGCAATCGTGATTTTTTATTGGTTATCAATCCAAATGTGAAACAAATGCTGTATCCATTAAGATAGAGGTTGTCATGCTTATGTATGAAATCCTTGGTTTTACTTAATTATATTTTATTGAAGTAAGGCAAATATTCAATTATGGCTTGCCTTTAGTTGTTTTTATGTTATATATAAAGAGAGTTGAGTAGTTCGAATAAAAATGATCTGACCTAGAAAGCCAGACATTCTTCTGACCCTCTACAAAATAGTTTGCCAACCCTTGTATAACCTATCTAATCACGTAAGCAAAACCTAACTATACGTTGGGATATACTAGGTTCATTTCCCAGTAGACCCTGCTATGCAATGGATGAGATACCTGTACTGCATTTGGCCTAACTAATAAGCTTATGAATTCTTCTCATTCACCAGTCAAAATGAATCAAGATGTAAACTATTTCTTCCCGAGTTATAACCCCTCTGTAGAATATAGTTAATTGGATAATTTTCAGTGTTTAAAGAACAGATAAGTAGTGTATCCTGAATTTTAATTATTTTTTCTCTGTCAATGAACAAAATTAGGGATAATTATCATAAATACCTTAAAATATTTATACATGATTCTGATATCTGCTTTAAATTTTTATATTGTGGGTATTTTAAGCTTATTCCATCTCTACTATGAATCTAATTAATGGTTTATTTTGTTTTGCTTATTTGCCAATAATTAGTTTATCTGGAAATGCTAGGGTTTAGAGTAGGTATATAAGCATTTAGGTATTTAGGCTGGAATTTAGACATTTTCATATACATTTGAAGACCACAGAAGCCAGACATGGTAGTATGTATATGTAATCCCAAAATTTGGGGGGCTGAGGTAGAAAGGAAATGAGAGTTTGAGGTCACTCTGGACAACATAGTAATATTTACATATAAGAAAAAGAAACTGAGCCTTCAAGACTAGTTTATAAGAGTTTTAAAGTTACTCCCAATGACATTAACCTGTAGCTTTGCTTGTAATAGTATCAACCATAATGATTTCTACTTATAGATATTAGATATTGTAGAAAGGTAGATACTCCACTAAATTTTCCTTGTTAAAATGAAGTATCTTTTCTTAATAGGCTCTTTCTGTAACCCTGGCTAGCTTGGAAGCCCTGGCTAAGCTGGGACATCAGTTGAATTCCATGTTACTACTATAATTGTGTCTTTTACATTGTTCACAAGTAGTAGGACTGAATTCCAGTGAGAGAGAAGAAGTTAAGCATGGCATAGTTTCTTGCTTGTTATCTAATTGCACACTTTTATGCTCAAAAATTTGAATTTTTTAGTTTTGGCTTTGGTTTTTGAGATAGGATCTTTCTCTATAGCCCCTGTTGGCCTGGAACTTACTATGTAGACTGTGCTAATCTTGCACACAGTGCTCTTTTTGCCTGTTGTCCCTTCAATGCTGGAAATACTTCCAACCCTTGCCTCTTTTCACAGGTTTGGGGATTATAAGTATGTGCCACAATATCTGATTTGGATGTTGCTTTTTATGTGTGTATTACTTCGAGTCTTAAATCTTCTATTATGTAATCTAAAGCTTATTTTATGTCTATCAATTCTCTCCTGGCATTTTTCTACAAGGAATATTTGTTAAATTGATTCTTAAAATTATTTTTCTGGGGCCAGGGATATGGCTCAATAGTTAAGAGCACTGGCTGCTCTTACAGAGTGTTCAGATTTGATTCCTTGTAACTCACAATCATCTGTAACTCCTGTTTGAGGGGAATCGATGCACTCTGGCCTCCACTGTTGTAATAGGAACGGCGGCGGGGCTGCGTCCCCAACACCCTGGCCGCTTGGCTAACTCATGCCCGAAATAACAACACACAAACTGTATTTAGTTAAGAACTGCTTGGCTCATGAACTCTAGCCCTTACAGGCTAATTCTCGCACCTGGACTAGCCCATTTCTAATAATGCGTGTAAGCACCCCAAGGTGCGCATACCGGGAAGATTCTAGCCTCCGTCCATGCTGTCCAGGAGCAGAGCAGAGTCTGACCTCACTTCCTCTTCCGCCCAGAATTCTATTCTGTTTATTCCTCCCACCAATGCTTTAACCTATGAGGCCAAGCAGTGTGTTTATTACTTAACCAATGAAATCAACAGATTGATATATGACACTCCCACATCACTCTACTGTACAAGGCAGGCATGTGATCTACAAATAAATATGTGAGGAGGCCAAACAGCCATACACATAAAATGAGAAATAAATTCAAATCAGTTTGTTTTGTTTGTTTTGAGCCAGGGTCTCACTCTCTAGCCTAGGCTGTCCTTGAGCTTACTTTAGTCCTTCTGCTTCAGTTTCCTGAGTTCTTGGAATACAAGTGTGAACAAGCGTGTAAAGCTGTGTTAGATTGATTCTAAAGATCGTTACTAAACCTTAAGAATCTTAAGACTGCTAGTCTGGAATGAAAGAAATATAAATGATTCAATCTAATTGGTCATGCTAATGCTTTTACAGACTTTCTTTTTCTTTTTAAAAGTTATTTAAGGATTACATTAACTATAATATGGATGTTTATTCCTGCTATGATAATTGTGAATAATGTGTCCTGTAAATTTTGAATGGGCAAACTCTTGCAACCGAGGTATTCAGTGTTCAGTTTTGTACTATTTCTTCTTTTAAAATAGGTTTCCCTTCTCTTTTACAGAATGATCATCAGCCTAGCTGTGGGCGGTCTTTACGGAGGACACAGCGCAAGCGTCAGCATACTTACCTAACACGGTCCAACATAGAGCATAATTCACAGGCATCATCTCAAAATGCAGGTGTACAAGAAGATTCAGACAGCTCCTCGGAGGTTAGATCTGCTGTTATTTATTCCAAGTTACTTCTTTTGTTGTTTTTGTACCATTTATTCAGGTTTCCTTTTGCAAGTCACTTGAATAAGAAATGCAGAGGTTTACTTATTAATAAGCGCTTACGCAGATTTGGGTGTTCCATTGAACACTTCGGATTGTCTTTCCTGATTTCTACCTAAGACACTATCTCGGCAAGCATGTGCCACCCAAAGTTTGTCTTTGTGACAGAGAGATAAGATAGTGACAGAAAATCTTCCTAGGCATGAAACATAAATAATAGAAATAAGGCGAACAGTCCCAGGACTGATTCACTCTGTAATTAGCTTATATATCCCTTTTATTTTATTTTATTATTTTATTTTATTTCTGACTTTATCTATTCCAGGAGTCATTGAGTGTTGATTTACCGCAGACCTATCTTCTTCATGACAGTGAAGAGAGTGTATAGCTGCTCTTTTCCTCTTGTTCCTTTGTTCCCCAATCCTCTTGTTCGTTTAACAACTCTATTTTTTAGATCCATAATGAGAGTTTTATTGACATTAACATTATAGAGTACTTTCTTTCTTCTACTATTCACAGTTTTTAAAGTAATATTTCCCTTTTCCTCCATGAATATCTTGACCTTAAAATAATACTCACAATATATTTAAAGCTATTTTTTAGCATTTAAGAAGACTATAAGTATTTTGAGATTTAAACATTTTTCTAAAGAAACAAAAATGTTTTATATCAATAAAGAGTATAATACCAGACACCATAAAATACCCACTAGGTTTGTTTGTAAATTTGAGATCTATGTAGAAAAATACTTATGTACATTTTAGCTAGGATGTTTGATGAAGTAATAAAGTCCTGTACATCAAATAGGTTCTTTTCTATATTATACTAGCTGATACTAAATATATTTAATTGCCTTCTCTTTTAGGAAGATGAAACTGTTGGCACAAGTGATGCTTCTGTAGAAGACCCTGTTGTTGATTGGCAAAGTGAAAGCTCTTCCAGGTAGTTCCAATTGACCTCATTATTCAAAATTTAATTTCATATGAAATTATGATTTTGTAGGAATTTGATAAAACCACAGATAAAATAGTGTCATGTAATGCAAAAAAATTCTGGGTTTGAAGCCCATGGACCATGTATTTATTCATGACTCCCAATACTTTCTATGGATATAACTATAGAGGTGTTGTTTCTTTTACCTGTGAAATAAGCTTCATTTTAAATTTATGATTGTACTTCTATGCAATTTTATATAATTATTTCAGGTTTTGGTCTTTTGATATAGAGTATTATTATGTAATTCTGGCTCTCCTAGAACTCACTAGACCAAGCTGGCTTTAAACTCTCACAGATCTGCCTGCCTCTGTTATTAAAGGTGTGCACCTTATTTAAAACTTTAAAACTTTATTTTAGTTTTAAAACTATATCTCCGTTTCAGTCATAAGATTGATGTTTATTTTTAGGTAGTTTTGTGTTTCCAGCAAGGATTTTTAAATCCTGTCATAGCAAATTCAGTAATTTTTATTCTGGAAGCATTTCATTAAAATTAAATAGTGATAAAAATTTTGTATTTATCATGCTACTTTTCCAGTCCTTGTCTTGTAAGTGCTCTTTCATAAGAAAATGGTGACTTTTCCATCATAATTTTGATTTCTCGCCAGTGATTCATCAAGTGAATATTCTGACTGGACAGCGGATGCTGGGATAAATTTGCAGCCTCCCAAGAGACAAACGAGACAGGCAGCGCAGAAGATCTTCAGCAGCTCTGAAGATGAAAAGGTGAAGCCCTTAGAAGATAGGAAGAAGAAGACTAAGCAGACGAGAAAGAAGGTTTGTAATACGGAAATCGCTTGGTTTTGCCTTGTTTTTCTTTTTTTTGCCTCCAATATTTGAATATTTTATAGTGACATTTGCTTTTCCTCTAAAAAGGTCAATTAAAAATTCTAATTGACTTGAAAGAATTGGTCCTAATTTCTTGTTATTCAAAGGTACAGTTAATTGCCATAATTATGTTATTAAACCAGAACATTGACAGTTGCTTGTAAAAATGCAGCAAAGTTCTACAAGAATAAGCCATTGTAATAAAATAAAATTATTCTTGTCATTACCCAGTTATAAATTTGTATTCCTATAAACATTTTACTCATAGGATAAAAGAGTTTGAATTTATATTTTATTTTACCTCATTATCCTTTCCACCAATGTAATTTAATTTAAGGGACATAATACTTTAATCTACATACTTGTCTGAATTTCATAGTTTGTTTACCTGTTAATTTTTGTGATGATATTATACTGTTTTTATGCTTTCTATTTTAAAAGGATTGCTGTTCTCTAAAAATCTAGTATCTAAATGGAAAATGGCTGATTCCATTAAATGAGCTCTGCACATTCTTCTTATACGAAATGTCAAAGATATTAATGCACTGGTGCAGTAATCCTGTTGTATTAGTACATACAAATACTAGGGGATGAACCTACTGCTTCGCACACTGCCACTGAGCTATATACCAGCTCTTTTATCTACTTTTCCATTTTCAGACAGAATCTCAAGTTCCCCAGACTGGCCTTGAACTTTCAATTCTTCTGTCCCAACTTCCTGAATATCTGGGATTACAGACCTGCAGCATCTGGTCCATCTTTTATTCTTAATAGTCACTATTGTATTATTATTTGAGTTGATATAGTCTAAAAACGTGAAGAGAAAACATGTGTTATTATTAGATGATAATATGTCAAGCTATTATCTGTGATCCAAAATTGAACTGCTTGATTTCTTGATATAAAATAAATGTATAGTTTCTATTGGATATGTTTAAAACTTAAATATTTTCAGTGTGCATGAAACCTGCTATTTTACATAATTTTTCTGTCTTTTTCATACTACTATTCATGAGTCTGCACTTATGAACCATTGTTACAAATGCTGTAATTGTTATTTGATTTGTTTTGTTTTAGAAAGGGGGACTTGTTTCTATGGCAGGCGAACCCAATGAAGAATGGTTTGCCCCTCAGTGGATCTTGGATACTATACCACGGCGTTCTCCATTCGTTCCACAGATGGGAGATGAGGTACTTGTCCAATAAAAACCCTTTTGATTCAAGAACACTATTGGGTTTGAGAGATGGCTCAGCAGTTAAGAGCACCAACTGTTCTCCCGGAGGACCTAGGTTCGATTCCCAGCACCACATGACAGCTCACAACTGTCTGTGACACCAGTTACACAGGATCTAATGCCCTCTTCTGGCCTTTGTGGGCACTATGCATACACATGGTGCACAGACATTTATTCAGGCACATAAAGGAAAATAAATCAACAATAACAGAATATTTCCTTTATTATAAAAAAGAAACAATTAACATTGCTTGGTGGGGGTGGTACACGCCTTAAATCCTAGCACTTGGGAGGCAGAGGCAGGTGGATCTCTGTGAGTTCAAGGAAACCCTGTTCTACAGAGCAAGTTCCAGGACACCAAGTACAACATAGAAATCCTGTCTCAAAAAAACCAAACCAAATAAACAAAAGAACAATTAACACTATTCAATCTTGGTATCTTATATTGGTTTCATTTTATAACTTTATTTATTATTGAGCATATGTGTATAATTGAGGGCAGCACATATACTACAGAGCACAAGTGGAGGTCAGAGGACAGCTCTGTGGGATCATTTCTTTCTACCTGTTACATGCGTTCCAGGAACTAAACTCAGGTCACAAAACTTGCACAGCAAATGCGTTTAATGACTGAACCTTCATATTGTAATTCTGTACTAATTATATATATGCTATCATTGTTTCTTTATTCAGTTGTGTATATAATTAATTTTGCTCCCTTTGTAGAGGTCTGGAATAATGTAGTCAACATAGTAGATACTAGGTTATTTATGATTTCTAAAGTTATAAAAGCAGTTGATTTTTAATTGGAAGTTTGAGAATTGAGTGGTACTTTGAGTCCTCAATCAATCAATAACTAATATTGTTTTAAAAATTCAGTATGTTAGAAAATATGTTTAAACAGGTGTGTCTCACCCAGAATACCTAGGAATGTGGCCCAACCCATTTGTTTATATTATGTTCCAAGGTCAAAAAGTTCTACACCCTTGCCAAAGGATAATTACTGAGTCTCTGGATAAATGTAGATACTCATTTATAATTAGGCATAAAAAATCTAATAAAATATTACCCAGTAGAAACTTTGAGTGTGTTAGTGAAATTATGGTTACCTTGGAATATCATTTCTTTAGGTAGATTGTTTTGTCTGGTCTGTTGACCGACCAAATATTGAAACCTTTTGTGTGTGTTGGGGATTGAACCCCAGGTTGATACAAGCCAGGCAGTTGTACCATTGTGTTGCACTCTCAGCCTCTGCACACCATTTTGAATTCAGAATTAATAGAAATGTAAAGTCGTCATCTCAATAACAGATATAAAAAGGACAAGTGAATAGGTTTAAAATGAGACCAAATACAAACGTGGTCTAATTTTTTATTAAAGAGATCTTGTAGCAGATTTAGCTGTCGAATAACATGAGTAAGCTATCTTTTGTTTATTTTGTTTAGGAATTATTAAAATGTTTCTTTTTGGTGTATGTTGGACTTTTGGCTAGTCTTTGTTTACAGTAATTACTATGCTAGTAAGCTTCTGATGATATATTAAACAACTTCAAAAGCCTCATAATTTTTGACAGATCTGAAATTATAATTTATTCTACTTAATGCCTATTTTGAGACATTTGAGATCTGTGGTAAACTTGAATTAATTTTAGAGGACTTTACAGAACAAATAAGCCTCTGTATCCTTTTAAAGTCTGATGAGACCCTTCTCTATACTTCATGACAACTTCTGTCAGTTCATGTCTTGATGGAATCACTTAAACTGATTTTATTTTATTAAACTGATTGTATCATATGCTTCAAGATTATGTATTAGGCTATGGTAGTTGTTTGGGGGAATGGAGGAAGTTTTGTAGTGAATCCAACAGTTGAATAGCAGTTTGAGAATGTTTTTATTAAGAGCTCATAAAGGAACACATGTACTGTTCATGTAATTAGTTTCTTAATTACAGCATTACTTACTACTTTGTCTAGCTATTAAGCCCTTGTTGTTGTGCTTAGAATAACCCTACTAATAAATGATTGCTCCTCAGAATGCTCCTTCTTAAAGGTCTAACTCAAATGCCAAATTCTGTTTTGCCCATAACTAATTCTATGCGAATTTTTATACCCACACTGTGTGTGTTATGCTACTTTCCCTTAACGGAAAACACTACATTTTAATACCTTCTGATTGCATCCAGTACCTTGTGCTTAGACGGTTTGTCAATATTAACGATTTCCTTAGTTTGGATTTTAACTGCTATGATTTTTATTTACTAATATTTCAATATTTTTATTTTTTATTTTTTTGAGGTAGGGTTTCTCTGTGTAGCCCTGGCTGTCCTGGAACTCACTGTGTAGACCAGATTGGCCTCAAACTCACAGAGATCCATCTACCTCCCTTCTGAGTGCTGGGATTAAAGGTGTGCGCCACCACTGCCCAGGTCTCTGTGTAGGTGTTTTTATTTATAGAGTATGCTTATGGATGTTTTATGGCTTTATATAATAGGAATTTGTTCTCTTAAAACATTTTGAAAGGTGAAAGTACTTTAATGTAGCACTGGCAGATCTGTGTTCTCTTCCAAATCTCTAATACTGAATCCTTCCCACTTCACCTAGCTTTGGGTCATTCTCAGAATCCGTGGTGTTCATCACATGTGGCAACATTACTTCAGTTTCTGTCCTACCTTCATATGGCAGCCTTCCCTCCAATTCTCTCTGTATTCGCTTTCCTTCTTCTCATCTGGACAGTTGTTTAGGGTGTACATACATCTGTTATGAGCTCAGGGGCTCTTAAATTGATTATATCTACAAAGGTAGTATTTTCCGAGTAAGGTCAGAGTCGTGTGTGTGTGTGTGTGTGTGTGTGTGTTCGGGTACACTGTTAGTGTAAAACCAACCCCTGCATTTGAGAAGAGAGCACTGAAAGTTCAGGAGCATTTCACTGAAGACAAGGAGAAGGGAATTGGCCTTACTTAAGTGCTGCCACTGTGGCAGGAAGACCAAGCGGCCCAGAGGGGACCTAGGGCTCGTTTATTCTCAAATAGTAGTGTTAGCAATGTACCTAAATTAACCTGTGTCCACAGCCTGATGCCTCCTTTATGTGCTCACCTGATAGTATTTGTGATTGGGAAATGCAGTTTTGTCTTCTCCATAAACTTCAATCAATATGTGTATTTATAAAACTGAACTTCTAGTAGTAGTTCTGTCTTACAGGAATGCTGGGACGATTGGTTAGTATATTGTATGTGAAGAATAGTCTCTTACACAAGAACGAATAGGAAGTGTAGCTGTTACTACAATTTGGCCAGTACTACATGGTATGAAGTATTTGAGTCATGTCACAATGTCCTATTTACAGATGAGGTGACAGAATTAGAGAGGTAAGCAAGTTGGCCAAATTTGCATATAATTAGGTGTTAGAATTACAGCATACTGGTACAGAACTTTCAAATCCACAGCCTCTCATGCTTTTATGAGAACTCATCTACAGGCCTCAGCTAAAGATGAGAAATTAAATTCCTTGGGGTAAAGGAGGAGAGTAATCTTCCTCGTACCTCCTGTATATTTTAAACTCTGCTAATATGGTATTTTATGATACCTTTGTCTGCTTATGCTTATTTCTGTCAGCATTCTGAAACCACTGAGGAAAAGAAATTTTCCTCAGTAAGTATGGAAAATAGTAGTAAATATTACCTTTCAAAAATTTGAAGTGTCTTACCAAACACTTGAATTCATTTTCTTCTGTGCTCAGCTCGTGCCAACATGAACTCTTGCGACAGAACAGTTTTTAATTTGTCTTAAAAATGACTTCATTTGCATACTGGATGCAGTCACTTTCCCAGGCAGCTTCACACTGAAGAAAAAAAACCACCCTGAATGTACACAAAACTAGTTGCTTTTCAAAGAATTGTTTAAGCTTATAAGTAGCATTCTAAAAAATGTGGATTTAAATTGTTGTTGAGAGTGGTAGCTTTCCTTATGACACTTTCATGAAGGCTTTGCTTTGCTTGATCCCTCCGCTCTTGTCCCCTACATCCTTCGGCCCTACTTCTCCCCTTGTGGCCTGCCACTTTTAGTCCTTTCTACTTTAATGTCACAGGTGTTCTATTGCCCTCCCCTCCCACTTCCGTGAAACTGACTTTTCCTTCTCCTAGACCTCTCTTTTCTTCAGTTGACTTTTGCAGCTGCTTGGGAGATAAGCAGCACATTTCTTATTTAAGCAATGTGAAATTTGGCACAGGGTTAGAGAGACATGAGTGTTGAGTGAGTATCTTTTGACCAGGAAAAGGTTTGAAAAATTGTAATTATTTTATGTAACGGGAAGAGGCTGTTCAGACATTATGCATTGGGAAGTATAGCGTTAAAATAAATATGACTGCGTAATAAATGCATTGTTCTCTGTTTTAGCTTATTTATTTTAGGCAAGGACATGAAGCTTATGTGAGAGCTGTGAGGAAATCAAAAATATATAGTGTTAATTTACAAAAACAGCCATGGAACAAAATGGATCTCAGGGTGAGTTTGCTTGATGGGCATGAATACAATCAAGGGTTTGGGGATGAAGTGGCTTTAAGCTTTTTTTTTTTTCTCAATTTTACGGATATTTTGGTGATGTTGCATTTCCAAAATTAATGATATATGATATTTTATAGAATGGATTATATATATATATGTACATTTCTTAAAATTTGGATGCTAGAATATAGCGATTACTACTATAATCCCAGTTCTTGGGAAGCTGAAGCGGAAATGCTGGAAAGTGAAGCCAGCATGGACTACAGGTGAATTCCAAACCAGCCTAGGCGATAGTGTGAGACTCAGTATCAAAGAAAACAAACTGGAACAATCTTTAAAAAATGTCTATAGGGCTAGAGAGATGACTCAGTGGTTAAGAGCACTTGCTGAGGACCAGGATTCGGTTCCCAGCACCCACATGGTGGCTTCTGTAACTACAGCTCCAGGGGATCTGGTGTTCTCTTTTGGCCTCTGCAGATAGCAGGCCCTCACTTGGTATACGTACATACAGGCAAGCAAAGCAGTCATATACATAAAATAAACTATTAAACAATTTTTAACCTTCACCTTATCTTATTTGCCCTAGTTTCCTGTAAGCTTTGGATCCTTGTGTTTTTGCCATTCCTCAACTACAGAAAAGCAGACATTCCCTGGTTTGAATGTTTTCCCTATCAGCAATTGTGTACATTCCCGAGTAAACTGTGTGCTACAGACATTCTCAAGGTTCTGGTAGTTTGGAGATAGGTTAAATAAAGAAGCATAGATACTTGTATTCTGTGGGATCATCTATTTAGATGTAATACCCACATTTCTTTATAAAATCAAGTAAAGTAGTAGATAGAGTTATTTCTGTTGAAGAATTTTATGTCAGTTAATATGAAATATGTATAGTCAGCATAAGTATTTATCCCTTTTTGAGTTTTATTTCTGTTCTTTTTCCTGACTTAGAGAAAAATAAAAAGCAGTTTTACTATAATTTTTTTATGGAAAATGAAGAGTTGCTGTTTGCTTTATCTTGAAGATAAAGGAGAAAAATTCAGATATTTAAATATTTGCAGATCAAATAATCTTTTAAGGTGTTAACATATCTTATCCAGCCATCTTCATATGATCATCTCTACTGCCTGCTCTTCTACTTAGAATCAAATGAGAACTGAGTACTCTTCTCAAACCAAGGGAATGGATAAATATAATGTCTTATTTCTAATCACAGCACTGTGGTGTAGAAAATTATTCAGGGGTAGTATGTATCAGATATAAGAGCATGGGCTTTGGAGTGAGACTTGAATTTCAGCCCTAGATCTTCTATATGCTGTTGTATAACTTTAATCAAGTTACTGGATCCAGAAAGAGTAATCAAGAGTAATCAAGATTGTGATGCAACACTATCTAAAAAAAATCTGTCATCTCAAACACATGTACATATAAATCTGTATGATTATTTATTAACTTTGATAATAGGGTAGGTGTTTGGGGGGAGTTTTTTTTAACTTGACAGTATCACAGTTCCCTTAGAAGTTTGTTTTATTTTAATAATTTTTATTTTTGAGATTATAAATTAATTACATCATTTTCGCTTCTCTTCTTGTCAAACTGTGCTGTGTAGCCCTTGCTCTCTTTTGAATTCATGACCCATTTTTGTATAGTTTCTGTGACTATGTATACACACACACACACAAACTATTTAGTTTGTATGTTACTTATGTACATATTTCAGGGCAGACCATTTGGAATTAGAGGTAGTTTGTGTATACATAATTGGTGAGTTCTTCCCTGGAAGAGACTACTGTTTCTCTAACTCTTAATTGCCCATAGTTTTTTTTTCCCCCAGGGTTGAGGCCTGTTGAGCTTTCCCCTTTCCAAGTTAGCATGTCTGTTGTTTAAAATGCAAAGTTGTAGAACCTGATATATCTGTAACTTATATATCTGTAACACAATTCTTGCACCAAGGCTCTGGAATTGTTGAGAAAGAGGAGGGCAGAAAGAGTCTAAGAGTCAGAGGAACAGGGGATTTACTGTGAGATTGCATATCCTAAAAAATGTCAGAAGTTTGCCTTCCAGAACTTACAACCTATTAGTCATGGGTACACATCAGTCCTTAGAGACTTTGCTAGTTAGGCTTATTTACAGCCTTGCCTTAAGTGTCAACCTGTTGAGCATCCTTTTTGGTTTTGTTTTGGTCAAGACAGGGTTTGTCTGTGTAGCCCTGGCTGTCCAAGAACTTGAGCTGTGGATCAGGCTGGCCATAAACTCAGAGATCAACCTGCCTCTGCCTCCTGAGTTCTGGGATTAAAGGTGTGCCACCACTTCCACTCATTTGTTTTTGTTATTATTTGTATGGGGTTTCCTGTGTGTGTGTGTGTGTGTGTGTGTGTGTGTGTGTGCGCGCGCGCGCGCCACTTATGCATGCAGATATTAATCTGCTATGGTACACACGTGGACATTACAGGACCGCTTTTGAAAGTTGGTTTCCACACACACTATTATTTCTGGGAATTAGCAGAAGTTGTTAGACTTGCACAGCAAGCAGTCTTACCCACTAAATCATCTCCCTAACCTTAACCTTAAATATTAAGGTTCAAGAGACTACCTTTACCTTAATGTAGCTGCCATTACTTGATGAATATTCACGTGGTTTTTTGATTCAACAAGTTATAGTTTTGTATTTGTGTGTATATATGCATATATATACATAAATATACTTGAATATATTTAACATTAATCAAGAAAAGGGTAGCAGTTTGAGAGTGGGAGGGATTTGGAGGGGCTAGGGAGGGAGAAGAAGTGGGGAAGTGGTATAATTAAAATGTAATTACAAATGAAACTTAGAAGTAAACATCTTTAAATGAAAAATAAAAGTTTATTATTGCCACTGCTGCTATTTTAGACATTAAATAACTCTTTAGTATTCAGATAATTCTTAAGTTATTCATATAATAATGAAATACATTAATAAAAGGTAGTCATGTATAGAAAAATAATGTTTTGGTGTTTCCATGAATAGGAGCAAGAATTTGTTAAGATTGTAGGAATCAAATATGAGGTTGGACCACCTACTCTGTGCTGCTTGAAACTTGCATTTTTGGACCCCATTTCAGGCAAAATGACTGGAGAGTCGTTTTCTATTAAGTAAGTAACTTATTTCTGATTTTTTGTTTGTTCATATGAATTTTAATGCCCATTGTTACTAATGTGTTTAATATTCAATTCAGAGCTCAAATACAATGGGAGAGGAAATACTGCAGCACTTCTCCGTGCTTTAGAATTATAAGGGTCTGTTTAGTGTTTGCTCTGTTGCTCTGTATAATGTGTGTCAGGAAGGGGTAAACTGATGCATGCACAAAGCTAGTTACTTAATCTGCTTTTAGAAAATGGACTTGCTTAAATGCTGCTTCTTTCCTGAGAGCTGTAAGGAATCAAAGACTGCGGGGTTTTTTTTTTTTTTTGGTTGTTGTTGTTGTTTGTTTGTTTGTTTGCATTTGTATTTTCGAGACAGTGTTTCTCCTTAGCTTTTTGGTTCTTGTCCTGGAACTAGCTCTTCTAGACCAGGCTGGCCTCGAACTCACAGAGATCCACCTGCCTCTGCCTCCCGAGTGCTGGGATTAAAGGCGTGTGCCACCACAGCCCAGCAAGACTGCTGTTTATACAGTGTGCTTAAAACGTGGTGCTTGGTGTTATTTTTAATAATAATAATACATATAATAAGCAAATGACTATTTGTGGGATTTAAATTTAAAATTGATGGGACTGCATAAAATATCAATCCATATTTTTGTGGCAGGATCTCACTTTGTAACCCTGACTAGCCTTGAAAGAGGTCCACCAGCCTCTGCTTCCCAAGTGCCAAGGTCAATGGGGTGTGGCCACCACACCTAGTAATCCATTTTTTTTTAAATTTTGATGAAGATTTTTATATTAAACTTTTAAAGTCTTTATTGATCTTTATATTATTTAAATAAAAGCATTTCTAGAGACCATGGAGTTTACAAAATTTTGCTTAATGATCTCTACGTCCAATTGTATCCTTGGAAGTGGAGCAAGTGATAACTACGATTATACTACAGTATTAGATAGCACTGTGCTTTGTTTTCTGTGTAGGTATCATGACATGCCAGATGTCATTGATTTCCTTGTGTTACATCAGTTTTATAATGAAGCCAAAGAAAGGAACTGGCAGATTGGTAAGGAGAAATTGTCTCTTCTAATTCATAACCTTGAAGTACAGCTTTAACCCTGATTTAACCACAGGAAATGAGCTCAAAGTTTGAACTGAACCAAGAAGTAAAATTTAGAAGGCATACAAAAAAAATGAAACATAATGTTAAGTAACTTTATTCACAATGTGTACTCTTTACAACCAGTTCACCCTTGTACCTCATTCCATGTTATATGGTCTTACTTGCCTATGTCCAGTTGGAGTTTGAACATATAAAATGGAAAATATCAAATAGAGTAACTCATAATTTTCAAGTTCCTCATTGTGAATACTTTAATGGATCCTCACACAATCACATTCCTTCTTACCTGGGATGTCAGTTTTTCCAGCAAACATGCTGACCCTCCCTTTTATTCTCAGCTGTGTCTTCCAAATGCTCTGGGTACTAGCGTGCTTAAATTCAAGGACCTATTATGTAGTAGCCTAATATGTGCCAATGCCTAGACTGTTCACCTCACTTTATCTCGCTGCACCAGCTCACATAGTCACAAAAAGAAAGGGTGAATATAATACGATAGAATACTGTAAGAGAAGCCAGATTGTGAACTTTTATTACATTGTAATATTACATTTTAATTGTTGTTTTATTATAGTATACAACTTACAATCTCTTACTATGCCAGATTTATTAAATTTGCCATAGTTGTGTATGATAATGATAAATACAAGCTACTTCTGCATTCAAAACTATGTAAGGATTTGAGTGGGAACAGAGCTCATTCTGATTTAAATGTCTGAAATTCATTATAGGTGATAGATTCCGCAGTATAATAGATGATGCCTGGTGGTTTGGAACTGTGGAAAGCCAGCAGCCTTTCCAGCCAGAATATCCTGATAGCTCTTTCCAGTGTTACAGTGTTCAGTAAGTACAGCTCATTTGTGACTCTGGTAAATCCTAAGTGCTCTATTATATCAACTTTTTTCACCTAAACTGTTTTCCAAATAGATCATTGTATTCTTTCCTATGGATTAATTTTAGATAGATTCTTGATTGCACCACCAGCAAAGAAATAAAACTATTAAAGAGTGCACTTCTGCCTTAACTTTATATTGGTGCAGCACGTTTTCTCCATCAGCGGTTTATTACTATCTTTACATGAGCAGAGTTATACTTCATGAATACTACACTGCTTTTTTTCTAAATTTCACCCTCAAATCATGCAAATTATGTTACCACACGAAAAGAAATGCTTGGGAATCTGATTTGCATCTTCTTCTTTTCTTGATAGCTGGGACAATAATGAAAGAGAAAAGATGAGCCCCTGGGATATGGAGCCAATTCCAGAAGGAAGTAAATACACCTTTCAAAATTAATTCTAATTCTTGTAAAAGCAAAAGGATAGCAGTCTGATGTTGGAAAATAATTGTTCTTGATTTTTTTTTTTAATTTTGTGTCTAGCTGCTTTTCCAGATGAAGTTGGTGCTGGTGTTCCTGTGTCCCAGGAAGAACTGACTGCTTTGCTGTACAAACCCCAGGAAGGAGAGTGGGGGGCTCATTCCAGAGATGAGGAATGTGAACGAGTCATTCAGGGCATCAACCACCTCCTTTCCCTGGGTATGGTGAATGTACAAAAATACTAGGAAAAGAATGAGGAACTTGCAAAGCCAGCAGAATTTGTTCAGAAAATTTATCAAAGCATCCTTGACATGTTTCAACAGGCAGAATGATTTTAGTTTAATGTTAATATTTTATATGTTTGCCTAAAGTAATTACTAATCAACTTTTCCATTGCTCTGGGGGATAATAGTGAAGGCAAGCATAAGTCTCTGTTTCTTTCTTGAGTCCTTATGGCTCTCTAGCTGTTTCCTCAGCCTGACTTTGGAGGGGTTCCTTGGTAAAGACAGTGGGTGAGGAGAAACTTTTTTCAGGAAAGACATAAGAACCTGAAATTTGGCACATTCCTCATTTAATTTTGTTTCATTTTATCTAATTTGCACCAAAATGTCATGCATGATTCAAAGATACTATGTCCAAATAAAAGGTGACATTAATTTATATAACTGAAACATTATTGTCTTAAAAATTAGGTATATTGTCCCTCCTTCTTATTTATATGTGAATATTCACTAACAGGAAATGTTAGTCTCTTTAATGGCTGTTTTTTTTTTTAATTTTTGGTGGATTTTGTAGATTTTGCCAGCCCTTTTGCTGTTCCAGTGGATCTCAGTGCCTACCCCTTGTATTGTACTGTAGTTGCTTATCCAACCGACCTCAATACCATCAGACAAAGACTTGAAAATCGCTTTTACAGGTTTGTTTTGTTTTATAATTTATTACAGAAGTTGTAGTTTTATCTTAAGTTTGCGCTTTCTTAAGATCCGTTTTTTGATGCCTGATATAGTTATCCAAAAACATGCGCCAAATTTCCTTACATTTTATTACTCTTGCAGATAAATATGATATTGGAAAAAAGGCAGAGTGGAAAATATAAGTAGCACAATTGTGTGAAACACAAACTACCATAAATTTTGTTCGCTAAAGGCAGATTAAGTAGTAATCCAATGCATCATGATCAAGATGCTACAGAGATAATGCAGTATATTTAAAATTCTTCTTGGAGAATTAAACAATGGCTAAATTTAATTGCTGGATGTATAAATAGACCAAGTTATTTGTTGTTTATCTTATGAGAGAAATTATTATAAAAGGGTTTTAGAGGTCAGTTCTTGGTGCTTTGTTCAGCCATGCCAACTTTATACTAATTGCAGTATTTTGAGAGCTAGTTAGTCTGCCGCTGGTACTTGAGAAATGGGTATATTTTATAAAATACCTATTATTTCATTTGATCTTATATGTCAAATATAACTATATGAAAATGTGTTATTTTCTATACTATAGTTTCTCCTTCCTTCCTTCCGTCCTTCCTTCCTTCCTTTCTTCCTTCCTTCCTTCCTCCCTCCCTCCCTCCCCTCCCTCCCTCTCTCCCTCCTTCCTTTCCTTTCCCCTTTCCCCTTTCCCCTTTCCTTTCCTTCTGGCTTCAGGCCCCTTCTNCCCCTTTCCTTTCCTTTCCTTTCCTTTCCTTTCCTTTCCTTTCCTTTCCTTTCCTTTCCTTTCCTTTCCTTTCCTTTCCTTTCCTTTCCTTTCTCCTTTGTTTTTTTTTCCTTAAACTAAACACAATGTTTGATTTACCAAATGTACTTTTTGCTTAGTTTTTGTTTATTTTTATGTGTGTGTGTGTGTGTGTGGGTGTGGGTGGGTGGGGTCATGCCTGTAGCACCTCACACATACAGAGGTCAAAGGACAACTTTTAGGAGTTGGTTTTCTCCTTCTACTGTGGGATCCTGAGTGTCAGGCTCAGGATGTTCGGTTATCCACTGGTCCGTGCTAACGTACTAATCATCCGTAAGTCACACACTATATATGTGTCACATACATGTATCGAAATACCTTTGACATACCATGATAATACCATGATAAAGTGCCTAATAGTCTAACAATGCATATTCTAGGCATGTAATTCAAGTATATAAGGCTAAAAATAACAAGAATTTTTTAATTTCGTAGGAGAATATCAGCATTAATGTGGGAGGTACGCTATATTGAGCATAATGCTAGGACTTTCAATGAGCCAGATAGTCCTATAGTTAAAGCGGCGAAGATTGTGACTGATGTCTTACTTCGATTTATTGGGTAAGAAGTAGTGTTATCTCCTACAGAGCCTAAGTTCTACTGTTTTTAAGTATTGGAATGTATTTTGCCTTACTTATCTTGTTTCTTAGGGATCAAAGCTGTACTGATATTTTGGATACTTATAATAAAGTTAAAGCAGAAGAACTAAACAGCAGTGATGCAGAGGAGGTAAGGATCGCAGCTTGATGATTATGACCGTATTTCTTTTCTGCTTTGGGGCGCAGTAAGTGTTAATGTATACTATAATTGGTTATGAATGGCAAACATTTTAGGAAGGTAGCTGAAGATCTGAATCTTCTCTATTAACTTCTTTTTTTACAGCTGGGTACACCTGTGAGGGATGTTTTTCTTTTCTTCTTTTTTGTTTGGGGGGGGGGGGGGGGGAGGCAGGGTTTCTCTGTAGCTTTGGAGCTATCCTGGAATTAGCTCTTGTAGAGACCAGGCTGGCCTTGAACTCACAGAGATCCACCTGCCTCTGCCTCCCAAGTACTAGTATTAAAGGCGTGTGTCATCTCTGCTTCGCTCTGTTGACCTGTATTCCAATGGTGTGTTTGAAAAATGGAATGATGTGCTATATAGAAGGTGTTGTCAGAGACAGGCAACTGGTCATCCCTTGAAGCCTGATGTATTCATATAATGAACAACTGAATTCTAGCCCTGAGAAAAATAAGACAAAACACACATCATTTTATTTTATTTTGTTAGTTTCTTCTGTGTTTTTTGTCTTATAACTAGCTTTTATAACTTAACCTGTTTCTAACACTGAGTTTCTCTCTCTGCCCAGAAGTCCCGCCTAGCTATTGGCCATCCAGCTCTTTATTAAACCAATCAGAAGGAGCCTTAGGCACATCTTTACAGTATACCAAAAAAAAAATATTATCCCACAACATTTTGTTTGCATCTTTAATCTTTAAGATGGTAATTTCAAGTGACACTTTCCTGGTATAAGTTTATGTGACTATCAAATAATGTATTTTAATATACCTAAATGCTATTTATTCAAGTAATATGGAAAATGTGATACAGCAGTTAGATACTAACCAATTAAATAATTCAAGCAAAATTATTCATTTTTTCTTATATTTTTCCTAACCCTTAACATTAATATATTTCAATTTAGGATTTTGATGTAATAAGACTTTCTCCACAAACTCACACTGTTTTGCTTAAAATAGAAATGAAATGTAAAGTTTTAAGAACTTGATTTTATTGCAAAGGAATATCAATAAGGCCTGATCTCATTTCTCCTATGCATTATGGAGTTGTACCCTTCACCAGTGGTGCCTAGGTCTGGACTTTGTATTGATAAACTTATCACTCTGAGACATACTTAACTGAATTAGGACAAATTTATATTTCCCTTGAGAAAATGTCCTAATTATTGAACTAGCAATGTTTAATTGGCAATAAGTCATGATTATGGTATATCAGATGACTCAGTCATATAGAATAAGATTTTTTTTATACTCATACTTATTTGACTACAAAGTTCACCTTTTCCCTTATTTCTTATTCTAACTTAAAGAGAAAGCCTTTTTATTTTCCTCCCGGTATATTTTCTAACCTATACACAGTGTATTATCACAGTTTGAAGTGACTCTCCCTTCTACATTTGCTCTGCTGCCCGCCTAAATGAACGAAAGTTAACTGTCGTTCTCTTTGCTATTTACTTGTGAATATGCATTTTAATCTGTACCCCTTCTAATGTGACTTAGCGCGTCTCACTTTCCTCTTTTCTTTTAGGATACAGAAATGGTCGATTTAGATTCAGATGGGCCTGGAACTTCATCTGGAAGAAGGGTGAGGAAATGAGTGACTTTCGGAGATCAAACATTTCCAGGTTTCCTGAGTCAAGAAATCCCAATTCTTATCCCAATTTTTTGAGAGTAGCTGAGACTCTTGGAAGCAAATACATAGCTTACACATGATTTAGGTCCATTACAGCAGTGGGCCGCAATATACAGACCAAACGCAAGTAAAAAACAGCAAGGGCTGGGTGGAACCATATCCGTTCCCATAGGTTTTCTTTCTCCTATGAGGGACTATACAGCACACTCTTCTCACAGCAAGAAAAACAGAAATATGCATGTGATTAGTGACTCGGTTACCAAGAATTTTACTAGTGACTGGGTATGTAGGCACCTTCTGACTAAGGCATATCTTCATCCCAGATTCCTACAAGAAAAGCAGGCCATCTGCACAGTAATATTGTTTATACTGTTTAAATAAACAGTCTTTACAATCCAAGAGACAGTTCAGGCTCCCAAGTACTGGCCACAGGTCGACACTTTAAGTCAAGGGGAGTAGGGAGACATTTACTTGTCTGTACTTTATTTGCAGCTTAGATTTTCTTAAAAGGAAATACAGAATACTAGAATTGTTGGCATTTGCTTTTGCTTTTTTTTTTTTTTTTTTTGCCAGACAGAATGGCGCTTTTAAGTAAGACATATAAGCAGTAGCTGGTGCATCTTAAACAAGTGACTGCCATCGGGGCGATGGACGTGATAGCACGGCTGCTTAGATCTGGACTTGGGTAACACCAGGCTTTTCTGAGAAAATCAAGGAATAGTTCTGGAAAGATTAATTCTGTTCGATTTGTAGGTCAAATGCCGAGGCAGAAGACCGTCTTTGAAGTGTAATCCTGACGCTTGGAAAAAACAGTGCAAAGAACTATTGAGCCTCATTTATGAACGTGAAGACTCAGAGCCATTTCGACAGCCTGCAGATCCTCCTTCTCAACCAGTAAGCATCCCGTTGCTGAAATAATTACCAACAGGATGATTTCTGTTAATTATCCAAGCTAGTATCGATGTCTGAACAATTTTCCTTTTAGTTATAACTCTTTAAAACAGTTGCCATGGACTTAGGATACAGTTGCTAGAAGAGACTGGAATCACCTGGATGTGGCGGCACATGCCTTTCCTCACAGGCAGAGGCAGCTGGATAATGGGGCGTTTGAGGGCAGCCTGGTCTTCACAGAGATCCAGGCGAGCCAGGACTGCATAGTGAGATGCCATCTACAAGAAAACAAATGAAAAGCCCTTTTCTTTTAGTTCATGCTTTAATTTATTTGTTTATTATAGTCAACTAACTTCTAATGATACCTTTACACACTGTAGACTTAGTAATAATATATGTCAGACCTGTTTAATTTATAGTAAATTTGGTATCAGTATGGCTACTTATAATTATCCACATACCAATGTTACTTTTCAACAAGATAACATTATGACAATTTAGATTATAGAATTATTTTTACTTTCAAGACAGGGTCCAACTGTATTCTCCAGGCTAGTATGGGACTACTGTGTCCTAAGCTGACACTGTGTGCCCCACTGCTAGGATTAAAGGCACACACTACTTTGCCCTGTGACTAGGATTTCTTTTATAAATATGTGACATCTCCATATACTGTAGACACTTGGGAACATATTGTGTATGTTTTGGAATGAAAAAGAAGTAACAATATTGCAATCAACTAAGTTTGATTTGTTTGTAGGAAGTTTGAGGAGGACACATGAGGCTTATAGTTTTCAAAGCAGAATTGGTAAACACAGAAATCTTTCAAGTAAAACATTATTTTTGTTTGTGGATTTTTGAGCCTTGAATCACAACTTCATTGCAAGTCTTGATCCTGTGGAGTGGTGATGTGAAAATGACCTGTGTTCTTTATCCTGACAGGCTCAACAACAGCAAGAAGGAGAACCCTCAGCGTCAGCTCTTCCAGATAGTCAAGATCCATCTCAGTCTGAGGTAGGCTTAGGCTGGTTTTGTGGTGTTCCCTTTGAAACTTTTCACGCCAAACACAAATTTTGTGCACTTTGCTCAATTTGCCTTTCAATTCAACTTAGTTTCTTTTTATACCTTTGTTTAAATTTTTGGTCATTTTAATTTTTTAATTTTGGTTTTTGAATCAGCGTGTGTTCAGAATTGTTCTTCATGACATCGTATAGTTGTTTATTTGGAGATATGGATAGAAAGCCATGCAGCAAAGCAGAGAACATTCAGTGGGCTGTATTATGTCTGTGTCACAGTGATATTTCCCGCACAGATTTCCCTAAATAGTCAGCTGAGGAATTTGAGTTCTTGTCTTACTATACACATTCCAACATTATTCCTTATGAAAATATCACTGCTTTAGAAGGCATAAGCTGTTGGAATATACTTTTGGTGTTTTTATAACTTAAGGAAATCTATTTTAATACCCTTACTCTGCCACTTTTTGCTCTTTTCGCTTTCTTGGTAGATGAAAATGTGGTGGTTTTACTTCTTAACATTGTAAGTAACATGAGTGACTGAATACATATGTGTTTTACTGAAAGGTATTCAGGGTGGTGGGAAATATAAGTCTGTTTCAGGTATTATTCTATATGGTAGCCCTTGGAAAAACTTAATGGACTTGAAAGATTTAAGTTAAAATGGATTTTCTTTCTTCTAATTGCAATCAAACTAAGTTCTGAATCGGTGAGACTGAAAACTTTAGATGAAATAACAAATCACATTGGTTAAAGATCCAAAAGCCAGCCAAATGTGATGGTGCAGAATTATAACCCTGGTCCTTGAGGGGCCGAGATGGGAGAATCAGGAGTTTAAAGCCAGCCTCCACTGCACATAGACAGAGAAGAGGGGTAGCCGGCACAAACTTTGACCTCAACTAGTGACAACTTATGTCAAATGTCATAACTCAGAATCTTGGAAACATGAAGGTAGTTTGTGGAGTGGAACTCTGCAATTCTACCTGAAAATCCCATCATCTGTCATTAGATAACTTTGGCACCGTGTCAGCAGCTCAAGCCAGTGACTTTGACTTTTCTTTTTTAACCCTTTAAATTCATGTTATTTTCAGAAACCTAAAAAGGATTTGGTTTGGGAGCGGGAATAAGTAGTTGGCAGATATAAAGGTGGTGTTTGTGTCAAGATAACTTGCTTCAGTGGGTAATGTAATTCTCAGTGCTATTTTATTTAGGATTGTTTTGCAATTTGAGTATTTAAATGTAACACATTATCATTTGTAGGATTATCAAGATGGTATAGACACACCTATGGACTTCAGCACTGTGAAAGAAACTTTGGAATCAGGAAATTATGATAGTCCTCTGGAATTTTATAAAGATGTTCGCCAAATATTCAGCAACTCCAAAGCTTATACTTCTAATAAAAAGTCAAGGGTATGAAACTAATATTAAATGGGCAGTTATGTATTTCAGGCAGTTTTCCTTCCACAGTTTTCAAGATCTGTAAACAAGTATATTCTACTATTTTGACACAGTTACTGAAGTTTCATTCTCAGTATCTTTTATGCATTCTGAATTTTTTTCAAGGCATATGTAAATATACTTTTAGAATAATTCTGAAATTAAGCAGCTTTTTATTTCTCTTATCTTACTTTTCTTTATTCTTTAATGATAATTACATCTGCCAGAGAAAAGAAAAAGAAAGGAAAGTTAATAATTTAAATACTTAAATCTCCATTAAATGAACTGATAAATATAAAGGTAGTTGACAATATTAGTGTATATGAAATGTTTTAATTAGCTCTTAATATAGATATTCCCATTACTATCACAAAGTGATCCCTATTGGGAAGTTACAACTTTATTCATATTCATGTTAAATATTTCCTTATATATTATCAAAACTGAAAATATCTTGAGAACAAGAAATAGAAACAGTAATATTTATCTTTTGGAGCCACTAGTGTCTTACTGTCAATTAGTTACATGGTAGGCATATGTCTAAATGCTTCAACTCTTTAATATACAGTAAAATTTTCACCAATTTTTCTAGGTGTAATTTTTTTGCATTTCCTTTTCCCCTTTCATCATAACTTTTCGAGTAATAGAAAGTTTGAAAAATATTTTAAAAATCAAACTATCACATTTTTATTTATAGTTAATATTTAATGTGCTTACTTCTAGTCCTATCTATACTAAACTTAACATTCAGATGCTTATAAAATATTAGATTTCATATTTAAAGTCATTGTTATATGTATATTATGATTTTAAAAATCATTTTTATTAATTATTTGAGCATTTCATGCAATATATTTTGAACATAATCACTTATTACCCTGTCAAACGTGCCATCCCTTCCCACCCAACTTTGAACTTACTTTTTTCTCTTAATTCATTTCTCATCAAACCAATTTTGTTGCCCAGATAGTCTTGGAATCTCTTATTCTGGTTAGCCAACCATGGGATGTCACCTCATTAAAATGGGTCACCATTACATGCTATATAGCCCCTCAGCTAGTGATAGGATTACATGATCAACCTTCCTGCCCTCTAAGCTGGGATTTTGTCTGTCTGGACCTTATGCAGAACTTGTACATGCTTTCGTATTCTCTCTGGGTTCGTATGTGTATCTGTCCTGCTTCCTTGACATCATCCACCACTTCTGGCTCTTAACAGCCTTTCTACCCTCTCTTCTGTGACGATCCCTGAGCCTTGGGGTGAAATATGAAAGTCTGATTGGGGCTGAGCACGTTACACTTTTGCTTTCTGCACACTGACCAATTGTGGGTCTCGACGTTAAGTGCCATCTGCTGCAAGGGGCAAGTTTCTCTGATGAGGGTTAAGAGATGATCTGATCTGTATGATGACTGTTTAAAATGAGGTTTTTGATGGTATTCTTTTATCTGATTATTTAATGGTTTATTGGAGTTTTGTTGGTTTCATTTTTTACTAGTATTCTGTTGCTAGAAAATTGAGTGATTTAAAAAATAATTTCCTACTTTACACGAATAATGACTAGCTAAAGTCTTTAATATCATTTATCATTTTTATCATGTGTGTATAGTCCCCTGATTGTTCCTTACAACAGATTCCCAGAGCTCAAATTATTAACCAAATGATAGGTGTATCTTTAATGTTTTATGATACATATTTTAAATTATCTTTTGGGATATTGTCTCAGTAAAAATTACCTTATAATATATAGGGATTTTCCCATCATTCACAGCACTAAATACTATCTATTAAAGTTTTTATTACTTTTAATAAATGAAAATGACATCTTAATTCCTCCAGAATTTCAAATAGCTAGTGTGTGTTTTCCATCGGGAATGATGTTCATCCTCTTCCTCTGTGATTGCTAAAACAAGGCTGTGCTTTCCACCTTTTCAGATCTATAGCATGACGCTGAGATTGTCTGCCTTATTTGAAAATCACATTAAAAATATCATCTCTGAATATAAGTCAGCAATCCAAAGTCAGAAGAGGAGAAGGCCTCGGTACAGGAAGCGCCTGAGAAGCAGCAGCAGCTCACTGTCCAGCAGCAGAGCTCCTAGGTACATTACACTGATGTAGCAGTAGGCGTTACAGCACTTTGTATGTGGTAGCTCATCCGTAAGGTTGGCGAGTAAACTTAGCACGTCTCAGGGGACTCAGGAAGTCCTGTTTCTGTGCAAAGGTGGAGTTTGTAACCCAAAGTATTGATTATGTTGATTATACTGTGCCTTTAAATTTTTAATTTTTTAATTTTGTTAAATTGAAACTTTAGGTATTTCACTTGAAGTTCTAGGTAGTTTCCATTTTGGTCACCATCAGAATTTTGTGTCATATTGTTCATCATATTGAATTACTAACAGAAAAAAATGTTCATAATTGTATATCTATCTATCTATCTATCTATTTATTTATTTATTTATTCATTCATTATTTATTTATTATTTATTTATTTATTTACAGCCCGAAAGGGAAGCAGAAGCAAATGAAGTTACAGCCTAAAAATGACCAGAATACCTCAGTGTCTTATGCCAGGACTAGTTCTCCTTTCTCTTCTCCTGGTAAATATATCTTTGGTTTTGTGTTCTATAATTTTGGTGCTAATTAAAGGATATAGAATTGGTATCACTGTTTATAGTACAAAGAGCAATAGATTTGGATTTAGAAAAAATATATTTTAGGGCTGGAGAGATGGCTCAGAGGTTAAGAGCATTGCCTGTTCTTCCAAAGGTCCTGAGTTCAATTCCCAGCAACCATATGGTGGCTCACAATCATCTGTAATGGGGTCTGGTGTCCTCTTCCGGCCTGCAGGCAGAATATTGTATACATAATAAATAAATAAATATTTAAAAAAAAGGAAAAAAAAAGAAAAAATATATTTTAATCATTATTTTACTTGCTAGCTGTATGGCACTCCTGTAAGACATTAGGTAAAGTGATTTGGTTTCTTTGATTAGGTGATTTTTCAAAACCACTTTTAAAAAATGTATTGTGTATTTATGAGTCTTTTGCCTACACGTGCATTTATACTCCATGTGCATTCCTGGTACTGGCAGAGGCCAGAAGAGGATGTCAGATCCCCTGAAAACTGGAATTACAGATGGTTGTGAGCTGCCATGTGGGTGCTGGGAATCTTCCTTGGATCCTATAGAAGAGCAGCCAATACTTTTATTTTTTTATTTTCATTTTTTTTATTCTCAGCATTTATTTATTTATTATTATTGGTTTTTTTATTAATTTTTTTTAATTAAAAATTTCCGCCTCCTCCCCACCTCCCTTTTCCCTCCCCCTCCCACCACTCCCCACGCCCCACACCCCCCCCCCTTCCTCTCCAGTCCAAAGAGCAGTCAGGGTTCCCTGCCCTGTGGGCAGTCCAAGGTCCTCCCCCCTCCATCCAGGTTTAGGAAGGTGAGCCAGCCAATACTTTTAAATTCTGAGCCTTCTCTCTCTAACACCTAACTGTATGAATCTAAATTAAATGTCCCTTTGAAAGTTCTGTAGCTGTATGATTTTTATTATCTATAATATCTCCAAGAATGTGTACAATATATTTGTCAGTGTAAGACTTGGAGATTAATATGTATTGGTGGTTTTTCCTCAGGGTTTTTTTTTTTTTTGACATTTTGTATTTGAAAGTTTTTAGTGATGATAAATCGTTTGTTTTCCTGTTGTCACATACTCATACTTACTATGGGAGTGGGCTCTAGGGTCTTGCTAAGTAGCCAAAATAGATTTCAAACTCACTGTCCTCCTAGCTGAGTTTCCAAAAAGCTGGGAATATATGTGGGATACCAGTTGTAAAGCAATGTTTAATTTTATCATGAAGTAAAGTAGTGAAGGTAGTTTTAAAAGCAGCCTGTATTAAAATTTCCTGAAAAACAAAATTATGTTAACATCATAATCTCTTTAAACATAAGTTTCGGATGCTGCTGAAGGAGTTTCACAATATCTACTTGATGATGAAGGAGATGGGCCATTTTCTCCATCGAGTTTCAGTGGATATAGCCGAAGTGGAAATAGCCATGACCCAGGAAAAGCCAAATCATTTCGTAATAGAGTTTTACCAGTTAAACAAGGTAGGAAATTGAATATTGGAGAGGTAACTTGTTTTCTATTTTCATATGATGGATGATGAGTCATTTAAAAAGCTGATGTGTTAGCGTAGTACAACTAGTATGTCTTGGTACCTAGTAAGAATTATATTAGCCAAATTTAAGTCAAAGGGATTTTATAAGCACAGTTTGGAACAGATGTTTGGTAACTACTTTTGAACAGAATGTAAAATGAAATGAATAAGAGAAAAAAACGAAATGAAGAATTCTTTCCCCAAGTGCATAAGAACCAGACTGTCAGGAAACATTCAGAATTTTTTATGTATTAAACCATGTCAATAAGAAGTGAACAGGTCTCAAATATTTCAAAAGCACTCCTTCTTCCAGGCTGTTTCAATAACTTTATATTTGAAGAAAAATTTAGTGCTTACAAAAATCATTGACTTAATTCATGAGTATGTTTATCTATCTTGTATGCCAAGCGAATTGGTTTTATAAGTATTTGAAGTTTACTATTATCCAGAAGCTCTTATAAAGGGTCCTGTACACACCTTGAACATGCTCCAAGATACTTCTATGTTCAACTATTTGAAGTTTGTAAAAATATTTAATTTGGTTTTACAAATAGGTTACTTGGAATATCATTTTAACTTTATATACATTTTTAGTGGATATTAATTTTTCTTATGCATTGTTTTATAATCACCAGATGACCTAAAATAGGCTATAAATACATTCTTGGTTATATGAAAAATATTGAAACACATTGTTGTTGATCTACGCTAAAAGACTGACAAGCAATTGAAACTTATTTTTATAGTTCCCATTTTGAAATCTATTGCTCTCAGATTCTGTTGCATTGTTCATATTTATTCTTTGTGGGAAAGCTTATAGACAGAGTAGCCTACATTTCCTGCCTCTTCTTTCATCCAGGACCCTTTATCCTTCATAGCCTAGTTTGTGTGCCAGGCACTCTCCAAAAAGCTCTTCTCCCCTAATCACCAGTAATGCAGACTGCCCAAGCAGTGTTCCTTTTCTCAGTATCTAACTTCCTGTTCTCAGTGTCACTGGACACTGTTTCCCGCCTCTTCTCTAAGCTTGTCTTCACTGCTTTCTAGACTGCTGATATTCCTATACAGTTCTTTGTCTTTACTTTGCTTGTGCTGAGCTTTATTGGCAGTTTTCTGCTATTTTTAGCTCTCTTGATCTTTGGCTTCTGCAAATAAAGAACTCTAATAAATCTGTTGACTAAACCAGTCGTCATATTTTTTATAGGCCAGGGTGGTTCTATGTAGTTCTTAGATGGCTTGGAACTCACGATGTACACCAGGTTGGCCACAGACTCAGAGTTTTGCCTGCCTCTGCCTCCTGAGTGCTGGAGTTAAAGGCATGTGCTACCTTTTCCATTTTAAACTAATCTTCCTGATGCTAGGGCCTCTGAAGATGTACCAACCCAAACATCTGTTCATTCTACCAGTCTCATTTCTAGGAGCTTCCTAAAAATAGTTTCATTCCTTTTCATCACGTTTGTGTCTCACAGTCATCCTTTTCACACAACTGAAATCTTATTTTTAAAGGTATGCTCTCACTAGGTAGTCTAAGCTCACCTCAAATTCTTTATCTTTCTAACTTAGACTCCAGAGTAGGGAAGTTTGAAGCTCGTATTACCATGGCCTACTCAGTAATTTTCAACTCTCCATTATCGTCTTGCATCCGCATAGTTGTAAAACCTTGTTAATTCTATCTTTTTAAATTTGCATTTGTGATTGTGTGTATATGTTTGTGTCTGGTTGTGGGTTTGTACACATTAGTGCACAGAGTCCAGAAGACAGTATCAGATTCCCCTGGAGCTGGAGATATAGGCAGTTTTGAGCTGCCCATGTGGGCATATGGAAACCAAACTCTGCAAGAACAGCAAACCCTCTTCACCCTCTCTCCAGCCTCTATAACTCGTAAACACTACTAAAATAGCTTATCTCCTGGTGTGTGTGTGTGTGTGTGTGTGTGTGTGTGTGTGTGTGACACCAACTTAGTCTCTAGCTCAGTGTCTTAGTCACTTTAGACAACCATAAAATACCAGAGCGAGGAGCTTAAACAACAGACTTTCATTTTCCCACAGCTCTGGAGCCTCTAAGTCTGAGGAACCAAGGTGCATGGAGAGTTTTACCTGACAAGAACTTTCTTTTCCTCGGGCTTGTAGAAGACCACATTTAAGCTGTATCCCTTGTGGCCATTTTGTCTGTCTCTATATTTCTGTTCCTTTGTGTGTTCCTCTGTCTCTGGCCTCATTCCCAACCATGTGGGGGGGGGGTGAGTAAAAAGATGAGAGAAACTTGGAAACTTCCTAATCTCTTTGTTTTTTTTTTTTCCATAATAATTGAGACCTTCATTAACTTTCTTTACTATATAAAGGACTCCAGTCTCCAAATGAAGTTCCTTAGGGAGTTAGGGCCTCGGCCTAGGAATTCGCCTTTAAATGTTAAGATAACATACTTTGCTTTCCTCATCCATTTTCTCCCCCTTTATTTCTCTTCATAGACTGAAAATGTCTGGAACTCTCTCCCTAGCTCCATAATCTTAGGAGATCCAGCTTGTAGACATACATGATATCTCATTTCTTTTTGGCTGTGCTTATGTATGTACATATGCAAATGTATATCAAGAGCTGAACCCAGGGTTTTGTGCATGCTAAGCATATTACCATTGAGCTATCCTCTTAATCCCTGTTTTTTTTTTTTCATTTCTTTTTTAGATTTCTACTGGCATCTAAAACTAGAAAACTTGGCCTTTTCTCAACATGCTGCCCAAAATTGTATAGTCTTCAGTGTTTTCCAACTCATCCAGTATTTCTGCCCATTACCCATTTCTTAGACTAAAAAGCGTAGGGGATACACTATTTTATTCTTAGTATTTGGCATCAAAACCTTCAGCAGGTCCCATTGTTTCCACCTTTGAAAAACAATTATTCTGGTGGGACTTCTAGGCGGAAATGTTGTACCAGATTAGATGTCAGTTCTTAACCCTTCATTATGCCGTACCTAGACTACTGATTCAGGGGTCTCTTCTCGAGTTCTGTCTACTTAACCACCGTCTACAGTCTGTTCTTTATAGAACACCAGTAATATTTTTAAATGTAAATCAGATGTTGTCCTTCTCTGACCATCTCCTACCATTTCGTTTTTCTACTCCATCCTGTCTAGACTGAAGTTTCTTAGTTCTTTTTCTACTGCTCAAACTTTCCCCCACATTTCACTTCATTAATTCTTTCTTTAAGTATTGCATTCTAAGAAACATCTCATTGATCTACTAAATAGCACCCCAAAACACAGTCAAATATTTTCGTGCTCTTATTTTCATTGTTTTGCATTCTTCTCTACTTAAAATTGTATTAGTTTTTATTCACTTTGTTATCATCCAAACTGTCCCCAGTAGTATATGAATCATGATGTATGATAGCAAGTTCCAACCTCCTACTAATACCTGTTTCATACCAGTTAATTGCTAAGGATTTATTAATTGAATAAATGAGACTTATATGCTTCCTTAGAATTCTTCTTAAGTTTATGCTAAAATTTCTGTCCAGATAAACTCAAAATCCCTCAGCCTATTTTTTTTTTTTACTTCAAAAGAAGTGTGGAATAAGGATCCAAACTTTATCTGTCCCTTCAAATAGATCTAGGTATCTATTCCAACACCTTTGATTCTGTCCAGTCAGTTTGGGACCCTAGATATTTTTAGTAGATTATTTTGATTTTGAGTCTGAATGGCTGTCTTACAACGTCAAGGCTTGATTTCTCAAAAACTCATTCATTTTTACTTTAGATCACTCCACTGATGGGCCTCTTACGAATGGCGATGGCAGAGAGCCCCGAACAGGAGCCAAAAGGAAACTACTCAGTGCATCAGAAGAGGACGAAAGCATGGCAGGAGAAGAAAAGGGGATGAAAGAAACAAAAGAGAAAGCGCATTTGTCCTCCTCCGAGAGTGGAGAGTTAGGCTCCAGTTTAAGTTCCGAAAGCACCTGTGGCTCCGATTCTGACTCGGAATCTACTTCCAGAACAGACCAAGATTATGTAGATGGCGATCATGACTATAGCAAATTCATACAAACCAGACCTAAAAGAAAACTCAGAAAACAACATGCCAATGGAAAGAGAAACTGGAAGATGAGAGGCACAGGAGGAAGAGGCAGATGGGGAAGATGGGGTAGATGGAGTAGAGGAGGCAGAGGCAGAGGTGGCAGGGGGCGAGGGGCGCGAGGGAGAGGTGGAGGTGGGGGGAGAGGGAGAGGGCGAGGGAGAGGAGGAAGAGGTGCATCTAGAGGAGCCACCAGAGCCAAGCGAGCACGTGTTGCCGATGATGAATTTGATACCATGTTTTCAGGACGTTTCAGTAGACTTCCTCGAATCAAAACAAGAAACCAAGGGAGGAGGACTGTTTTGTATAATGATGATTCGGATAATGACAATTTTGTGTCCACTGAGGATCCTCTGAATCTTGGTACATCCAGATCAGGCAGAGTCCGTAAAATGACAGAAAAAGCCAGGGTTAGCCATCTCATGGGATGGAATTATTAACAGTTAATGAATTTAGAGTAATTTTTAAGAATAAAATCAATGGCCTTCTACTGCAGGGACTTTACCAGAAAATCTACAAAGCGAGTTGTGTGGGGACTTCTGCTTCCTTTCACATTGGTGCTTTTCCATTATGCCAGTATCCATTTGTTTCAAGACTTTTAATCTCCACACTTCATTTGTTCAAACAAGCCTTACTCATTAGGCCTTAAATTAAAACAAATTCTGCCCACACATATACATGTGTGCACATACACATGCGTGGACATGCGCACACAAGCGCGCACACACATACATACACACACATACACATGCGCACACACACACACCACAGACACACTACAGATTTACTACATTAAAGGAGCATTCTGCTTCTTAAGAGTAGCATGACATTTTTATCTCAATAAGATATCCCTCTTTGCTTTTGTATCACAGAAGTATAGCACCTTCTTACAGAGTTTTATATAGTTTGTTTTTGCCATTTTGATTCCTATACCCAGTAATAATAACTTTTGCACAATACACCAATCCTAAAGGCAGCTATTAAATGTTTACAGTTTCTATATTGTAAGAACGATCTGGATTATTTTACTCTTCCCAGGCCAAACTTTCATGAACTGTACTGAACTGAAGTATATATTTATACTGCAGTTTTGGGGTGGGTGGGGGGTATCTTGATATGCTTTTCATTGATTTGCTTAATTCACGTTTAAGGTGAGAAAGGGTTGGTGCCTTGTAAATATGTAGCAAATCTTTGTGGTGTGTCCTGATGTGTGCATTAACTTTATTAAAAGAGAATACTTGAGGTATCAATCTAGACAAGGTGCCAAATGCAAAAGTTTCTTGCATCCATTTTTCTTTTCCTGTTATATTTTATTGCATTAATAGAAACTTGTGTAGCTTAATAGTAACTTAAACATTTGAAAAATCCTCATCCACAAAGAATACTTCTTTGAACAGTAGCTCAGCTACCTCTATTAACTACAACTACTGGAAATGCTAAGGAAAGTAGATGCTGTTACTCATTACTAAGGAGAAATAGAACAAGCTTGGTAGGGATGAATACTCCTAAGTTATAAGCTGAGAATTTTTAGTAATCACATTGGCTCTCAAATTCATAGGTGTGACAAATTTTCCTAAGTATTCTATGCTCTGGGCTTCTGTAGAACCTATTTATGTAAGCAGACTTGCTCTGCTGCTTGGCTATCTCTGCCACCACTTCCTCTTTAACAGCTGTGAGTTACTGCTTTTCATTTGAATCTGGAAAGGTAACAAAGCACCTAACTTGAGCTGGCCTAATTTGGCTAGCTAATATTTGGAATCAACTTTAATGGGTTCTTCTGTTCTCATTCCAAAGGGTTCTTCTGTTCTCGACTTCCAGAAAAGAGCCTCATTGCACTGCAAACAGATATTGAATCATTATTTTATAGTTGAGAAAAAAAATCTTTAAAATCATTTATGGTCTTGTTTACAGCAATAGAGTGCACATAGAGTTCCATAAGTGAGCTTCAGTTCCAAGATCAATTGTGGTCCTCAAATTTGACATCACAGTTGCGCTACTTCGTCAGATACTTCCACTCTTGAAGTGGGAGGGATAATAATTGATCTCTGCTTTTGTAACAGCAATTTTGTTGCACTTAAATCAGACTTGTGTGATGAAACATTTTCTTAATGTACACCTGGTAGTCCAGGAGATATCTTAAGCTGACATGTTTGTCTCATGCTTTCAATCATTTCACGCATCTGAAAAATCTGTTAAGTGCAGAGGAAGGAGTGCACACATAACTTTGCTTTTTGGTGGGGTTGGGGGGGCGTTATTCTTGAACTAATACCCTTAAGCAATTTTCACTTGCAGTAGAAATGATGTTCAGGCTTTAAGAAAGTATAATGAACTGTTAATGGCACTAATGTCTGTTGCTAGGGAGCAGACCAAGCTGATATTTTTGTTGTTGTTTTTCTTCACCATACCAAAATGATTTCTGGTTATAACTCAGCTGCCATTTTAACCATAGCATAGATTCAACATGTTCCTATTTTGAGAGTCTACATTTGATTTTTACTAAAACATACTATTTCAGTTATTCATCTCTTGGGCGTTTAGACTAAATTGTGCCTATGTTTTCCTGGAGTCAGTCAGTAATGTTTTGTCCTACAACAACCGACATAATGTAGTTGCTTAAATTCCTGGATATACCCAAATATGTATCATGTGTACCATTTTAGTGTGAGATTTTTGTTGGCATTCTTCTATGAAGAGCTGAGCTCTTGAAACGTAGAAGAATCGCCATTTGTATGATGCTAGCTGTCAGGAGCTTTATTTATAATTTATTTTGAAAAATGAAAATGCCACATTTATTCCCCAAATGTCAAGATTTTTTAGGCTTACAGAATTAGAAGAATAAGGCTAAAGACATTTTTAAGCATATTTTCTATGTAGTGAAATACTGTGAAATACTAGTGGGCAGCATTTTGCTGTGATGTTGACTTCAGTTATTAGAATTTAAAGAGTTAGTCACCAGGGTATGTTAGGTGAACATAGTTATCATTTATTATAAAACAAACAGATAATTTTCTGTTTGCATGCAAATTATTTTCATAAGTGTGAAAATAAAATGGGAAATGATATTTTTACTTTTCTAATCTGGACTTCCCCCTTTCCTCAATTTATATTTTGGGTTTTTTAATACCACTTCCTACAAATGTGTCATAATTTATGTCATATTGAATACTTTATCATTTCAGTTTTCTAGAGATCTTTTAAACCTAAGTAAGATCTGGGTTCAGCCATAGCAAAGAAATTAGGGAATGAGTTAAGAATTCTGCAAATGAAGACCACTGTTCTATTTAGGCCCATGAGAGCATACACATGTATAAGCTTAATCCTATGCTATATCTGAATAGCCAGTAAGCTATAATATCGCTCATAAATGCTAATGTTCAGATTCCAAGCTTTATGATCTTAGCATGTGTATATGTTTATAAAACTCAATCATGTATTCTTCTCTGGCTTGCTGTATGTAACTCATCTAGCAATAGGATGCTCTCCAAAACATTCGCAAACCTACTAGCCTAATAACTAAATTTGTTTCTGTATAAGTGTTTGTGTACTTGTATGTATGGAGGTTTTTCCAGTTTGCCATACCTTATCCCAGACATTAAAAAAAGAGAATATTTTATATGGAGGACACTGTCTACAAATTATTTGCCTCTTTAGAGCTTAGCTTGTGCATTTATTAATGCTTAGTCATCCATGTCATTATGTCTCTTCGATAACCGGTTCTGGTTCTGTCATATAACTGTGTCCCTCTGTTCTTTGAATTTGCCATTTTACTTGTTTCTTTTTTTCTTTCCCTCACCAGAAATCAGGCTTATTCTATAATTCTTCCTTACAGTGTTTTGTTTCACCCGGAGGCAAAGCAACTGAATAAAATCCCCAAGTTTCAGTCTACACAATTGAGTTCTCATACATCTAAATTATATTTCAGGTATTTTAAAGTAGATTGTCATCAGACAATACAGTGATCTAAAGGGAAAGAGGTGAATACCACTCCTAACTTTTTAATGAAACTTTTTTGAGCATTTTTCAAAATTTCTAAATTTGTGGCAATGATATACACAATATGTATATATATGGAACCATTTTATGCACATTTGCCAACTGGTACTTATCTTTAAAGTTGAATTTTCATGCCCTTAAAAAGGGGTCCTAAAACATTTGATTTTTCACTACTATTTGATGCCCAGCCTTTTAAGCAATTACAATTAACATTTGAAAATCTGAAATTAATAGTTTCAGGGAGAAGGAATAAGACTAGATATTTAAAGGCCTTTATTTTAAATGCTAACCACATTCCACAACCTCTTTGTGGTACGAACGGCTTTATGGGTGTTTTATTAAAATATTATTAGATCATTTTAAAGCTCGTTTTAAAAATCATTGGTAAAATAGTTGCATGCTGTTTTTATTTTGCCTCTCTTAGCAAAGATTCTTTACCAAGTGTTAATTTATCATATTTACAAAGTTTGGATTAAAATCCAGCATAAAGTTAAATGATTTCATGGTGCTGTATTTTGTGGAACATGGATAGCACTCAGGTTTCTTGTTATTTATCACCTTGAGTATTCCTTGTCTCACCTTTCCTCTTGGACTTACTCTTCTCTCCACTTCTCTTTCTACTACGAAGACTGCACTTAATGTAGCATACTTCAGCCAGACTGGAAATTTTCGACTCTTTTATGAGGGAAGTACAATAGAAAGGCCCTGCAGTTTAGAGTTAAGGTGTGTTTATTTATATGTATGCCCATTTCTTATTCTTATACCTATCTTAATTAAATCTAGAATATGGGACTTAGACATATAAAAGCATGGTAATTATTTTCTAAAAAATAAAATTATTGATACATATTGAGATCGCCATTAGTATTTTACTTTTAAAAATCCCAGATTGAAATAACTAGAAACCCAGTTGGAAAATGTGTTTTTTTGCATATGTCACCAAATATACATTAGGCAGTACTACAAATGTTAATTCTTTAAACAATGCTGTGGTGATGGCAATCAGTAATTTATTTCTTTGTTCTGTAACTTATCATCCTTGTCTTTTGTAATCCTTTACACAGTATTAACAAAGCTGTACTTTGTGTTTGTTCTTAGTGTCCATAAATTTTAAGATGGAAAAAAACATTCATTTAATAGTTGATGTTATGCTGTATATGGGCAGAATGTCCATTAAACTAAAACTCAGTGGGGAAAAAGGTAAACAAAACTGGCTTGGTTTATAAAAGATGTTTTGTTTGGCAGTTGTTGGTCATTATAAGCAATTACCTTCAAAGACAAAAAAAATACTGGACTAATTTGTTGCCATTCTTTATGGGATGTTTACAATAAAATTCCAAGTTGTTTGGAATCAGTTGCACTCTCGCTGCTTTATGCCTTAACTCATCCTAGAGATAAATTAACAAGACAGAGAAATATAAGAAATATGAAGTTAACCTTTCTACTGCCAGCTTTCGAGACTGTATCGTGTAATCCTCGGGTCTCCTTTGTCATATTTCATTACTATCATTTTTTAATCTTAGAAACTGAGTTGCTTCCTATGAAAGAAAAGATGTATCCTAATTCTTGATGATATTCTTTGGATCACCATTAGGTAATCAGTATGCTGTTAACACTTTAAAATATGGGCTGCTCAGTGCCTTAAATAGCAGCCTCCAAAGCACTAGTCAGCTGATGGTTCTGCAGAGCTTTTGGAGATGGATAGATGCCTAATATATTTATTGTTGAATTTTAACAGCTGAGCTATGGATACCTAGCACTCTTTATTTGGGGTTAACTTGCCTATCAACTTTGAATTTATTATAAATGGTGCTTTAATTTGATGTAAGTCTAGGAGGGAGAGCAAGAAGTGAGCCAGGATCTGAATCTTTTACCAGGAATACTCATCACTGGCCTTTAATCTGTCTCCACAAGTTTTCTCCCAGTGTCAAGAATTCTACTGAGGTCAAGATAAATAAGCTGGCTAAAGACTGCTCTGCATCGTTCATATGTAGGCTGTTTTGTGTTTTTAGAATTAAGTGAGATGACTCGGTATAAGTCATCTCTTCTGGCATAGGATCCATTTACTGACAGCCTAGTTTTCACAATACCCTGATTGAGGTCTGGGGATACTTGTTATTTTTGTTTAGCTGTTTGACTGCTTAAAAATAGCCCTCTTTTACAATGTAAATATGTGACATTAAAAAAAATTTGTTAGCAAACTTTGGTATTTTCTTACTTCACTCTCTAGATTTCTTAAATAGAAAATTTAAAGAATTTTTATGGCAAAACTTTGCTGAAGTATTCAGAAGATTGCTTTGTTGAGAAGATCAAGAAGAGAAGTGTTCCTTGTCCTTCCTATATAATATTTACCACCTACCTAAAGCTACATTCCAAAAAATGCACAAAATAAATTGAAACCCATACATTGAGCTTGTGAGTTAATATTAAATGGGAATTTGGTGCTTAAGGCATTTTTATGATGCATAATGCTGGTAGACCAAATATAATATTAAATAAAATGTTTATAGTGTCATTCCCCCCCCCCCCAAAATTGGAGTAACAGCTTTTTCTCATTTTGTGATTTTTAGTGGACTTTCCTTGGCCATCTGTAGTAACTGACTTAATAAAGTTCCTTCTCACTTGCAGAGCATAAGGATCTAGTAGCTACTTTTAGGAAAATTGTTAGCAAACTGATCTTTCACATATCCTAAGGACTTTCAAATCCCTGTGATGCTAATATGATTGCATTCATTTGTAAAGTTCTACTTAATAACTTGCCTTCTCAGTGCCCTCCAAGTCTCCAATTTTATAAATTTTCTTGCAAACAGTTTAAGAAATAAATACATGTCAAATCATTTAATACAGGTTACTAATATTAATTGACAAGGAAGTTTATTCATTCTTAGAGGTGTGATGTGGCTCATCGTTGTTCTGTTGAAAATCTAAGTAGAATTTTATAGTCGTTTGTTCATTTGTACTAGGAATTTTGTGTACTCTGTGAAGTATTTTATGGATAGAAGCTTGTCATAAGAGTATCTAGTTTGTCATTTTGAATGAAATATGCCTCCCAAATTGTACGATAGACATCTTAAGAGGACATTTTGTTACCCTTGGGAATTGTTCACTTAAAATGCCAGGAATGAAGTGCTGATTGTTCTGGGTTGTTTCCATATGTTAAGCTGAATCTATAAACTGGAGGTTTCCTTGTATACAAAGCATAACTGTTACTGGATCTAGGCTGACCTCATAATATATCTTGCTCTTTTATCACATGATTCTAATTCTTCAACTGAAAATTGTCAGGGACTGAGTCACATTCTTCCTCTGGAGTTGTATAGTGGTTTTCTTCCTATATAATATTTACCAGCAGGAGTTTAAAGCTTTTAATCTTTGTATTGGTTACAAGAAATGGCGGCAGAAAGACTGTGCTGTTCTTTCTTAGGGTTGTTCATCTGTGCCTTCTGTGCTTTTAGCACTGTACTTTTAAAAAAAAAAAAAGTTTTAGAGCTTAGAAAATTTATCCCTCAAATATAGTCTCAATCACCAGAAAGATTATCTGTTGACTCCCATTATTTTTCCAAGGAGAAAAAAAAATGAGTTTTGGTAAAACCAAGTAATTTGCCTAGGTCCATGTAGCTAGTAATCAAAAAGTAAATCAAAAATCCTGATTCATCCTGGTGGTGGGTGGTGGCACACACCTTTAATCCCAATACTCTGGATGCAGGGACAGGGGAATCAGGGGAATCACTGAGTTTGAGATCGCCCTGGTCTACAGAGCAAGTTCCAGGATACCCAGGGTCACACAGAGAAACCCTGTCCAGAGAGAGAGAGAGAGAGAGAGCACCCTTGATTCATCCAGGGTACCTAGTTCTAGTTTTTCTTTAATTCCACTGGCTTCCTAACTGCTATGAAATAGAGATCCTATGTCTTATATGTAAATGTAACTTAAAGAGAACTTTCTGTTGCTCTTCCCAGTTTTACTGTATATGCTACCAAAGTAAAAGTAAGCATATGGTTCCGATTTTTCATGAAGATGTTCACTGAGTTGTGTCTTCAAAGCTTCTACCTTCTTTGGGGACACGGTGGCTACAGGGTCTTTTGATTCACGGGATGGTTACTGCTGTTTCTGATGCTGTTGTGTCCACACTGCTCATCCAGCTGATGAGGACTACTGTGACCGGAGAGATCTCAGGCACAACCACCTACTGTGTGGTGGTCTCTTCCTCTTCCATTCCTCGGTAACTAGACAAAGTGTACCTGGCCCAGTGTCATTTCCTTCTGCTGTAAGATAATCTGACAACGCTAACAAAAGAGAGAACCCACCTTGGTTCAGGAAGAAGCTTTTAGTCCCTGTAAAACGGGAAAAACTGAATAGGTAAGGCTGACCTATTGGGACATATGGTCAGTCTGGATACTTATTCAAAGAAGTTGTGGGCAATAGAGTGCTCATTGAGAGGAACAGCAGTTGAGGAAAGTGGCAAGGCCGTGGGACTCTAAATGACAGGTTGAAAGCAGCAGTGCACATTCATATTTTAGTAAAAGATGGTTTTGGAAGAGAACACAAAATCAGGAGAAACCGGGATAACTTAAAAAGAACTGGGGAATGAGTTGCCAGACGACGTCAGATAGCCCAAATGACAGCTGAATTAATCACCTGTAAAGGATCTTATTTTTTTTTTTCCTAGGGCAGTGGTTCTCAACCTCTCTAATGCTGTGACCCTTTAATACAGTTCTTCATGTTGTGGTGACCCCCAGTCATACGATTATTCCGTTGCTACTCCATAACTGTAATTTTGCTACTGTTAATGAATCATAATGTAAAATCTGGCCTGCAAGATACCTGATATACAACTCCAAAGAGGTCGCAACCCACAGGTTAGGAACCACAGCTTTAGAGCTTGACACTGAAGGATTAACGTGGAAATTGTATCCTAACATTGTACTGTATCCCTAGCTTAAGCCTGGCTGCATACACAGCAGTGGGGCTCTAGTTCACTGTAGCTAGCCTTCTTCTGTGGATATTTGCCAGTGGGACTGTTAAATATTTTTGTTATCGCAATCCCATCTCGCTGACCACATTAAAGGCAAAAATATTTTTTAAAATTCTCCACTATGAGATTTTTTACTTCTAAGCAAGTAGCAAGTAATGATCATGGAAACGTTTACAGTTTTTACTAGTCCATGGGATAATAAATTTAAAGTATAAAAATCAGTGAACTTTTAATGTCTGTATTGATACAAGTGTGTACAAATATAAATGCTTGGAGTCTGGAGAGATGGCTCAATGGTTAAAAGCACTTGCTGCTCTTCCAGTGGTCCTAAGTTCAATTCCCAGCAACCACATGGGATCTCATCTGTAATGGGATCTGATGTCGCTTGGCATGCAGGTATATATGCAAACAGAGCACTCATACAAAAATTAAGAAACTGTAAGAATTTATAGAGAATTTAATTATGAAGATTGTATGTACAAGTCTGCTTTCCCACTATGTTTGACTAAATACCAGTTCTTGTTACTTTCCAAACTACACATGCCAGTACACTCTTAAAATTTTTATTTTTCTTCTAATAGGTCATGTAAATTTCATATAAAAATTCTTAGAAAATACCAAAAAGGGGGGTTGTGACTTACTTCTCCTTGGACTTAATTAGGATACCCCCACTTGGGCCACCTCAGATTTTTTTTCTTATTATTTAATGCCCCCTCTCTTTTTATAGCTTCATATTTTAAATTGTGTTGCAAAAGCCAAACTGTCCAAGACAATAAGATTATTTCATTAAGGAAACTACCATTCCTTTTTTATATACTTAACTTTGAAATACTTACAATAATTTGGTTTTCTTTTTCTACTTAACACTGGGCAGTGATGGTAACTGGTAAGGGTTTGATTAGGTCTGTAGATAAATAAATCAAACCACCAAATTCCATAACAATTCCATAACTAAGTGGGAAATTTTCAAATAATTATACTAAGGATTCATACCTGCTGACTTCGTTCTCAAGTAATGAGGTTCTTCAGGTTTTGCAATGTATTTTTATTTTTTGTTTTTTTTTTTTTTTTGTGATAGAATTTCTCGACATAGCCCTGGCTATCCTGGAACTTGCTGTGTAGACAGGCTGGCTGAACTAACAGAAATCCTTCTCCCTCTGCCTTCCCCATACTGGGATTAAAGGCAATGGAGTTCTAAAATCCTCCAGGACTGCTTCACTTGCATTTGGTTATAATGTATCGTATTTTATGGTGCCACAGTTTCCCTTCTAAATACCTACTGTCCTTATGCCCATCCAAGGAGGATACATGTTAGTTCCAACAGATAGCTTATGAAATCCTAATAGAAAACAAAAACAAACCAGAAAGGGAATAGAAAATAACATTAATTTTCAGGACTCCCTGTCTTCTTTACAGAAAGTAATTTCCAGTCTGTTGTCACCCTCAAAATAGAACACAGCAATTTCTATTATGCCTACTTATACTAATACTTATATTTGCTTGCATTAATAGAATAGAGTTTACAAATCTGCTCTCTGGGCAGTAATTAGATTAGATACCATGCTGTGCTCTGCCCTGTATGTCTTTAGATGGAAGTGCACGTTACCAAAATCTAAGGTTCTTGCCTGATTTTCTCTCAATAATTAGGAGATAAAAATTGGTGAAAACAGATAGTTATTTTACAATTTTTACCAGAACTGAGCAAAAAGAAATTCTCATTTCCCTCTGCCTTGCCTTTAGTGATATAGACAATATGAAGCTAGGATATAAGAATATGTAGATTTGGCTGAGTGACAAGTTCCTCTCCCTTGGGTGGCCTATCCCTCAGCCCTGATATGGAATTCCTTGGAGAAATTCTAACCCTTAGTGCCCCTGACCTTAGGAGAGGTAAGAAGACTAGGAAAAGTAAGGAGACACCTTAAGGTCTCTTGAAGCTTCATCTCAGCAAAGAGGCTGGCAGGTTTGGGGGAGGGATAATAAAGAGTGGAAATCATCAGTGTTGCGTGGATGTCATTTGTTCCCAAATAGCAGATTCAAATCACTGGAAAGAACAGGGACGCACACGCCTGGGTTTTCTTTGTATTTTTGCTGTGAAATAGGTTGGAATGGGGGTATTTAAATGTACTACTAGCAATCTGTAGTATTTTAATGTTCGTATCATTGTATTATAATAGGCTTCCCAAAGTGTCAAAGCTTATTAAGAAGTCAGTATCTTTAGCCCCATGTATAGATGAAGAATTTGCATAGGAAAGCCAAGTTCCTGAAGTTCTCACTGGTTAAATGGCAAGTTTTCCACTTGGATCTTACTGAGGCTGTGGACTTGTTTAGTCAGAAATTTGCTGAGTGTCTTTAGCCAAGTCTCTTGTTTTCCCTGGTTCCAGTTGCTCTCTGTGCAAGGTTGAAATTGAACATTAACTTCTAAGGGGCTCATTGTTCTGTTCTTTGAACTTTCTTGCTTGTTCTTTTTGTATCTTCTTAATCTCTAAAGTGAACTGCTGTTGAAGGTTCCTCATTGTCAGGAGCTTGGTAAGCCCCATATCCTGGCTAACGTAGCTTGTTTGAAGGCAAATCTCCTCCCTGAAGTATTTGGGAGGCTTCACATTTCTTAACAGAAAGTTTATCAAATGTATGGTAATTGGGAATTGACTAACGGCATAGCAACATGGACTCCAGTGACGTCGTTCTCAGTGAAACTTGTGGAAAATGCTTTTGAAATCACTAAGAAATGCTTGACAAGGTCCAAAGGACAAGAGAAAATAGACAAAACTCTTCAAGAAAACCTATGACAGTTCATTAAGGGAAAACCCAGTAGTTAAACTCCTACACACACTTTCTTCCTGGTTGGGGGATGTGTCCATACCCCTGGGCCTTGTGTTCTGCTCAGCAGCTGAAATTCCGTCTTCCTGCTGCAGCCTCAGATGCCAGACCCTGATAACCCTTGCCCTAGCTCATGAAATATTTAAATACCATGAGAAAACCTCAGCTACTGCCCTGGCCCTGCTAAATGCTCAGCTCCCAGAAAGTGTGTGTGGGGGGGAGGGGTCTTTCACTCAGAAGTTTGACATTCCAGAGCCTTGACTCACAGAATTTTTGCCTGGGGTTGGGGGGAAACCAGAGAGAAACTGTAAAAGACTCTAATCTCATCCTGGATGCAGTAGGGACTTTCATGAATTCTAAAAGTGGTCTAAAGGACAGCCGAACCTCAGGCCTATGTCTGGAGTTAGGCACTGTTGTCAAGGGCTGACCCATATGTGGTTTCTCCAAGAGATTGTAGAGAAATGGGAATGGATTGCTAGGTGGGGAAAGAGGGAGGGTGAGAAAACAGTTTTTATTGGATTCATTTTCAGTGTAATTTCTTCCTGCAATGAATGGATTAAAGTGTAGCCAGGGGTGTAGAAGAGACCTCTCCCAAACTACCGATTTGCTGGAGTGATTGTGGGCATACCACAGGCTGAACTGCCTTCAGGAGGAAACTGAGTCTCTTTTAACAACCGGGAGAGAAAAACATTTCAATGAAATAATCCAATTAGTTACTAAATACATAACCAAGTAAATAACAAGATCGAATGTCTAGCCTCAGGGCTAGAAAGGGAGTGTCACTGCCTAGAGTCGCTGTACTATATTCTCAAAAAGGCCAGTTGCCTTCCAAAAAACTATTTACAAGTTCTGAAAATGAAAACAAATACGGCAGAAAGAATTAATACATATAAATAATTGCATCAAATGTGAATGGACTGAATAATCCAATCAATAAACAAATTCTTCAAAAACAAACAAGGACAAGAGAGATGGTTCAGCAGTTAAGAGCACTTGTTGCTCTTTCAGATGACCGAGGTTTGGTTCCCAGCAGCCTTGTGGTGTGATCACAACCATCTGTAACTCCAGTTCTGGGATCCAGTCCCCTCTTCTGACTTCCAAGGGCACCAAGGACACACGTAACATAATAATACATGCAGGCAAAACACTCCTATACATAAATCTAAAAAGACTTAAATTCAATTATGTGCCATGTACACAATATAATTTTTAATTCAAAGATGCAAATATATAAGCAAAAAGATGTCAAGAGAGGGGAGCAGAGAAAAATGTAGAGCTCAACAAAAATCAATAAACAAAGAAAAAATAAAAAAAGACGTCAAGAGAATGAAAATAGCAACCAAAGGCGAACAGGGTATAGTAAAATAAGCAAACATAGGCATTAAGATAAAAACTACTTATTAGAGATCTTTCAAACTGTAAATATATAAGAAGAAAAAGGTTCTAAAAATTAAGAGATAAAATAAAATGAAGTCTAGAAAACTGCTAAGGATACATTGAAATAAGAAAGTCCACAAATATCAACAAAATTCAGCCAACATTCACTACATCAGTGAGAAAAATAAGAGAAAAAACCTAAAATCAAGAATGGAAAATAAAATACCTACCTCACAGAAATCAAAAGGGGATACTAGGAACCGATTGAGTAGCCTGAACAACTAAAATAAGTTCTCACTGTCTACAGACTGAATGTCGAAGATCAAAATACTGGCTAGATGGCTTTCTCTGAAATCCTCTGTTGAGCATGTGTATATCTAGTTGGAGAGAGACAAAGAGACAGAGATCATACGTCTCTTGTAGAGACATCAACACTAATCGCCTACCCTTTTGATATCACTTAAAATTTCCTTCCTAAAGACTATAGCATCTGATACAAATAGGAGACTAGAAGCTAGACATTGACTTTATTTTTTCTTTTTTTTAATTTATTTATTTCTTTATTAATTAATTAAAGATTTCTGTCTCTTCCCCACCGCCGCCTCCCCTTTCCCTCCCCCTCCCCCAACTAAGTCCCCCCTCCCTCGTCAGCCCAAAGAGCAATCAGGGTTCCCTGCCCTGTGGGAAGTCCAAGGACCACCCACCTCCATCCAGGTCTAGTAAGGTGAGCATCCAAACTGCCTAGGCTCCCACAAAACCAATAGGTGCAGTAGGATCAAAAACCCATTGCCATTGTTCTTGGGGTCTCAGTAGTCCTCATTGTCCGCTATGTTCAGCGAGACCGGTTTTAACCCAGGCTTTTTCAGACCCAGTACTTAGACATTGACTTTAAATTTAGAAGAGGACAAGATTGAGGCTAAAGCAATCAGCATGTCATTAGTTTAGATAACATTCACGAACAACATGTTCATAGAAGGCTCAAACTGACAAAACTAGAAGTAGACAAAGTGTATACAAGTAAAAAAGACTGAATCCACACTTTCATTGGTTTCCAGAAGCAAAAACTCCAGTCCAATATGCCATCCTCACTGGTAAATTTTATTGAATATTTAAAGGAAAATGAATACTAATCTTTGGCAAAATGTTGCAGAAGATTTTAAATGTCCAACTAATTCTGTGACGCCTGTATTACACTGATAACTGGGTCTGATAAAACATCACAGGAAAGCTACAAAATAAAGTTCTTCTTAAATATAGATACAAAAATCCTCCAGAGTGCCGACAAACCAAATCTAATAATGTAAAAAGCCATATACAAGTAAGACTTGTCCTCAGAGTGACGAGGGTGAAGCTGTTGTCTTTGAGAACAATGGAGACTTTCTCATCTCGGGTGTCCGAAATTCAGGCTAAAGTGCCAGATGTCCGTGCTCATCAAAATGCCACTGAGAGTCTCTGAGTCCTTTGTCTTGTGATCTTGAGAAATGAATTCTTGACAGCAGTTTTAAAAGGAGTAAAGCCTTTTAAACAAAGGACTAATTGCAGAAGGAAAGCAAGCAAGCTACTGTAGGGGAGGCATCCCAGGAGGGCTTGCCTCTGAGGGGCTTTGTCTGGGGGGTTCAGAAGGCCTTTTACTAAGAAAGCAAATTGATATTTCAAATGACCAAGCTGAAATAATGAGAGGTGGGCTGCTTAGTTCAGGTGATCCAACCACCAATCTCCACGAAGCATCCACCAACCCCTCCATGCCAGTGACTGGAGTAGGGCTCTGATGCACACCTCTGAGGCCCAGTGGACTATCTGATCATGCACAGCTTCCAGGCGGTGGTGCTCATTAGGTTGCTATGCTAAGGAAGAAAATAAGTGCATCTAGCAGATGCACTTCTGGCTTCTGGCCAGGACAGAAATGCACACAGGATCAGTGACCCTTCTGGCCAGATTAGAACCTCTTGTCAAAGACAAGAAGCAGAGCTGCCAGTTACAGAGGTCTAACTGCCTGACAAATTTCCTCTATTTTCATCAAAAGGTTTATGTAAGTCTAAAACTCAATATAATATATTAATAAAGTAAAATGAAAACGACATGCTCATGTCATTAGAGTCATCAAAAAAGCTTTTGATGAAATGCAATGCCATGGACACTAAAAGCTTGCAACAAGCGGTGGTTAGAAGGAAAGTTCTGCAAGCTGACAGCTGGCACTTGAAAACCTCATAGCTAACACCACACAGCTGTGAAATGGGGAGTGCTTTGCTCTTACAAGAAGGATTTCAACTCTCAATATCTCCATTAAACATTGTCCCAGAGGTTTTAACATGGAAAATTAGTTTTACAAAATGAAAATGTATCAATGTGGGAAAAAAAAAAGCATCTGTCTACGTAATGGTTGTGTTCTTTGGTGTGTAGCTCTTTCCTCTTCATTGAAACCTTCCTTCCTGGAGGGAGGAAGGAGGTTTATTAGACTCAGGAAGTCAATGAAATGAGGCTCAGGATGCTTCTGGCCCTTCTGATTAACAACAGACATGCAGAAGGCTATGTCAGCACCGACACAGCCTTCAACATAGTGAGGAGACAAGACGCCAATTAGCTGGGCCGCCTGCAAGTTGTGCAAGAAACTCCAGGAATGCAGCTCTCATGAGTCCACATCCACCCTGGGGTGGGCTAGCCAGTGATGCATATGCATTTGAGTCACCCAGGCTCTGGTAAGCAACCTCAGTAAAACACTGGTGACTAAGCTAGACTTGGGTGAAATTGCTCCTTTGGTCTGTTGGGGTGCTATCTTGGGCGAATACACACATTTGTTCACATCTCTCTGAGAAAAGTCACACAGAAGGTTTAGCACATGAACAGGGACCAATCGAACCATAGGTCAATAGCGGCGGGGGGTGGGGGGTAGGAGGGGGGAGTGGTGCTATGCTTATCATTCATCACAGGGAGAACAATTGTGTCACTACAACAAGGAAAAATCCTATATCCCCCGCCCCCGGGCAGGGAAAGTAGAACAATTCAGGATTGTTCTAGAGATATTCCAACCTCTGACAGATCAAAATTAGTTCCTGTCTCATCATCAATGACAGGGACCATAAAACCATTCCTCCTTGCACAATTTTCAGGAAGCTCAGCTGAGGCGGGAGAGTCTTGTCTCCTCAACAACAATTACTGTGGATGCAACCAACCTTCCTAAGGATGTTGTTAATGCTTCCTGTGATGAATGATTAAATATGCAACAAAGGTCATGCCATCTTAAAATGCAATGTCATTGTTATCAAAACTGCAATGTCATTCAAGGGAATCTCAGGGTGGCCATATTCCTTGTGGTATGGGGCAAAATGCCTCCCTGGTAAACAGGGACTGCCATGCAAGTATGTAGATATTTCCCAAATGGCTGATGGATGAAATAACATATTATAATTCCTGGTGCATGTGAGGGCTGGGATCATAAACAGGCTATGATGCTCAATTTACTTGGTCACATAAGGGGGTTCTATTCACAAACCAGGTATGAATCTCAGGATTGGTGTTAGTCACTTTGCTGAACCATGGGGTATGATTTAGGAGTTGCTTTTGTGCATCTAAATGGTTTAGATCAGCATGTAAATTTTGCTCATAAAGTGTAGTACTGATCAAGAAGGCAAGAGCACCTGGGCCACCCCAAAATGTAGCAAGATTCATGCCAAAACTGCTGTTCCAAGGGGAAAAAATGAGTAGAAAGGCAAACACTGTACTAACAAGAGTCTCGAAATGTGAAGCCTGACCAAAAGTTCAAAGAGGACATAAATGATAAGACAGAGCAGATGAAAACGTTTTAAAAGCCTGCTGTATGGGTGCTCAATATCCCCCAGAGTATTCCATGTACATTTTTACCTTGAAAGAAAGTATACGGGAAACACATTAATTACTCTGCAGGGGCTCCTTTCAGTGGCCAGGTATGGCAGATGGAAAGGCAATTGCTGTGGAACAATGGTCTTGTCACCTGTCACTTATATATTTTAATAAAATGCTTATTGGCCTGTAGCCAGGCAGAAAGTAAAGGCAGAGAGACCAGGCAGGAAATATAGGCAGGGAAACCAGAAAAAGAGAATTCTGAGAAGAGGAAAGGGTCAGTCTTCAGGCATCACTCAGACACAGAGGAAGCAAGATGAGAATGCCTCACTGATAAAAGGTACCAAGCCACGTGGCTAGCACAGACAAGAATTATGGGCTAATTTAAGATGTAAGAATTAGTTAATAATAATAATACCTTCTTATTATTAAGCCAACCAGTTTATAATTAATGCAGACCTCTGTGTGTTTCTTTGGGGCTGAAAGGTTGTGGGATAGGTCAAGACAGAAATCTCAGGCAACAGGCATTAACCACAAAGATGGATGGGAATGTGAGGAACCAGGGTTTTGGCTTCAGAATTAAGCACAGCAGTCTACCATATAGTCCTACTACATTTTAGAACTGAGAATGGTTGAGCAATGCTAGCTAGCCCCAGCAAGTCGTTAGGGGTGCCACAATGAATTATGGTCTCAAGGGCATAGTAGTCCAGGGTGAGAAACTGGGATTGTTTATGGAAAGTGGGTTATAGATTATGGAGGACTAGATAGGGTAGTGTCCCCCAATATATACCACTATATCCAACATTGCTCTTCTAACATTCTAAGAATTGAGAATCCTATACATACATATAATACATTTCCATCAAGTTCATCCCCCAAATCCCTCCCCTCCAGCTCCTCCTCTAGTCTCATCACAATTATTCTCTCCAATATTTTTGTATTTTTCTCAAGCCCATGAAGTCTACCTATTACTGCCAGAGGTGCATGAATATATAGCTAACTACTTGCTGAAGTATGCAAAAGTAGTTTCTCAAGAGCTGCATCCCTGTAGAAGACTGGCACTCCCCTTCCAGTGGCCGTCAATGACAACAGCTCTGTAGCAGGGGTTGGGACTCCCTAACTAGAACCCCTTCCAAATCAGGATTTCATCTGCCTTGATTTTGTGTAGGTCTTGTGCATGTGTGCAGCTGCCTTTTTGTATCAAAAAGCCCAGTGTTTCTCTATGTTCATCCACTGCCACTGGCTCTTACAATTTCTGTTCCAAAGTCAGGCGATGGTAGTGTGTGCCTTTAATCCCAGAATTTAGGAGCAGAAGTAGGTGAACCTGAGATTCAGGCCACCCAGGGCTATGGATCAAGTTCCAAGACAGCTAAGCCTACATAGAGAAACACTGTCTTGAAAAAAAATATTTTCTGTTCCCTCTTCTAAGATGGTCTCTGAGCTTTGGGAAGAGAGTGTGTCCCATTTAGTGATCAGCATTCTGTGATATCTTCTTCTCCGCACATTGACCAATTGTGGGTCTCTTTGTTAATTGCCATCTACTGCAAAAATAAGATTTTTCTGATTGGGGTTGAGAAATGAATTCATCGATGGATATAAACACAAGTCCTTAGGTAAATACTATGTCCGTTTTCAGAATAATAGTACTGGGTTCTCACTTAGGGCCTATTACCCACATATCCTTCAGTTCTTTGCCCCACTGATGGTACCTGACATTAGTTCCATCTCATGAAGCAGTGCGGTGCACCACGCCCGTCTGTGCTCTATGCGCCACCATACAGTTCGTGAACCAGGCAAGGGGCTGGAGATTGAAACACACAAAGACACACAGACACAGACACGGGTCATCCTTGAAACAGGAATGCCCCAAGGATGCTCCCTTTATTGTTTTCATGGTCAGTTTATATAGAGATAGCCATACCCCAGCCAAACGCACCAGAAACCATTTCCCTGCCATCAGGAACTTCTGAGAGTCTCATGCTCAGAGCAGCTGTAGGCACTCAGATCAGGGGAAAACAAGTTGTTTACAAGAAATTCAGGAGCTGGGGGTTCACAGCTCCCAACAAAACAGGCCTTAAATTTAATTAAAAAGTCACTGGTTAGTAACATAATATCGGTGTGATGTCACTACTGCACCAGTGAACATAGCTTGCAGCATTCACTGTGGGGTAAGACTGAAGATAACGTTTTCTTTCCCGGTGGCATGCATAGCAACTTCCAGTATTACAAAAGCTAGCCAGTGGGAATGAAGCTTTCTTTGTGTTCTATGGTGCAAATATTTTGTGTCTTTGGCAATAGTGTCTTACCATCAAGTTCTGGATGGCAACCAAGAACAATGGCAATAGCCAGTAATGTGGTCACCATTCAAGAACCATCATGCAGTTGGTGGGTTTCTGCAAGGTCACTCTTGGCCCCAAGGATAACAGGGTATTCTGAGAGTCAGGGATCTTCTGGCCATAGTGACTAGGCCAAAGGCAGGCTAATGGGGTGGTGTGTGAGGCAATAAAAACAGTGTCATGAACAGGGAGCAGTGAAACTATATGCTACACCTCCCCTGTTAATGGGACATGAGAATCTATAAGAAGGAGAAGCACCCCGAATGCTCAGCCCTCTGTTGCTTTGGGGGCTTCTCTGAAAGTGTTTTCTTGATGTTTTGGTTGTGACTCTAGACTTTAATCGCTAGATCATCTCTCCAACTCTGAAAGTGTTTTCTTTATTGACACACTTAGTAAAAACTGGGAAGTGCTTAGGAAATGCAGGGACCTGCCATAGCCTCCTAAGCTTCTCCCAGCAAGAAGCAGTCCTTCTAGCTCTCAAGCCGTGCTGGAGTCTGTTCACAGCTGTGGAGACTTTCTACTCTGTCAGATTATTTTATGTATTTCCTACTAATGGCCATTTTTTTATTCTTCAGTTTATATTTTGGCAAGGTACATGTGCAAACAAATAGCAGGCCTTCCTTCTTAAGGCCCATGAATCAAAGGAATACCAGTGGGAAAGGACAGCTTAAGGGACCTTTGCCGTGTACTACCCATATTAAGACAAGAGCAGATATATTGGAGCATCTTCTGGATCTCTTTGTTTCTCCAGAGCTTCCTCTGGAGATTTAGTCGCTTCTTTACCATCAAAAGTATGGGTTCCTGTGTCCTCTCCTTCCTAATAGGGACCTTTAAGAAGGGATAACCTGTCTGGAGTATCTACTCTTACCAATGTGACTTTTGAATATCATGTGACCTTAATGAATTCCTAGTCTTATCTTGCCAGTGCAAGATCAACTCTTCAAAGAAACCTCTGGAGAAAGCAACTTTGACCCTTCATTCTCAAATGTATAATCTGTAAGCAAGCACAAAAGGCACTCAGAGTAAATAATTTACCACTTGCACCCATAGTCTAGAGAACATGGAATGCTCTTTTCCCTTAACCCGCTTTTGTCACACTAACTGGAAAAGGAAAACAAAAGCAGGGGTTCCCAGGGCCTGATGGGGGCAGAAACAAAAGCAGATCTGAAAGCAGGGCAAAGGAGAGGGATACCAGGCAGAAACGGGAGGCATTATTACCTGGCGATAAGATTCAGAATAGCTGTCAGGCTTCTCCTCCCACATATGCGGACTGATGGGTCTTTTCTTCTGCCTGTTAGTGGAAGCAGCTTGTCTAGCATCTTTGAAATGATGATGTGGAGGCAGAGTGTCCTCTTCATTTGTTTCTGAATGGCTGCTGTTACAGCTTTGGGGGTGGAATCCAGGACCTTGTGTGTTTGGACAACCCCTCTACTGCAGAGCCCCACCTGTACCTCCGCAGTCAGCATTTTTCTCATTTTCCTCCTTGCCCCCTCATGAGCTTGAGTAGCTTCAGAATCCAGTTTCTTTTTGCAAGTCCCACAGAGAGCTTTGTACTCAGAACAGGGGCACAGGGAAGTAGAGGAACGCTCATGTGTGTGGGGAGGGCTTTCATCCGGCCATTCCAGGAGTAGTCACATGGGTTCTGGAAAAAAAAAAAAAGAACAGCTAAAGCTCTTTGGGGGTTCCAGCACCCAATATTTGTGTCCTCTTAAAAAAAAATCAAGCCCAATATACCCTTGGATGTGCGGCCTTCCACTGGAGTGTGGTCAGCTTACCAGGGCCATATTCCTATAGAAAACTCTCTCTCTCTCTCTCTCTCTCTCTCTCTCTCTCTCTCTCTCTCTCTCTCTCTCGCGCACAATTACACACACTCCCACTACCAAGGGAGGGACCTCATGTATCTCGTGTACACTCCCTCTTTTCATGCTGGGATTATGGTGGGCTTGAGTTTGCACAGGTCTTATGCATACTGTCACAATTGCTGTGAGTTTATATGTGCAATTGCCTTATTTTATCCAAAAAAAACCCCATAGTGTTTTGTAATCATCCAACACATATGGCTCTTAGACTCTTTCTACCCCCTCTTCCATAATGACCACAAGCCTTGGGAAGAGGGTATGTGATATAGACGTCCCATAAGAGATGAGCACTCTGCAGTCTCTTATTCTCTACACATTGACTGGTTTAAGGCTCTCTTTGTTAATCACCACATATGGCACAAAAAAGCTTCTCTTATTAGTGCAGAGATAATGCATTTCTCTATGGGTATAAAGTTAAGTTTTTAAGAGTTGGATTAATACTATGTCCATTTAACAGACTAATAGTAGTAGGTTATTTCTTGGGGCCTATTACCTACCAAGCCTCATGTTCTTGGCCCCATTAATGGTGCCAAGCTTGAGTTCCATTTCATGTAACAGGTTTTAAATTCAATTAGAAAATGATTGGGTGGTCCTTGGACTTCCCACAGGGCAGGGAACCCTGATTTCTCTTTGGGCTGACTAGGGAGGGGGACTTGGTCTGGGGAGGGGGAGGGAAATGGGAGGTGGTGGCGCGGAGGAGGCAGAAATATTTAATAAATAAATAAATAAATAAATAAATTGATGTGGGAGTGATTTCTTACTAATAAAGAAACTGCCTAAGCCCCTTGATAGGTCAACCCTTAGGTGGGTGGAGTAAACAAAACAGAATTCTGGGAAAAAGAAGCTGAGTCAAGGAGTCGCCATGATTCTCCCACTCCAGACAGACGCAGGTTAAGATCCTCCCTGGTAAGCCACCTCGTGGGCTACTCAGAATATTAGAAATGGGTTAGGACAATATGTAAGAGCTTGCCAATAAGAGGCTACAGATAACGGGCCAGGCAGTGTTTAAAAAAATACAGTTTCCGTGTAATTATTTTGGGCATAAGCTAGCCATGTGGGCGGCCCGGTGCTGGGGACGCAGCCCCGCTGCTCCTAATTCAACAATAAATAGTATAAAAAATAAAAAGAAAATGATTGGTTACTACTATAACACTGGTGTCATTTTTGCACCAGTGGCTGTATCTTGCCAGGCTGTACATTACCATGGTTTGTGGAGTTCACAGCCTGGTAAGACTTTTCTCTTCTGATAGCATGCATTAACAATTCCCAGTAGTATGAAAGCTAGTCATCATCTTAGTCAGGGTTTCTGTTGTTGTGAAAAGATACCATGGCCATGGCAACTTTTATAAAGAAAAATATGTCATTGATGCTGGTTTATGGTTACAGCAGTTTAGTCCATTATCATCATGGTGAGAAGCTTGACAGCCTACAGGCAGACATGGTGCTAGGGAGAGAGCTGAGAGATCTACCTCTAACTTTAGGCAACAGGAAGTGAACAGTCTACCACACTGGGTATAGATAGCTTGAGCATATAAGACTTCAAAGCCCATCTTCACAGTGACACACTTTCTCCAACATGGTCACACCTCCTAATAGGGCCACTCCTTATAGGCCAAGCATTGAAACACATGAGTTCATGGGAGCCATACCTATTCAAACCACCAGTCATTAAGAGAGAAGTTGCCAGCTTTATTTCTTCATGTTCTTTGTCTTAAGAATGTGATGTCTTTGGCAAAAGTGGTCTTGCCATCAAGTTTGGTAGGTTAACCAAGAACATTGGCAATAGCCTGTAATATCTGGGGAGATCTAAAAGAGGTAACCCAGTTTTTAACTCTGGGCCCTTTGTTTATTAGCCTGTGGTATCTAATAGAGGCATTGTTGCATTGTTGTCCAATTGTAGGTTAATTCAGTGTGTGTGTGTGTGTGTGTGTGTGTGTGTGTGTGTTCTAGAAAGCTTCTATGATAGTAGGTCTCCACATAAGATTTTTTAAAGGTCTTTAGTGGCAGTTCTCCTTTCCCATATTCCCTCCTCTACCCAATTTTCCCATTCCCAAGCTGATTCAACCCTTCCTGTTCCATTATTCCCCTATCAAACTTTATACCACTGCAGCCTATTTATCCTCTATTGAAGGCCACCTTTGTTACTCCTTATTAGTCTCCTGACCTCTATGGTTAGTCCAAATGGAACACATATACCTGAAGATTCAAAGGTAACATTCATAAGTAAACCAGAGAAAATATGAGACATTTGTCTTTCTGGGCCTTATTACCTCATCATAATGACTGTTTCCATTTCCCTCCATTTACTTGTGGTAGTTTGTTGTGCGTGCTTTAATAAGTCTTTCTGGTGCTCACGTTCTGTGATTATTTAACCTAGAGAATTGTGGTCACAGGATCATTGCTGTCAGTAATGATTGTTGGGAGTGGCAAACGTGTAGAAGAAGTTAACAAACAGCAAAGAGCCGCACAAATGGAAGGTGCCATTATGGTTATGTTCACTTGGGTCCTAAATAAGTTGAGCTAGGAAGATCATTGAACAGAAAAAATTAGAATATCCAAATTTCTTCCAGAGTGGCATACAGAGTAATGCAAATTAATCCTAAAAATAAGAGAGATTAAACACTAGATGGCAGCAGTAGAAACACATTGAAAATCAGAAGAGGGCCAGGTGCCCCGTCTACCATTTTTCTTCGTTCAAAGTTCTCAATTTATTTTTATACAAAACCATGTTCATTATTAGAAGATTCATTAGTTTAATTTTGAGATATGAAAAACATCATACTTAAGTGGTGCTAATAACCCCTCTCCATTTAATAATTAGAAGAAATAAATGAAAGTTAAAAACTGAAATGTGTAGCTCCAGAATTCTCCTGTTTTTTTTTTTTAATTGAAAATTCACGCAACATATTCTGATCATGGTTCCCCTACCCGATATCTGCCTAAATTCTCCCAACCTCCCTATCTGTCTGACTCCACATCTAGTTTCTCTCTCTTTAAAAAACAAACAAAAAAACCATATACATGCAGACACAAAAGCAAACCCCATTAAAAACACAAAACCAAAAGCCATAATATATAAACAAAAGACCAATAAGATAAAAGGTGTTTAGACAAAACAATATGAGACCAAAAAATCCCCTAAAATACCATTGACTTAGTTTTGGGTTGACCATCTTCTGCTAGGTCTGGGACCTGCCATTAAATGTGGTTTGTATACCTAGCGAATGTGGGTATCAATTGCAGATAGCTTCTTAGTTAGGGACCCATCCATCACTTGTGTCCACTTCACCCACTCAGTGTGGGAACCCTTCTGGCTTGAACCTGTGCAGGCCCTGTGTATGCTGCCATAGTCCCTGTGAATTCATATGTGCATACGTCCTCCTGTGTCAGAAAGGCACTTTCCTTTGCTATCTTCCACCCTTATGAATCATCTTCCTCTGATTTCCCTGAGCCCTGAGGAGAGGGACTTGATGGTGACATCCCATTTAGGACTGAATGTTCCAAAGCCTCTCACTTTCTGTTCATTGTCTACCTGTGGGCTACATATCCTGCGGGAGGAAGCTCCTATAATGATAGCTGAGTAAGATTTGAGTATACCCAAATGTCATTGGGGGCATTTTATCGCTCTGTTTCTTTAACAGAACAATAGGATTTGGTTTTCCCCTAGGCCCACGGCCTACCTAATCTCAGGTTCTTACCCAAGCAATGTCAGATATGGGTTCTGTAGCTGTTTGAATGCAAATGGTCCCCACAGGCTCTTAGGGAGTAGAATTGTTTAAAAGGATTAGGACAAGAGTAGGGGTTATTTGGAGGAAATGTGTCACTGGGGGTGGACTTAGAGGTTTTATAAGCTCAAGATAGACCTAGTTGGCTCTTTCTCTCTGCCTGCTGCCTGCTGATCTGAATGTAGGACTCTCAGCTATATCTCCTGCACCAAATCTGTCTGCATGCCACCATGCTTCCAACCATGATGATAATGTTCCATCTCATGGAATGGAGCTTAAATTCAATCAGATAGTGGTTGGTTACTCTTATGAGCTACTATTGCAGGTCACCATTATAAATCAAAGGGTTTAGCTGGGTTGGTGTTTACCTTTCTCCTGTGGTAGCAGGCAGAGTACCTTCCATGAACACTAGTCAGTAGACAGGAAGGTACAAGGTAGGGACCAGCTTGACTTCCCTATGTTCCACGAGTTATATAGATGTTGTCTTAAGCAACAGAGCCTTCCCATAAGTTGGGGAAAGCAACCAATTCCTGGCAACAGCACAGGATATTTGGGGGTCTCCATGGGCTTCCATTGCCCTACAACTCAATTACATGTAGCCCTTTCCTGGCAATAGAAATTTCATTTAGTGGCAAAAGATATCTAGTTAGCGCCACAGTCCTTAAGTAGAGCAGTTGCTGAGATTTTCCTATTTTCCCACTATTGATAACATCTTGATAAGATTAAAATCTGTTATCTATAATATTTTTAGCATTTTAAAAATAAATTAACTCTCCATAATACAATAAAGCATCAGTGTATCAAGATTCATATATACCATGGTAATACATGCATAAGTTGGAATTTGAATTAGTAGTTGGCTAGAGGGATTTGAAATGCCCACACAAGCATTTTTATTTTTCTCAGTATTGATTATAATAGTATTATTTCAAATAAAGTTCTAAGCCGGGCGGTGGTGGCGCATGCCTTTAATCCCAGCACTGGGAAGCAGAGGCAGGTGGATCTCTGTGAGTTCGAGGCCAGCCTGGTCTACAAGAGCTAGTTCCAGGACAGGCTCCAAAGCTGCAGAGAAACCCTGTCTCGAAAAACCAAAAAGTTCTGGTAGCTGGCTCGCTTTGTTTCATATGCTTCCTAGCATTTGTTCAGTGTTTAGATGTTCAGATGCTGTTATAAAAAATGACATAAGCAGTTCTCAAGGCACGTACACTTACTGAAGATGACAAAAGATAGGTACAGTTTTTGCTAGAGGGAAATTGAGGGTGTTAACAAGCGTTTCACTGAAGAAGCAGCAGAGTTAGGAGCAAATACAAAGGCATTTCTGCTTAAGAGACTCTCTTTGGACACTTCAAGTAACTAACTGATCTGACAGGAATGAAGATAGTCTAAAGAGAAACTTGTGTCCATCCTTTTGACTATCAGATTATTGAAACAATCGATTCTAAGGGATTGGAACTTTCCCAGAAGTCTTGTGGTGGAAGAAGAAAGGGGCTGAATCCCGGTGCTAAACAAAGGGAAAGGTTTCACACAGTTCTGAGGGTTGGTCTGATCATCTTGCCTGAAAGATTGGAACCTAGTTAGACAATGAGACAACACCTTGGCCTGAACTGCATACCTTTTGCCTTCTATTTAAATCTAAATGTCCTAACAGGATCCTCCGATGTGGAGGAAGAGTTCACTGGACATGTTTACTTATTTGTCTATCTATCTATCTATCTATCTATCTATCTATCTATCTTTCATCTGTCTATTTATTACCTAATGTGGCCACATTGAATAATTCTTCTTGCTCTGATTTTCTGTTTGACTTGTTTCTTTAATTGGCTTATTGAGGAAGGATAGTGGGGCCTAGCTTGTTAGGGTTGCCAGGGATCAGTCTCTGACCAGCATAACTTGAGTAACATAGGGAAAAGATTCTGTACCCCAATAAGCCTCTCCACGGACACAACAACCCAAATCAGACTAAATTAAACCGAATTAGAAAAAGCCCAATTTGAATGGATACAATGCTCCTGGATGATCCCCCCCCCCCCCAGAGAGAAGATGAGAAAGGAAGACCGGAAAACCAGATGTCTATTTTCTAGGGGTCAGTTTAAATACCCTGTGGGAGTGGTCTTGAGCATCTCTTGGGAAGGGGTCATCATTTGGTGGGCTTTCTGAGATGCATCAGGGTTTGGTGAGAGATGGGGGGAGGGCGCTTGGAGTGGACCTTGTTTGATTCCTGTGTATTACCCTGATCGTTGAAGCGGGATTTTAAGTCCTTATACACTTAAGGAGAAGTTCTGAACATTTCATTTGTGATTTAAATGCTTTGGTGCATTCTAAATACATTAGGAGTCACAGACAAAGGGTTTGAGAGAAGTTTTGAGTATTGGCAGAAGCGTGAGGGTTTGAGAATCAGAATCCAGGGTTAGACAATCTTATAATGCTTGTGGTTCCACACTAAAGAGCACAAATAAGTTTTTCCTCAGGACTCTTCTTCCTATCTGTTCCCAAATCTTTGTAACTGAGGTGTTGGCTTTTTCTGTCAACACACAGCCATTTAACATTGAGTTTAGATTGCGGAAGACCGGCATCTCTTATTTAATTATTGTGAACAGCATTTCCACAGTATGACTGAGCTAAATTTGACCTCCAGTAATTTAGACTATAATAGAAAACTAGCGCTACTTTGTAGCTTGGAAACCGTGCACTTTGTGTCCTTAGAGGTTGAAGAACATCCATTTGCTTGTTTCAATGAAAAAAAGTGATTAATGATGTTTTAGCTCCAAACTATCTATAATAAGGCTGTAGTATTAGAAAATTAGGTTTACTATCCCATTAAAATGAGAAAGATTCAGACACTGGAAGAATCAGAGTGTTTTATCAAAGGAAAAGCATCAGAACTACTATAGGATTCTGAGGAGGACACTGTTTAGGTGAAACACCAATAGAGCAGTGTTTTCACAGGCCACAGCTCATGTAAAGGGGTCACTGTATGATGGAGTCTTCAGAGTTGACTTATGATCCTGTTTCTCTGAAAAAATATGATCTACGTGTGGAATTTTATCTGAATGTTGGTGTATATATTGAAATGAAGGCTGTTTCTCTGGGTCCAAGTCACCTACATCTTGTATGGAAAGCTGGGATGCTTCATGCTTCCTTAGAGTGTCAGGTAGTAGTGTTTCTGCTAATCCTTATATTCAGAGAGCACAGGAGTTGCTCAAAGACTTTGACTGTTGTGAATCTATATACCTTTCAGAAAAATAGGGATTTTTTGCTAACCTTTAACTTATTTTACCTTTGTCAATTATTTAAGACAGATAAATGTTAAGTACATAATCTTGCAGTCCAAACCCTTTGCTACTTCCTCAAGGCTATTTGGTCGGTTCCATTCCAGAAGTTGCATACTTAGTCCTCGAAGGGCTCGAAGAGCTTTAGACTACACTTTTTAATTCTGACCTAAGGTTCAACGCCTCCCACCTCTTGCAAGAACAGTGCATTTTTGTAATTTCTGGTCTGAGGTGGTATCAGGAATAGAGAGACCTCAAACAAACAGGGAAGAATGATTCAGAGGCTTAACTCTGGGATTGGGGCCCCAAGTTGTCTAGTGGTAGGTAGTGTTAAGTAAGTGGTAGCGGTAGCCATACCTATCTACCTCATCTCCCCTGAGATACTAAGTTGATAGAGCTGTGCACAGAACTGCTTTAGACAGCGGCTGTGCTCTGAAAGCCCTGCCATTTTGGAACAAAAACTGATTGCTTGCAACAGTGATTTTGGCGGGGCTTGCACACCAAAATCACCTGGAGACCTTTTTCTCACTTACCTGCTTCTGCCTATGCCTCACTCCTTCTTAGGGCATGTCCCAAGGTTGAGATAAAGTGATTGAGAGGATGTGATCAATCATTTTAAATTTTCACAAGTGAGAAAGCTTCGGAGGTGTGGCCTTGCGGAAGTAAGTTCCTAGGGGCAGGCTTAGTCATGGAGCTGTACAGCAATAGAAAAGTAGCTAGTACATGAGGTAGATCTCTTTTCAGCTTTTGGAAAAACTTCCACACTGATTCCTATTCTGGCTGCACTAGCTCTCATTCCTACCAGCAGGGAGTGTTATGGCAGTAACTAACAACTTTCAGACAGTGTTTAGGGCCCACCCCGTTCCTGCCACCGATATTGGATCAGCAATCTGTGAATAAATAACTCCTGGGTGTCGGGGAGAATCTACTACAGTTACATTGCTAAATAGACACAGTATTAAACCGACTCCTGATTACTTATCCTTGTAGATTAAGGCATCCCCTCAACCCTAATCAGAGAAGCTTCTGAGACCCGCAACTGGCCAAAATGCAGAGAACAAGACTCTGCAGAATGGTCAGTCCTAAGTGGACATATATATACTCTAACCGCTCCTCCGAAGGCTCAGGAATCATTGCGGAAGAGTGACCGAGAGCTCCAGAAGTGATGAATGGCTACAAGGAAACTACAATGGACACAGCAGGACAGGACAGCTGCATATGTGAATTCTCAGAGGCAGTGGCACAATAGACCATCCCTGTGCAAGTCCAAGCCAGACAGAATCCCATAATAAAAAAGGATAGTTGGACATGAAGTTCCACCCCTAGTTGAGGGGCTATTGGTAATTGTTAGCTGCTCGCGGAGGAAGTCAGATGGCTCTAAGAGTGTAGCCAGTTGATCATGCTCCAGTAGAAGACCATGCAAAAATATCTGGACAGCACCAATTGGCTTTGATGGGCAAGAGAACTAAAAGGACACAAAATTGGATGGAAAGGGAAGACAGGGGTTGGATTCGAGGAGTGTTAAGGGAGAGAAGGTGATTATATTTAAAATGCAATGTATGGAATTTTCAGACACCAACAGACATGCTGACATGGAAGGGGAAATTTCATGGCCTCAACCATAGACAAAGGCCACTACGGAATGCTGAAGGCCAGAGAAAATACAATTCCTGAGGGAAGACTCTCTTTATTGATTATCAAGTACCAAGCGGTCATCCCTGAAATCATATACCTACAAGTAATGTTATACTAAGCAGATTATATTTATATATTTATATATCTAAGAATCTGTCTATGTATCTATGTGTGTATCTATGTATTTATCTATCTATGTATCTATCTATCTGTCTGTCTATGAATTTATCTGTTAACAGTAAAGAAAAAGAGGCCTTGACTTTGAGAGGGAAAGCAAGGGAGTACATGGGAGAGACTAGAGCAGGGGTTCTCAACCTTCCTAATCTCCTCATGTCGTGGTGACCCCCAACCACACAATTATTTTTGTTCCTACTTCATAATTTTGCTACTGCTATGAATCATAATGTAAATATCTGACACACAAGCTATCTGATATGATACCCCTGTAAAAGGGTTGTTTGGCCCCAAAGGGTTGCGACCCACTGGTTGAGAACCACTGAACTAGAGCAAGGAAAGGGAAAGAGGAAAAAAATTAATTCTTCTCTCATACAATATATATCCAGATTGCAACTTCTCCCCGCACTCCTCTTGGTCCTCCCCTTGACACTACCCCTCTCCCCCAACCCTATCTCCGCAGAAAAGAGCAGGCCTTCCAGGTACATCAACCAAACGTGGCATAACAGTATACAATAAGAGCAGGCGCAAACCTTCACATCACGCCAGGGCAAGGCAACCCAGTTGGAGAAAAAGGGTTGTAACAGCAGGCAAAAGGGTTAGGGACACCTCCACTCACACATTCAGGAGTCCCTCAAAACACCAAACCATCAACCAGAATGTATATACAGAGGACTTAGCACAGACCCATTCAGGCTCCATGATTGCCTATTTAGGCTCTGTGAGCCCCCACCATCCCTGCTTTATTGATTCTATGGGCTGTGTTTTCCTGGTGTCCTTGACCCCTCTGGCTCCCACACTTCCTCCTCCCTCTCCCATGTGACCCTTGGCAGCTCATGGGAGTGGAAAATGATGTCTTAATTTAAAAAAATAGAAAATATTAAAAAAATATAAAACGGAGAAGGAAAACGGAGATAAGCTATCAAGCTTGCATTTTGGGACGATCACTGTGCTGGGTGGCTGAAAAGTGACCCACGCGAACAGATGCGTAAGGGATTGCCAGAGGTGGCGTGAACTGACTAGAGGAAAGAAAGCTAGTGGGCAACCAAGGCAGCAGCATATGTGCACATTTGTCTGTGTGGGAAGCACCTGCCTGGAAAGAGAGCACTCTGTACTTGAAGTAAGCGTACTACATTTTCAAGTTACTACTGCTTTCCAAAAATAGGTTTTGATTCCAATTTCCAAGAGGATCTATATATGTTTTTCTTTGGGTTGACCTTGTTATTTGCCTTTTCTAGGCTTGTCAACTATAGGCTTAATTTTTTGAATGGAAAAATAAAAAAAAAAACAAATAAAAAAGAAAATAGAAAAAATAGGTTTTGAGTGGGAAAGTGGATTTTTTTAATTTTTATTAAAAATTTCCACCTTCTCCCCTCCTCCTATTTCCCCTCCCCCCACTCCCCCTCCTGCTCCCTCTCCAGTTCCAAGAGCAGTCAGGGTTCCCTTCCCTGTGGGAAGTCCAAGGTCCTATCCCCCTCCATCCATGTCTAGGAAGGTGAGCATCCAAACAGACTAGGCTCCCAAAAAGCCAGTACATGCAGTAGAATAAACACCCAGTGCCATTGTCCTTGGCTTCTCAGTCAGCCCTCATTGTCAGCCACATTCAGAAAGTCCAGTTTGATCACATGCTCCATCAGTCCCAGTCCAGCTGGACTTGGTGAGCTCCCAATAGATCAGCCCCTCTGCCTCAGTGGGTGGGCGCACCCCTTGCGGTCCTGACTTCCTTGCTCATATTCTCCCTCCTTCTGCTCCTCATTTGGACCTTGGGAGCTCAGTCCAGTGCTCCAATGTGGGTCTGAAAGGGGATTTTTTTTTAAAAAGCAGCATCCAAAGAAAATGTATAAACTCAGTACATACAGTACAAAGAAAAGAACCTGGCTAACCTGGGATGCAACTGATCTGATAAAAAAAAATTAGCCTAACCTGAAAGATAGAATGTTGACGTTATTGGCTTTCATCCTGTTTGGACACCATCTGGTTTAACCTGATACAATCATGCAGGAGGCATGCCTCTCTATAAAAATTTCTGAAGGACGTTTTCTTTTTAATTGATTTTATTGAGCTCTACATTTTTCTCTTCTTCCCTCCCTGCCTTTCCCCTCCCCTTCAGCCTTCTCCCAAGGTCCCCATGCTCTCAATTTACTCAGGAGCTCTTGTCTTTTTCTACTTCCCATGTAGATTAGATCCATGTATATCTCTCTTAGGGTCTTCATTATTGTCTAGGTTCTCTGGGATGGTGATTTGTGGGCTGTTTTTTTTATTTTATGTTTAAAAACCACTTATGAGTGAGTACATATGGTATTTGTCTTTCTGGGTCTGGGTTACCTCACTTAATATGATGTTTTCTAGCTCCAACTATTTGCCTGCAAATTGCAAGATGTCATTATTTTTCTGAAGGACTTCTTAAACTTAGGACTTTAAGTAAATGATAAAATAATTCTATCTGCACCTTAAAATTCCTCTTGAGTGACAGTTGCATGCCTTGTTTTCTAACTAAAGTCTGCACGTTCTAATTAAGAGGTAAGGACTATAAAGATATCGGGTGGAGCCTTGAAACACGTTTCCAGCTTTCCCTTACTATAGATCTGTTGGGAATCCAAGCTTGGGAAATTAAGAGAACAATGGGTGTGTGGTCCAACCTGAAACTTTTTGTTTTCTTAGATCCTCCTTAAGCCTCTTTTATGTTGCCCTGGATTTCATGTTGTTTAATGATTGTGCTAGGGTTGCTCCGAAAGTTTGCAGATTTTCCTCACATTTTAAAAGCGCTCCAAATTCTCTTTGATCGTGTTTTCTAACCAGTTGTTTTCCACAGGCACTTGTGTCCCTCAATATCTTCTGCAGAATCCTGTTGCCGGCTTTCCTCGTTAATCAGTAATCAGCACTGATCTTTGTTTGCCTGCTCTGTTGCTCTTTCTAAGGTGAATATCTTCCCTGCTTAAACTCCTCTTTGTGTTCTTGGATCTCTTCTATCGTGGTGGAATCGACATGGGAGTGAACTAGAGGCAAGCTATTATGGAGCTAGTTAGATAATAGCACAATTAGAGGACATTAGGTCTGAACCCCTTCCTCATAATCAACATCAGGTAAAACCAAGTATTGGAACTATGGGCCTTTAATTACTGGTTAGAAGAATGCCTTCCGAGTCAGTTCCCATCCTGGGAGGAGATGTGACGTCCTGAACTTCCCAGAAGATCCTAGTTGAAACTAAAGCTGATGCTGGGAGTCCTGAACCTTGTAAGATAGCAGGAGACTTTCTGGTAAAGAACAAGCACATATGTTGACCCCTTGGGTAAGAGTTGATCTAAATTGGCCTGACAATTACCTGGGCAAAAAGTAAATGCTCCACCCGAAAGAACACCATCTGTTCCAGAGATTTGAGAAATAGCAGAAAACTTGCCTAAAATGTAAATCAACGTAATGGTCTCGTTGGCCTTCATCCACTCCCACCCATTAAGAGAACACAGTTCACTCTGCAGTAAATTCTGCCTGTCTTCTCCACTACACTTTATGTTCCTTGTCGGAATCCTCCACCCCCTCTCTTTATAGGCACATCGGATGCCTTCCCTCGCCACGTTATTTTTTGAAACAGGATCGCCTCTGAGCCCACGGCATACTGATTGACTTGACTGGCTGCTGAGAAAGCTCCAGAATCCCCCATCTTCGCCTCCTTCTCCCCAGTGCTGGAATTACAGAAGCATGCTACCACACCCAGCTTTTATGTTGGTGCTGAGGATTAAACTTAGGTTCTCACACTTGCCCAACAAACACTTTACCAACTAAACCATTTTCCCAGCCCCCTCTCCAGACTCGGGGTTTGGGGAGCAAGGCCAGAGAGAGAGACTGATGACAAGAATACTCTATTTGTTCTTCCTTACTGGGTTGGTGATCTACGTCCCTAATCAGAAATTTAGAAGCAAAATGGCAATGACCCCTTTCTTGACCATCTAAAACAATCATGTCTGACTTTCCTAGAACAAATGACAATCAAGAGAAAAGCATAACGGGCCTGGAGAGATGGCTCAGCAGTGAAGAGCACTAGTTGCTCTTCCTAGAGGACCTGGTTTCAATTCCTAGCATCTGTAACTCCAGTCCCAGAGCATCTGACACCCTCACACAGACATACATGCAGACAAAATACCAATGCACATTAAATAAGTAATGACATATTTTTTTAAAAAAAAAAGGGCCTAGAGAGAAAAGCATAACAAGTGCATTTGGTCACAGTTTTATGCAAATGTGATCCTTCAGGCTAAAAATCCTAAGATGTAATATGAACTATACATTTTAATGCTTGAGTTTGATATAGTATGGACAGCCCTGTAGATACGCTCAGATAAAAGTAAGATTTTTCTAGAAACAGCTTGAGATAGCAAGGACTTTGTAGATTTTTAACGACCTCTATATGTAACATTTCTTCCTCCAAGGTATGTGGCAGGATCCTCTGGGACAGAGGTCTAAGGATCATTATTCAATAGCTTAGAGAATGTCTTTATGGCTAGCTCTAAGACAAAAAAATAAGAGAGAATTAGAATAATACTTTTGAGGCTTATGGTTCCCTTTTAGAAAAAGGGGGTTCTAGTTTCTATAACCTGCCTTAGAGAAGAAAAATCCTAATTGTTGTGGGGCAGTGGAGTGAAACCGGTGTCCAGCGAAGAGAAGAGAAGAGAAGAGAAGAGGAGAGGAGAGGAGAGGAGAGGAGAGGAGAGGAGAGGAGAGGAGAGGAGAGGAGAGAAGAGAAGAGAAGAGAAGAGAAGAGAAGAGAAGAGAAGAGAAGAGAAGAGAAGAGAAGAGAAGAGAAGAGGAAGTCAGCAAGAAATTTTCTTTATGCTTCTTCTGGACCTTTCACTTTGGCATATTGTTTTCTCACTAGATTTGCATTCTCTCTTCTTCCATCATTCAGCAATGTTATGACTCTCTTCAAAGTAACAATAAATATTTTTCTCTCTGGCAGTGAGAGAAATATTGCATTATTCATACTTATTCATACCTTTATGGTGTAAGAAAACCAATTATTCCAAGCATAATAATGTCCATGGACTAACATATCCCTCTTCAGCAATTTAGCTTCTGTCACTCAATGCATTTTCTCAAAAAATCTATACATAGAATAACTTGCCTGCTATGCCTAAGATGTTTGCTTCTACACCTAGCTCAAAGCTAGTAAGTAACCAACCATGGGTAAGGATAAAGATTTTTCAACTGGGTTGTGCTATGTTGCCCTGGCTGCTCTCTAGCTCCTGACCTTGATCTCCTAATTCAGCCTCTGCAGTAGCTGGCACTCTAAGCAGGCCCCATTGTGCTAGCGGGATAGGGCATCACTCGAATTGGGTTAGGCTTTCTGGGCTCAAGAGGCTAGATTTTGCTTTCCTTCTGAAATACGTGTGAAGTCATCTCACTTACAACACCTCAGTGTGGTAGAAAGTAACGTCCTGTCTGAGAAGAAACAACAAGACTTAAAGGCGTGTACATCTTTCTAATCACTTCTCAAGATAGAGATGGAATGAGCTTGGAGGTTGATATGCTTTGAAGACTACAGATGGTTTTGGTTTGTAGAAGGGCATTTTTGAAAGCACCCTTCTCCTTCCTTCTAACGTTTGGTCTTTACTGAAAAACCACAAAAACTTTCCCCACATGCCATCACACAAGTGAATGTTTTCCATTCATTTAGGATCTGCTTTTGTGATGTTTCAAATCTGCAACTAAAATAAAAGTGTTCTTTTTCTTTAGAGAGCAAGGAATTTAAAGCCAGAGTAATTATTACATCTGTTTAATTTCTGGTGTGTCCACATTCTCCTGTCATATAGTCTGGGAATTCTTCCAGACAGAGGAAAATGTTTAAGTTTTTAATATTCTGTTTCAACAAACTTAATTAGCCTACAGATATTTGGACAATATAAGAGACTGTAATAGCACAATCGATGGCGGGAAGATAGCATGAACACATGAGCAGAGCCGAAAGGTGTGGTGAACACTTTCCTACAGTGTGAAGTGGCTTCACTTTGCTTCGGGTCAATTCATGTTCCTTTAGAATGTATGAATTATTGCATGTTTGGAGCACAGTTAAGTTTAACTGAAGCAAATGCAATGATGAAGTTTATATGAGCAAAATTCCTAGTGGACTTCACAGGAAAAGGAGGGGTCAAAGGGCAATAAATAACTGTCAAGTTTCATTTGTTACTAAATTTACACTCACTCCAGATTAACAGGTAATTTTGAAATTTACCGGAAAAAAGAAATACAAATGGTACACTACAAACTTAGTCTCATCTCATTTTCTGCGTAGTTTGTCATGGAGTCTCTTTGACAATGCACTGGGAGATTTAGTCTCCTTATCCACCCCTAAAAAGTATGGTGTATCATGTGGCAGTTTTGAACTCTATATGAGCCCTGTGGCTGTCAAAAACCAGATAGTTGAGAAATCCCTGAGCCCCTTTGTGTTCCAAACAGCTAACCATACAAGACCACCCTGTCATGGAAAATTCTGGCAACTGCCTCCAACCTTCAGAACATCACACACACACACACACACACACACACACACACACACACACACACACACACTATTCAGGATTAAAATGCATTTAGATTTTGTACATACTACAACAGGGATAAACATTAAAAACATAATGTTAAGTGAGATGAACTAAAAGGATAAACATTATGTATCATTCTGCTTATGTGAGATATGATTGATAAGCAAATTATTGAAGACGGGAAGTTCAGTACTGGTTTACTTGGTGCTTAAGGGAATCCAGTGAGAACCTATTGTCTAATAGGTACCAAGTTTCTGTTTGGGAATGATAGGAAAAGTTTGAAAATGAACAATATTGATGGTTGTACAACATTGTGAATATACTGAATACCTTTGAAATTGGCTTAAAAAACAAATTGTATTATATAATTTTCTAAAATGAAAAGGAATCAATAGAAGAAATCATGCTACATAAAATCAACCAGATGCAAAGGATATGTGTGTGTGTGTGTGTATTATATGACTGACCCCATTTCTGTGAAGTGTGTAGATGAGGGATGTCATAGAGATAAAAGTATAATAAAAGTCATTGGGGGCAACACAGGAGGGTATGAAGAATTATGATTCAATTTTTGGGGATGATGATGGTTATACTATGTTGATAATGAACTTGGCCTAAAATTTATGCTTAAAATGATCTGAGTGATAAATTTCATTTTCAATACGTCTAACCACAATAAATAAATATTTTAAAAGTATAATTTGGGACATCTTGATACAAATTTCAAGCAAACTTTAAAAAAATATAGGTGCTATCGTTTTCTTTGTTCTGAACCAATGTAAAACTTGGGTCAAATTTAATGAGACCAGCTTTAGTGTGTGGTCAAGAATAATATTTGCTGGACTAGAGAGATAGCTCAACATGTAAAGTACCTGTTGCTAAGCCTGAAAAGCTGAGTTCAATCCCCTGGGTCCATACTGTGGAAGGAGAGGTCCAAGTGGCTCCCATAAGTTGTCCTCTGACCTCTACAAGAGGGGTATGGTACACACAACTGCTCATGCTCACTCCTCCACCTCCCCACTCACCCACCAAATAATAGGGAAGACAATGTCCTCCAACTAGACATCTTATGCCACCAATAAAACCTCCTGTGCCCAGAATGGGTTACATCATGTTGAGTCATTTGTCAAGGGGGGGGGGCGCATTTAAATCACCAAACATCATAGCTTCCTTCCCATTGAACTTCATGTATTGCAATTACTTGCAAATTATGAACTTGTTAATTTAACCTGGATGTGCACACAGACAGAACATGCTGTGTGTTGCTGAAATGTCCATTCATCATATTTATTTGTTTAATCTGCTAAGTACATAGCTATGTCTGGAGACTATACCGAATTTGTCTTTGCTTGCCTTGTTTACAATTCCTGCATTTTTAAATAACAGAATAAAGATGTAGTCCTTATTATCCATAAAACAAAACCAATGATTTGGGTTATTGATAATCATTTTTCTCATAATTCTTATTTTCCTTTGGATCTGGTAATTTCTTTTCCTGTCTATTGTTATTGTTGCCTCTGTTTTGTATATTGGCTGTATGTGTGGTTGTGTGTGTAGCTTCCCCTACTTCCACAGCACTCCTATGCAAGTGAGGGGACACGTCTATGTAGTAGGTCCTCTTCTTCCCCTTGCATGGTTTCTGGAGATTGAACTTATATCCCCGTGCCTGTGAATATACTTCCTTTACCCACTGAGCAATCTTGCTGGATGTTTGCTGGATTTTCACTGTTGCTAATATGCTGTTGACTTTTCTTACATTGCTTAATTTACAGTTATTTTTCAGGAATCTCATTTTTGTTTTAACACAAAAATTCTAAGGATAGTTTCAAATAAATTTAATGTCATCTTTGGAGATGTCCACCATCCCTGGATTCAGAACAGACATAGATCTCAATATAAAGTTTAGATAGTTTCCTGACTGACTACTAATCTAACCCAGGCTAAGGATTATCTTCCTATGAAAGCACAATTGGTTAATTTGGATTTAAAGTAAGTACAACTATGTTATGTTTTTAAATAGCCACTAGTCTCATTCCTATGACAAAGTATCTAAGAGAATAATTGAGGAAAGGAAGGACAGCCTCAGGATGAAGATGCAGCCAATGACATCGCATCCACGCCCAGGAAACAGAGAGCAAGGAATAATGTCATACAGTTTTCACTGTGTTTTCTTTTGTGGAATTGAGGACCAGAGCATGTAGAGCGGTGTAGTCAATAGCTACCCTAACCTAGGTAATTCCTCACAGACGTGCTCTATAGTTTGTGTCTTTGGCACAAACTTGACAAGTTGATGATAAATACTAAACAGCACACTAGCAGCATGCCTTTCTATTGAACCCATCAAACCTTCACTATCTTCTCTGAACAGGCCATTGGATTAAGCCTTATGGAGGCTGTAAAAGTAAAATTGGCCAGCATACCATCCCTGAGAAAAAGGAGCTTCAGATGAAAGGGAGGCAGTCACATAGACTATCTTGACATAAGGCCGACTGACGTCAGTGTCTCATTAAAGGCATCAGCAGTGATACTCCAAGAGAAAGAGATCGTAAAGGACAACTCCTTTTTTTTTTTTCAGTAGCATTAAGACAGTGTTCTTTAAGCTTTGGCTGAAATGATAAACTGGAGATAGAGAAGAAGAAATGTTTCAGATAGCAGAACCATCATAAACCCAAAGGGTGAAAAGATAGGACATGTTTGTGAATCACTAAGTAGTGTTGTCTGAGTTTAGAGGCAGTAATTGTGTCTAGAAGCTTATGTTAGAGTCGACTGGTCATTTGCATTGAGAGTTCTGTAATCTAGTAACAAGACTTCAAAGGTTATGAAATGGAGAACGCTGGCATCAATATAGAAGGAACTCTAGAAAAGCATGTTTTTCAAAAAGTAAAACCATGACTCACTTAAAAATATGTAGTATCTATCGAAAATATATTTAGCTTCTTATCAAATTAGGATAACAAAAAACTTCAAATGACTACCAAAGAAACTCACACAATTAAATAAATTGTACATGGAAAATGTTGGTAGAAGACTCTTGTGTCACATTAATAGCTACTTAAGAAAGCCCTAATATTATTTCACAGGGTGACAGCTATTTCGGTCTTATTCCTAAAGTGGAGATAGCCTTTTTTTTTTTTTTAACAATAGTCAAAGTAATCACAGCTAATCTGTATTCAGTACTAACTTGTTAGGCATTGTCTTAGAAACATGTATATCTGTCTACCTTGTCTCTGAGGCAACATTGGTATAGAAGGTGTCATCTAAATTATAAAAATAGTTAATTCAAATGATGGCTGAGAAATTAATTTGCCTTAAATCACTTTGTGAGTATGAGATAAAGTCAAAACATACTCTAAGTTGTTATGATCCCACTTTATACCCAACAAGTATTTAGAGTCAGCAAAGACTTTTCAATCCTAATCATCTCCTTGCAGGGCTGTGAGTGTGTGTGTGTGTGTGTGTGTGTGTGTGTGTGTGTGTGTGTATGTATGTATGTATGTATGTGTGTGTGTGTTTCATGGAGTTTCCTTATTTTACACTTTTTTGCTCTTTACAACTTCTTGTCTAAGGCCTCAAAATATAAGACTATTTTAGTGTGTAGCTATGTTTACATGAGTTTAATTTGTCCTATCAATTACAACTTGATATTTGAAACTCAACTAACCTTTATGCTGAATGTCTTTGGTTATTAAAAAATTATCTTTAGTTAAAGAAAGAATATGTTTCCATATGTAAGGACCAATACCAAGTGTTGGAATGCTCAAGAACCAAACTTTTTATTATTTAGTTCCTTGACAATTTTTTACACATATATAATGCACTCTTCCTCTTCCTTTATAATCTCTTCTCTTCCCCCACCCCTACCAACCCCCCATACTCCCTACCTTTTCTCTCCCCAAATTCATGACTTGGTTTCATCGTATGACCCATTTAGTTTAACCCCAGTCATTTGTGACTATTGGTTTGCAATTATCTATTGGAGCCTGTGGATGGACAACTGAAAGTAATGATTTTCCCTTTCCTTGAATCTGTCTGGAGGAAATATTTCAGCAAGGAGGTACAAGACCCTGTTAGGCCCTGTCCATCCAGGCCTGACTTGATACGTCCATACTCTACAGACCCAATGCAGTCATCCATAGTTGTTGAATGTTTGTGATTGCCACGGCTATGTTTTGCTCCTAAGATAGCATTTTGAAATCCTTAGCCCCATCTTCTGGCTCTTAATTGCTGCTCTTTTGTCTACATTGTCCCCTAAATTTTGCAGGGGATGCTATGAATGTCTTATTTTAGACTGCACGCTGATAGCCATAACTCTCCAAGCTTACTGCATGTAGTTCATTGGGGAAAAGCTTTTCAGATTCAGGCTGAGAGTGGTAATTATTTATGGGTATAAACATACATATTTAGAAGGTGATTCAATGCTATGTCAGTTTAATTGAACAACAGACGTGGGTTTTCTGCCAGGGCCGATGACCCAGCTCAGATGTGGGCTCTTGAGCAGGTTTCCAGTAGCCAGCATGGCTTCCTTCTGGTGGGATGTGCCTCCTATTCGGTCAGAGAGTGCTTTGTCTGGAAGGTCATAGTTTATGGGGTTCATAGCTGGGTAAGAGTACTGATTTCTATTCTCCCACAGGAACCTTCTGGCACTATAAAAACTACGCGGCAGGTAGGAAGCTAACCACTCAACTAAATTTTCTGACTGCTTCTTTTTCCTACAAGGTGCCACTTTAAGCTCTTTAGAATTGCGGGGTGTAGGTTTAAAGAGGTGAGAGAGCTTCTCTTTGGACCTGGTCTTTCTATGTAGCTCTTGCTCTCTGGGAACTCATTATGTAGACCAGGTCCAGAGTGTTGGGATTAAAGGCACGCACCAGCACACCTGGTTTATCACTGGTTTCTTTGTTTTATTTTTGCTGTTTGCTTTTTCTGGCAGGACACGCCAGCTGTCCTACTTTTATTTCCATCCTCCACAACAACCCTCTCCTGACCAAATGGCTGAGGGGAGAGGCTTGATTCCCACTCTCACTTCTCAGCCTCCGTCCCTCATCCCAGGGAACTCGAGGTGGCTGGAATTTATAGCTGGTCAGAGCCCATCCCCGGACAAGAGCAGAGAAAGGAATGCATACATGTTTAGCACGCAGCTTGCCTTTTCTCTTCTTAGACAGTTCAGGATCCAAACCCACAGTGGGTTGGGTCTTCCCACACCTATTAACATAATCAAGACTATCCCTCCAGACGTGCCCATGGGCCAACAGGATCTAGACAATCCCCCACTGAGACTCTTTTCCAGGTGATTCTACATGGTGTCAGGCTGACAATTAAAAATAACCATCACATCAGCCCGCCTCCCATTTTACCTCCCCGCCCCCTAGCTATGATTGACTTCACAATGGCTATAAACAGCTGAGCTCTACAGATGTACTTTCCCAGGAACAAACCAATAAATTACATTTCATAGTATTGTAGAGAAACGACCAAGGAAACACAAACAGGCAGTTTCTTGTGAGTTTTCAACATCCTTTCATACAAATACAAAGTCTGGGCGTCTTTTCACAGAGGACTTCCAAGAACAAACATTCAGACTTTCAAGGGATCTCAATAATGATTTGCTAGCTGGTGAACAGAGAGAGAGAGACTGAAAAGGAACGCTTCCTTTGTTTGCCACAGGGAAATCACTTAGGGCAAGGAATGAAAAGAGCAGGCTGTCCTTGACATGGCAGCTGACTGGCTTCTTTCTTTTCAGCCGACCCTGATCCTGTTTGCAAGGGAGGGCTGCAAACTTGGTCTGGTTTTTAAGTCTTTCTGTGGTAAACCATGAATCTAACCTTGTTTACTCTGTAGATTAAAATAGGTGGAAAGTATGACCCTAAGAACAAGAAGGGGTAAGTTCGCACTGAATAGAGATGAAAACAGATGTCTTAATTTGGCTAAGATGATTTTAAGTCAGTTTAGTATGCATTTTCTTTTTTAGAGAGTCTCAGACTTTCCCCCATTTGACCTTACAGACTAAGGATGGAACTTGATTAAGGATAGACTTGAGTTAGAGACCTGGTGAAACGAGAAGGCGGTCTGGCATGCTCACGATGAATTTGTAGTAGTACATGTATCTTTCCCACTTCAGCTCCATATGACTCAGCTGTGTTCCCAAATGAATAGCTTAATGTCGCATAACATTCACAGATTACTTAAGTAGAAAAGGATGATACTATTTCTTACAAAGATATAGAACTTTTGAAAGAAAAAGGCATTATTCAATTTTAAAAGATCAATATAATAACAACTAAACAATAAAAAAAGATTTGATCTTGAGATCAAAGATATTTTGTGTGTGTAAGATATTCTATTTTGGGTTACTTTCCACTTTCAAGTGATACATATGATTTCTGTTCTGCGTTTAAGCTATCTGAGTGGAAAATATTGCGAATAGTTTTACAGTTATATTTATCGTTCTGAATCATCTCTCTCTATGAATATTTTTTGAGGCAGGATTTCATTTTGCAGCCCCAGCTGGCCTGGAACTCACTCTGTAGACCAGGCTGGGTCTCAAACTCATAGAGCTCTGCCTGCTTCTGCCTCCCCAGGGCTTGATTGAGGGCATATGCTGTGGGCCCCGTGGTGGAAGCACACATTTTTAATTCCCAACACTCAGGAGGCGGAGGCAAGCAGATCTCTGAGTAGCCTGGTCTACAGAGTGATTTCCAGGACAGTCAGGGAAACCCAGAGAAACCCTGTCTCATGAAACAAATCAAAACAAGAAAGGGATGTGCCACTATATCTGTCTTATTGTTGTTCTGCTTTGAAACAGTCTTGCTTTGTAACCCTGGGTCGATCGGAACTTATTATGTAAACCAGGCTGCCTTCTAGCATGATGTAAGTCTCTTACTCCTGCCTCTCAAGTACTGGGATTACAGGCATAAATCCCCATACCTAGCTAAGATTTGTTCTTAAGGGCAAATAACACAAACTTAAATTTTAATCGTTAAAAGTAAAAAAAATTCCAGAGTTCTAAGAATGAAAATAGAGGTCACAGATAGTTGTAACTGCACTCGTTCATTTTGTTTATTTGTCCAGACTAACACGGGATTAACAATGTAGTCAGACTAACCTCAAACTCAAGATTCTATAGCCTCCTAAGTGCTAGGGTTTAAGTGTTTGCCATCACCATCAACTTAGGTTTAGATTCAACATAATATTGCCAGGGCCCAGTTCTACAACTATTAAGACTTTGCCTTTGGTAACTCATTTATCTTTCCTCCTATTCTCTTCCTCCCCACCCTCGCATTTATCCTTTTCTTATTATCTGGGCTTGCTTTAAAAGACTGCTCAGTAGAGCCTGGCTGATAGCTTTGACTATAATCACTAAAGACAGGGTATTAGTTGAGGCATGTAAACACATACATATAAGGCAGACAGTCGGGAAGAACTGAGTCACAGAAGTCACTCAGATGCAGCTGTTTCAGATAAATTTGTAAGCACTCCTTTAAAAAGTAAGTGGTATTTGTAATGTAAGGAGTATGATGAATAATTTCCCAATTTAAAGCATAGCACAATAGTTTTCAGCATCTTCTCAAACTTGAAGGCCTTTCTCACCCTTTTGAAAGTTCCCAGTGCAAGGACTGCACTAATTAGCAAGTCCTTGCCAATCCTCTCCAGCCACTCAAACCTTAGGAAACCATGACTTGATGCGCTGTAGCTATGGATTTGCTTATTCTAGATATACCATATAAATGCAGTCTTGTTTCAGAAAATGTAGCCTTTTGTGTCTTTCTTCTTTTATTAAATTTAATGATTTTAATGTCTTTCCACATTGTGGTATGTCCCAGTATTTCATTTGTCTTTATGGCTTAATAATATTCCATTATCTGTGGCTGCATTGTTTTCTTTATGCTGTGCCTTTTTGCTGGGCATTTGGATTGCTTCCACACTTCAGCTATTATTTTAGTTTGTAATTGGGATGTAAACTATCATATTTCATTATGGCATTTTATAATTTGTTTTTATTGACCCTTACCACCATAATTTCTTCCATATCCTTTGTCCTCTCTTGTACCCCTTCCATAGTAGTTTCTTGAAAAAAAAAATTATTTTTTGAAATTGTGGTTACAGCATTTCTTCTTTTTCTTCCCACCCTCCAAACCTCAGTGGAAAGCCAACTACATCTCAACCTACACAAAGAACTTCAAACAACTAAGAAATGCTGAAAATGGGAGAAATAGTCTTCATCTGGGAAGACGGAGCCCCAACTGGACATTGGTCACCAAATGAAGCTTTCAGTACTGGGAAAGGGTTACATGTAATTGAGTTGTTAGCCAACGGAGTCCCATGGGAACCCTCAAAAAACCCAGGCTGTTGCCAACACAATAGGTTGCTCTCCACAAACTGAAGGCAATGCCCCTTTGCTGAAGATAACACCTACACAATTTGTTGAATATGGAGAAGTCAAGCTGGTTCCTACATAGTTACATACAGACTAACATATTTGGTACAGGAAGGTACTCTGCACACTAGCAAAGGAGAAACATAAACACCAGTCCATCTACAAACCCTGTGATCTACAATAGTGTCCTGCCTGCTAGATAAAGCTAATGAAAATGGTGGCACAATCTTGTGGGAGCAACCAACCAATGTCTGATTTGACTTTAAGGCACACGCCACAAAATGGAACCCATATGAGATGCTGTTTGGGTGACCAAGAACCTGAGACTAGATAGCCCAAGGGCCTAGAGTAAAACCAGATAATTGTCTAAAAAAACAAACAAACAAAAGCTGTAGCAATAAAACGACCCCTAATGACATTGTGCCATACTCGTCGATAAGTGCCTTGCGCCATCATCAACAGGGAAGCTTCCTCCTGCGGCAGATGGGAATACAGAGACCCACAGCCAGACATTTTGCAGAGTGAAAGACCTTAGACCACTTAGCTCTAAATGGGATGTCTCCATCAAACCCTTTCCTTCAGGCCTCAGGGAACCCTGAAAAAGAGGAGGCAGAAAGAGTCTAAGAGTCAGAGTACAGGAGGACGCCAAGGAAACAAGGCCCTCTAAATCAGCAGGATGGACATACATGAGCTCACAGAGATGGAGGTAGCCTGTACAGGGTCTACAGCAATCTGGAACAGACAGAGTCCTAGAGCTGAAAGAAGTGGACAAAAATTCCCATCCCTAAGCCAGAATAAACTGTCTCCAATTGATAACTGCTTGCAAATGAAGAATAAGTTTCCTACAAGGGAGTCTCACCGAGGAAACTACTCTTCAGGGCAGTTTGTTAGTGCGGCAGTGGGTGTCCAACAGAAAAGAATGAACTCAACAGCTTCTTTGAAGGTCATGGCTCATACTGTTGTTTCAGGCTTTCGTTTTGCTTGTTTTGTTTTGCTTTTTATTTTTTACTTATATATTTTAATTTATTTACTTTCTCTTTTATTATAATCCTACAGATTCTTTGCATCTATATTATGACTTCCAGTTTTGTGTTTTTTATGGGATTCCCAAGTATGTGAATGAGGGGGCCTTTTCTTTCTTTGTTTTGTTTGCCCCATTCCAGTGAGTTAGTTTTTGTTTTGTTTTATTATGATCCCTTAGAAACTTGTTTATTTTCTAATGAAAGACAGAATGGATACAGGTGGGAGGAGCTGTGGGGAGGAAATAGGAGGAGTAGGGGGACAGGAAACTGTAATTAGGATTAGGATACATTGTATAAAACAAATCAATTTTCAAAAAAAAGGAAAAAATAAAATAATAAAAAAGAAAACAGGGTAAGCGAGCCATGCTTAAGTCAGTAAGCAGCTCTGTTCCATGGCTTCCTCATCAGCTCCTGCCTCCAGGTGTCTGCCCTGTTTCAGTTCCTGTCCTCACTTTCTTTACAATGATGACACCATAAGTCCTTTACTCCCCAATTCCTTTGATCATTGTGTTTTTTTTTTACAGCAATAGAAATCCTAACTAAGACAGTCACACAATGACAAACGGTCAGTTCTGAAAATATGCATAAAGTAACATCATACAGACTGAGCAGGTTGTATTTATGTATTCAGGAATATATACATAGTGGCCTCTTTTTAGTCTTCCATGTCATTCACACACACACACACACACACACACACACACACACACACACACACTGAAACAAA
>NW_026068159.1:256892-297932 GCF_014885135.2 Alexandromys fortis | reverse complement strand
ATAAAATCACCCTCTCCCTGCTTCCTCAATGCCTCTTTTCCCTTCTTATGGCTAGTCTTCCAGTTCCATGACTGATAGCCCACATATATACATATGTATAAACGCTAAAAGCTAGGATCCACATGTGAGATAGAACATTCAGTATGTGTCTTTCTGGGTCCTGCTTCACTCAAATATTATCCAATTCCATCCATTTTCCTGCAATTATCATAAGTAACCAAATAAATAAGTAAATATATACAATTCCATTAGGTATATGTGCCACAGTCATTGTCCATTCATCTGTTGAGGAACATTAGGCTGGTTCTCTTTTCTTGTTATTGTGAATAGAGCAGCTATTAAACATCAACATTCAATGTCTCTGTAGTAGTATGAAGAGTGTTAGATTACAGACCTCTCCTTCTTTCTCTCCCAGGAAGCAGGCCCTGCTGTACAATAGTACCATGGGAGAAAAAACTGGGAGGAGCCTGCTGTGACAGAGCACATAGGCCTCAATGTGTGTGGAGGGAAGGAAGTCCAGTTCTCCCTTGCAACTGCAAGATATGTTTGCTATCCTACCTAATGGCTGCCTCCAGGCCCATGGCTTTTGGGAGACTAGTTTAGGAATAATGACACTATCGATATTCATGCTCAAGATTTGGGTAGGCACCCAAACATTTCTAAATTGTTTCCCAAGTTGGATACTAGTTCATATTCCTAACAACAATGCATAATGATTATAGTTTCCAATATTACTAAAATCTATTATTGTTTATTGTAGACAAGCCAGAAGTAGTATCAAAGTATGGCTTTGATGTGCATTTCATATGGCTTATGAACCTATGCATCTTTTTATGTGTTTATTGATTATCTAATCACTCTAGAATAATGGTAGTACTCTGCCAAATTTTTATTGTTATCATACTTTTATTATTTATAAATAGTTACTATTTAAAACTCTTCATTAGACTAGTTGCTGGTCTAGACTACATACTTAAAAGATTTTTAGCAATTTCCTATCTTTGGTTATATACTATGCTTTTCTTTTGAGGAAATACTTCCCTTCTCAGTATACTGCTTCAATAAGTCTATACTAACCTACTTTTCCAGGGAGGGGTGCATAAATTAAACAGTCTACTCTGACCAGAACTCTTCCCCATAAATTTTTATATTACATGTTCATTTCACCTGAGTTCTGCTATTCTCCTCTGTAGATAGCCCTCCCCATGGTCCCTTTTTATTTCCCTGGTTTCTATGATTAGCCCAGGTTATATACTCACACCTGAAGATTTGGAGCTAGGAACTAAATACTAGAGAGGATAAGCAATGCTTGACTTTCTGGGTCTGGATTTCTTTACTTAATATGATCCTTTCTAGTTACATCCATTTTCTGCAAAGTTCATGATTTCATTGTTTCTTTGCAGCTCAATAGTATTCCATAGTGTATATGTATCACATTTTCATTATCCATATATCAGCTGAAGGGCATTTAGCATTTAGTTTGTTTCCATTCCCTGACTGTTGGGAATAGAGCAGCAATGACCATGGTTGGGCAAGTATCTATGGAGTAGGATGTCAAGTCCTTTGGGAATACACCAGGGAGTGGTATAGCTTCTTCTAACTCTTTTTATTTTTCTAGCTTTTAATGTCATATTTTATAAGAAAATTTCAACAAATGCTAAAAAGCCTATTGGATTCTTTAACAGATATTTATTAAGTTCTTATACATAGCAGGTCATATTCTAGGCATTTTTATGGGACTTGTGGTGTTGCTATTAGTAGATAAAGCCACCGGAAGATGATTAAACTATGAAGGCCATGTCCTAATGAATTAAATGAGTGATCTCATAAAACAGACCCCAAACAAAAAGAGACCTGAGAGATTTCCTTCACCTCAGATGTAATGTGCGGTCAAAACAAAAAAGGCCATCCATGAGCCAAGAAACAGATCCCCGAAAGACACAGACCCTGTCTACAGCTTGATCTTAGACTTTCTAGTCTCTATAACTGCAAGAAATAAATCATGTTGTTTATGAGACAACTGGCTTTTTCTGTAGTTATTTTAATAGCAGCCCCAATGTGCTAATATAAAGTTTTTAGAAGAGATTAATTAAACAGAGGAACATGGGAGAAAACACAAAATTGGGAAAAAAAATCAGGACTAGTGTAAAATTTCCATAACATTCAAGGTCAAAATGTAATAAAAGATGATTTAGCTAAAGATGAAAAAAGCAGAGAAATAAAGAAGAATTTTACATTGGAAAGATTTTATTAGACAATTTGAATTCATTATGCAGCTCCAAAATACTTTTGCACCTTGGAAACATTCTCTTTCACTCAAATTAATTACATATATATATATATATATATATATATATATATATATATATTTAAATTATGCCCAAGAAATTTTCATTTCTGTAAGTAGCCCCAGGTCTCTTTGGTCTCTCTGCTTTTACATAAAGCACCAAGAACAAAGCACACACACATGCACACAAACACACGCACGCACACACACTCACACATGCACACACACACATACACACACATAAACTATAGAACTTCCGTTAAAGGTAAAGACTTTGAACTTTTGAAATAATATAATGCTAAGATCCTTGACTTTTCATTTTACCTCTCATATACACACATAGGAGAAACATGTAACTCATAACTGATAACAAACAGGTAAAACAAGCTTCAATCTCATGCCAAAGGACGGGAGAAATGGCGACCTAACACAGAATTTTTCTGGCAATGCTTTCTCTATTGCAACAACAAAAAAATCTGAAAGCCTCACTGAGACTTAAAAGGATCTCATTTTCCCCCTCTTTGCTCTCCCAAAAGCATTTCTTCCCTTCTTGGAGCTGGAATTGGTGGAACTGAGTAGAGCAAAATGCATTTATTCTTCCAGTATATTCCATGTCAGAGTCTGTGAGTTGTGGGGAACTTAGTCTCTGTCTCCACTTGGGAGCAGAGATATAGAACATGTTAATATAGGATAAATGTATTGGCTATGTTTTTCTTGCTTGACTTAAGTAACTGTATACAAGAAGAGTTTATTTTAGTAGAGTCTATTATGACAGAGAAGGCACGGTGGCAAGCACATGGAGGCAGCTGGGCACATTGTGTCCACACACAGGAAGTGCAAAAAGATGAATGCAGATGCTCACCTGGCTTCCTTCTTTTCATTCAGTATGGCCCTCTAGCCCATGGGATGCTCCTGCTCAAAGAGTGGGTCTTCTCTCCTCAATTAAACCTCTTTGGAACCTCTCTCTTAAATACATCAGGAGGCTTGTTTCCCCTGTGATTTTTTTTTTTAAATCTAAACCAGTTTTAGTCAGAAGTCTGTTATTTCACACACTGTGGCATTAACTGTGCATAGAATCGCCGAATCGGGATCGCTACAGAAAGCTCAGTATTTGGGATCCCTAGCCAAGTTCAATTTTAGCAATGTCAGATTTTAGGTATATGACCTAATCCCAAAATCATGTGAAAGGGTGGTTTCATTTTAGAGAACTTTATATGTATATAGCAATAGAGTTGGACCCTGGGGAGTGCAAACAAAAACCCTAAGAAGAGTATTGATAAGAATTTAACAATATGATTTTCTCAACATATCTCAAGTGATTCTCAAGTTCCAGCAAAATTCTGAGATGTGAGGTAGAGCCACTAGGCAAAGTAAATATTAAGGAATAGGGAAAATATGTTGAGACTTGTGATTGAAGGATTCCATGGGGGCATGAGAGCCTCTCTTTTTCAGTTTCTTTTTCTCCTCAACACAAAGCTTGAGTCTCCTTATTACTGATTGGGTGGCTGGCATATGTCAGTTTAGACAATAAAGGTCTCATAGGATCCGAGAGAGAAGAAAGAAACTTCCCTGCAGGAAAAGGAGCTCTCATTGGCCTTCTGCTACTTCTTAAGTTCTATGAGAATTTCTCCAAGCTATTTGTTAAAACAAACAAACAAACAAACAAACAAACAAACAAAAAACGACAATGAAAGACTGGACAGAAAATCAGGAGTATATCGGCATACTTGACTTTTGCTGAGGGCTTTCCTTCTTGTAAGGCTTGTTAAGATCAGGGTACTTGCCTAGGCTCCCACAAAACCAATAGGTGCAGTAGGATCAAAAACCCGTTGCCGTTGTTCTTGAGGTCTCAGTAGACCTCATTGTCCGCTATGTTCAGCGAGACCGGTTTTAACCCAGGCTTTTTCAGACCCAGGCCAGCTGGCCTTGGTGAGTTCTGTTAGAACATTCCCATTGCCTCAGTGTGTGGGTGCACCCCTCGCGGTCCTGAGTTCCTTGCTCGTGCTCTCTCTCCTTCTGCTCCTGATTTGGACCTTGAGATTTCAGTCCGGTGCTCCAATGTGGGTCTCGGTCTCTGTCTCCTTTCATCGCCTGATGAAGGTTAATATTCAGGAGGATGCCTTTATGTTTTTCTTTGGGTTTTCCTTCTTATTTAGCTTCTCTAAGAACCCGAATTATGTTTTGTGGAAGCCTAGGCAGTTTGGATGCTCACCTTACTAGACCTGGATGGAGGTAGGTGGTCCTTGGACTTCCCACAGGGCAGGGAACCCTGATTGCTCTTTGGGCTGACGAGGGAGGGGGACTTGATTGGGGGAGGGGGAGGGAAAGGGGAGGCGGCGGTGGGGAAGAGACAGAAATCTTTAATAAATAAATAAAAAAAATCTCTACAGCTATAACTTATTGGAATCTGAGATGTGTATCTTGCAGTATCTGCATAGGTACATTGAATAGAAGCATCAGTCTCGAAAAACCAAAAAAAAAAAAAAAAAAAAAAAAAAGATCAGGGTACTTGGAGAACTTGGTTTTTGTCTGTTGAAATCGGGGCATTTAGGTTGTGACAGGGACAGTAGCTTGAATGCAATATAGGACTTTATGCTTCCAGAAGCTAGCTGGGTGAGGGGAGATGACATGGCAAGCTAAATGAAAGGACAGCGAGGGAGTCGGAGCATGGTGGAAATTACTGGACAGAAGACAGAAACTTATGAGTATGAAAGATGTTTTGAGGGCCTGAAGAGATAGCTCAGCTCTTAAGAATGCTTGTTGATCTTGAAGAGGACAGGAATTCAGTCCGCATCTGTGCCTGGCAGCTCAGATACACTTGTAACTCTAGGTTCAGAGGAGCTGACTTCCTCTTCTGTCCCCCAGGAACACAATTTGTATACACACATACACATAAAACATACAGCTTGAAAAGAGATACTTTAATGCTTCTGCTTGTTTGCTCTTGTCAAATAGAAACTTGGGTAAAAGTTAAATGAATTTAATAACTTGTCTTAGAGTTTATAAAAAGAAAAAAAAGGAAACTAGATTGTTAACTAACAGGAAACATTTGTTTTTTATTTTTCCCTTTTGTTGGAAATGGGTTTTATCACTTAATATATCTTGATTACAGTTTCTCCTCCCTCTACTCCTTCTACTTCCTGCCCTCTCCACTGCCTCTCCTATATAGTTCCACCCAATTTCTGGCTCTCATTAAGAAATCGACAGGTTTTAAAGGGATAATAATAAAATATAATAAGACAAAAACCAAAATCTAACACACCAGAATAGGACAAGACAAAAAAAAAAATCAGAAGAACGCCCCAAAAGGCATAAGAAACAGATATCAATGCAGAGACCCACTTGTTTACACACTCAGGAAACACAAAACTGGAAGGCTATATAGCTATATAGCTGTACCCAAAGGACCCAAAGGGTAAAAAGAGAGTATATGTATATATTTCCCTTTACATATATCATATATTGCATATATTTCATATACCTTCATATATAACAAAATAATATAAAATTTAAAATATATATAAATAAAGATAAATTAAATTAAAATTAAAGAAAAAAAACTCCCTGAGTTTGATTGAGACAATTAACACCCAATGATGCGGTGAAGTTTATTTTCTGTTGTCCATCTACTGCTGGGCATGTAGCTTACCCATAAGAATAGCTTGCTTCCCCATGAGACTCTCTTTGAGGACACCAATTTTCCATTTGCCAGTGGTTACCAATTGGAGATAACTTTTAGATGAGGGATGGGGGTGTGTGACCATTTTTGTGTGATATTTTGATTTCATTCTAAAAAATAAAGCTTGCTTTGAGTCAGAGGGCAGAGCTAGCCACTAGCTGGCCAAAATTAACCATAAAGGTTTGGAGGACTGTAGACAAATGGGAAACAGGAAGTCATAAGGTGGGGTTGAAAGAGGATCTCAGCCTTTTTGGAGGAAGAAATGGAAGAGGTAGGAGGTGGCTGGTGGCTTCTCTGTAGCTCTGTAGCTTCTCTGATCATTCAGGTTCTACCCCAATATCTGACTCTCAATTTTACATTGATAAAGAATAATTAGTAAGTCTCCTTTTAGCTCTAGGACCCTATCTGGTACAGACCTATGCAGGCCCTGGGCACGATGCCTCTGTCTCTGTGAATCAGTATGTTATCAGTCCTGTTAGGTTTAGAGGACCTTGTTTCCTGGGTGTTCTTCACACCGCTCTGACTTTTACACTCTTCTGTCTCATTTTCTGGAGGGGTCCCTAACCCGTAAGGGGAGGGATTTGATGGAGACATCCTATCAGTTCTGAGTGTTTCAAGGTCTTATACTCTCTGCTTTAATGTCTGGACATGAGTCTCTGTATTTGTCGTTACTTTCTGCAGGAGGAAGTTTCCTTGCTGATGACTGGCAAGGCCCTGATCTATGAGTAGAGCTGAGTAGAGTAGGAGTCATTTTATTGCTACATTCTTTTAGTAGAACAGTAGTGATTGATCTTACCTTATGTCTGCAGGCTTTCTTGTTTCAGGTTCTTGGTCACCTATGTAGCACCAGAAAAAAACATTTTAACAAAGACTTGGCATTGAGAAGAAAGGGGAGTGAGGAAACCAGCTACATTTCAGTATATGATATTTGAAAATCCTATAAAGAATCTAATTATTTGCTTCATTCAATTATGTGAAGGAGTTGAATGAGTGATGGGCTGGTAGCCACCCGATAGAATAGCAGGCAGGTTTGAGTTGCAGGTAATGAGTTCTGCATGAGGAAAGGATGAAAAAGATTATTATTAAAGGAAACAGGTCTTCAATCTGTAAGCTGTATCTTTTTTGTTGTTGTTCCTTCACTAGTGAGTGGGCCTTTGTTTTTGCTATAGCCTTTGCCTGCAACCATGTTTTTTATTGCACAATGTCAGTAGATTAAGAAGGGTGTTGTTTATTTATTTGGTCTGAGTGTTCCTGTGTGCGAGCATGTCAGTTTTCAATGATAACAAAAAATCCACAGTCATTAGGGAGCCATTCTCAGTCCTTTCCTTCCTTGTGTTCGCTACACACTTGGTTACCTTCCTTGGACCTACTAACAATGCTTCCAGGGGCTTTTCCTCTGTGACCAGTTAGCCCAGAGCCCCAGAGCTCATGTGTAATCTTGCCTCAGCTCTTGACAAATCAGGCGAATGTCTGACCCTTTCCTGGGATACAATTTGACCCGTCCTGTGTGCTTTACCACCTGACACTCCTGATACTGAATAAACAGTTCAGTGGCTTATTGGCTTTGTCATTGTTTGCTTGCCTGGGGAGGAAAGATTTTTAATAGCTCCTACTGACGCAAAACTGAGTTGTTCCTGACTTCGCACAGTGGCAGACAAAGCCGATGGACACATCTGCCTCCAGTGTCGTTGCAGTACAGCGATGGCAAGCAGCTGGAGTCGAAGATGAAGGACAGATTAGAAGAACTGAAGAAGCACGTTCCTCCTGCGAGTGTGCCTTCCGAATTGGATGACACCTTGATGTTTGACAACCATGCTTTTGAGAAGAGTGAAATCAACCCCATAGAAAAGTTTTTACTGGAGGTGGCTGAGCTGTCCCTTGCACTGACTGACTTAGAAGGGCTAGCTCAGTTAATAGACAAGAAGCAGCAAGGTGTCCTGTGTTGTACCACAGAGGAGAGTGTGTTCAAGGAGAAGAGTGAGTTGAGCATCATAAAAGCCTCCTTTGCCAGCCAAGCGCTGCTCATCCAGTCTCAGCTAAGCACCATCCAGCGAGAGTTGGCCACAGACCGTAAGTACTGGCGGGCTGAGCACCGCATTCGTCAGAGCCAGCTCTCTTTCCTCCTTACTCACTACCGTGACATCATCAGCCACCACTATGCCTGTGAGACTCAGAATATGCTCAGGCTGAAGGAGAAGATGGTGAGACAGGCAGAGCTAGCTGGGGTGAAGCTCCGGGAAGAGGAGCTGCAGACACTGGTGGCTAACTCTGTGCCTCCTCAAATAGTGGGTTGTGATCTAGATGTTTTGAAAGCTAAGCAGGACCTGGCTCTGGCCGAAGTACGACACCAGCAGCTGCTGGATCTTGAGTACCAGATCAGTGAATTGCATGCCATCTTTTTCCAAGCAGAGACGTTCATCTCAGGACAGCAAGAGTTGCTGGATAGCATTGAGTACAACATTTTGCACACCCAGGACTATATTGAACAAACAAACGAGACAGTGAAGAAAGCCCTTAAATATAAGCGCCAATCACGCTTTTTGATGGTGGTATCGTCTGTGGCAGGTCTTTTTGCCTGTTGTACTTGTTTGTCCTGTATCACTGGGCCTGTCCATTGAGCAGGAAATATGACTTCTGGTGTAGTGAGCAAATGCTGAAAAACAAAGATATTGTTTTGGTACATAACCTTAAGGTTAGCCTTGCAAATAAATGAGTGCCAGCATTTGAGCTGGCAAATCTAATGTGACTTGTCTGTTTCCTCAAAGGTAGCAGGCAGTAAATAGGCTATTGTGTTGTACTTTTCCTTATTGCTGTGCAATGTGTCACATAAAAAATCTGCTCAAGTCTGGCTGCTTCTGCAGGCACCGTTGCTCAGGATTTAGTGTTCTCTTCCATTTCTTTTACAGTTGCTTGCTTTATATACCAGGATGACACACTTTCTTGTTTTCAGCTATTAGGATCTCATTAGTGTTTTATGAAAGTACATATGCTCCTTTTAAGAGAATGACTAACAAAAAGAATGGGGCATTTCTATTCCTGCGATTAAAATACCATAGACAAGGTAACTTATATTAGAAAGAGCTCAATGTGGAACTAATGGCTTAGGAGGGCTAAAGACATGACCATCGTGGCAGGGAGCATGGCGTCAGGTATACAGGCAGCCAAGGCACTGGAGCAGTTGTTGGGGCCTCGCATCTTTGGGGCACTACCATGGGGCAGAGAGAGCTAACTGGGAAGGGCTGGGTTTTTGAAACCTCAAAGCCCACCCTCAGTGACACACCTCCTTTAACATGGCCGCACCTCTTAATCCTTTCCAAGCATTTTAAATAACTTGAAACCAAGTCAAATATATGAGCCTATGTGGGTCATTCTCATTTAAACTACCACACACACTGAGAATTCAATATAGCCAGGTAGGCCAACAGATGGTGAATTGGAATGCAAATGATGCCAGGAAGACAAAGATTACAAAAGTTGGTTAAAGGGCTATAAAAACTCTAGTTGAGATACTGGACCATGGCGGGCAGGATACTGAGGAAAGTTACAAAAAAGTGTAGTACAAGATTATTTGAATGTTCTATGTACAGTTAGGGACACAGGGACACCAAAAGCAAGAATGAAGCTTGATTTGCAGGCTATCCACTTTCCTTAGCTGAACGGCCATTGTGTTATTTTTATTCTGGGGAGAAAATTTCCCAGTTGTGCTTCCTGGAGGTTGTCAGAGAGAAGTAAGTAAAAACACACGGTAATAGTCTGTATGAAGGAAGAGAGGGAGTTCTGGGCCAGAGGAATTGCTGTAATGTAGCTAGAAATGGGTCCTGAGTAGGAGCTCAGAGCATGTGAAGTTCCAAAGGGGAACTCATGTTCCATGACCAGAGTAAGGTTTAAGAACACTTAGCTTCTGTTACTCATGAGTGACTCGTAACGATGCCCAAGCTGCCAACATACTCAGGAGCCCTTTTTTCTTTCTTTCTATATTGAAAATTAATTTCCATTTTCTAAGGAAGCATTTCTCTATGATCGTTTCTAGAGAAAAACAAACGTGTGCATTTGTACCGTCCTGAATCAGGAGCACCAGCACTTGAGACAAGAACCTGCTTCTCTCTGAACTCCTGCACGATTTTTAAAGCATATTATCAATCCGCTTTAAAATATTATAGCAGTGTTTCTATTAGTTCAGTTAGTGTCACTCATGTCCCACGAAGAAATTCTTCCTAAAGCCTAAGGTTCTGATCAAATGAGAACAGTTTAAGCGTCTTTTCTACACACCAAACATTAAATGGTGTATGAATTCAACGTGTGGGAGTCATTTTAAGGGATTATAAATGCCCGCTCATTTGGAACCTCCTGTTTGCCCGTGCATGATCTGGGAAGCCCCATTTCTCCCCCCTCCAAACCCCACCCGCTGAGAGTCTCTGAACAAAGGGAAGGCTCCAAAAAGCCCAGTTCTACATTCTTAGTGGCTACCGCTGCTTCCTCTTCTGAAGCTGACAGCCATCCACGTCCCTGCCTAAAGTGCTCAGCTTTTGACCATAGTTGGGCATAAACACATCATCACCCCTAGACTGCAACCTATCTAATCTCCCTTCATTAGTTAGGGTGGGCAGCTTCTCAGGTCTTCATCTCTGAGACTGAAGAACTTCCCCTGGATGTTGCTCTGCTCAAATAAACCTGCTGGTATACTTTTCCAGTTTGTCTTCATGTGTCTTACTGCATGGGTGGAGAAACCTATTGTCACAGGGAGGGAAGGCGGGCAGAAAACCTATTAATATCTCTGGCAAGCCATTGTACAGTTTGGTAACATTTGTTGAACTGCCATTCTGCACTTGCTGACAGGTGCCTGCCGTTCAATTGTTTAAAATTGGAACTGACTAATTAGATTTGCTCTTAAATAATGAAGGTGAGCTTTCAAAAAAAAATCACTGCAGTCCCATTGCTATTTATTGTCCTAGACAAACTCTATCATCAGAAATATCAAGACACTGGGGTTTATATATGCTCACATTATTTACACTAGAATAAATCTATTTAAAACTCATTATAATATGTTTTCTTGCATTATGTGTGTGCATTTAGCTACAAAAACATGACGGAATTAATGAGATGTTAGTTGGAAGGCTAAGTGACATTTTTCCTGAAGAGCTCCTCCTGTTGATGAGATTTTCCATTTATTTCCTTCTGAGTACCTGCATGTTTTCATGTTTCTTATTGTTATTTCAGTGAAAAGTGTTGTTGAATACCCTGCCACTGACCTTGAGAATCAAAAGCGGCAGAAGAGATTTCTCTGTTGCTAGGAACCATAATTTCCCAATATTTCTGAAAGGACAGTTACAAACCATTACAGTTGTCTCTACGATTTTAATTTCAGGAAAAAATATGATCAGCGTGGGAAGCAGCATGGTGAAAGAGGGCCTTGAGAGATAAGGGTGCTGGAGTAACTGCACACTTAAATTAAGAAAGTACAGGAATTTTTTATTTATATACTATAATTTACAGGAAAATATCACATTTTTGTGACTGTTGACTAGCAATTTATCATGCATTCTTATCATTAAAAAAAACTGTCACAATTATTTCTTCTGAAGACAAAAAATATTACCCCCATTTTGTGCATGAGTTAGCCAATGTCAAACAAGGAATGTGAACTATATACTAGGTATTATTTCTATTTAATTTGGGAGGTTGATGTTTGTTTTTGAGACAGGGTTTCTCTGTGTATCGATGGCCATCTTGGAACTCACTCCAAAGACCAGGCTAACCTCGAACTCAGAGATCTACCTGTCTCTGTCTCCAGAGTGCTGGGATTAAAGGGATGTGCCACCACCACCAGGTCACAAACTGCCATTTTCATAGGCGAGTTTATCACTAGGCATTCAGATCTCTGATCAAAGTAATTAGTGACGACCAATATGAGCATGTGGTACTTATAAATTATCGGCAAGAGGAGGGCAGTTTATACTTGAAGCTTGAAAGCTGTGTCTCATCAGGCTTTGCCCATGTTGCTTAAAAACCTGTGAGCTTGCTTATGTCTTTACTCAGCCAGTTAGTAATAAATTATACATATTTGATTCATAAGTTCTAAGAAGGACGTGAAGCAAAATGAGTAGCCACATCTTGTGGGGATGACTAAGGAAAAGTTGCATGTCAGTATTTGTGAACACCATGATGACAAGAAGAGTCACTTGGGAAGAACTTGTGTAACTGGGAGGGGTTGGGAAGAAGAGGAATGAGACAGTGAACCCAAGGACTAAAGACTATCGTAGAAGCAATGCCCTAGATTCTGTCATTCCACTTTCTTTATCTGTGGAATGTGGCATTAGTGGAGATGATTACCAAATTCATTCCTAGCATATCTACCATTTTTTCTCTGCTATTGCCCCGGCAAGAGCATCCTCAAACAATTTAAAAAGACTTCCTACGTATGCAGAAGTTTTACATTTGTACTTCATAACCAGGCTCCGCGGATGGGTTTTGGGTTATGGCAACCAACCACTGAAATCCTTTGTGTCCTTTTCAAATTTGAAAGTACTTGGCATTTCAAAAATACTCACATGCTATTATCTGAATTCAGAAATGGATTAGTGAGTGAATAAGAAGCATTTTTTTTGTTTTATGCAATTCCATTTGCCCATTCTTGGTATAATTTTCTGAGCTCTTGAGTCCTTTTCAGAAAGTTCTTGTTTATGCTTATTTACGTTGAAATATATTACCATTTTCCTTCCAGCACTTCAGAGTCTTGGGTCTTGCATTAAAGTTTTTGTTCCAATTTGAATTGCTATTTTTTGTACAGATTGAGAAACATGGATGTAGTTCCTTTCTTCCTTCCTCCCTCCTCTTTCTTTATCTCTCTCTCTCCCTCCCTCATTTCTTCCCTCTTTCTTCTCTCGCTCTCTCTCTCTCTCTCATCTAACTCTAGTCTTCATTGGAAAGCTGTCTTTTCTCCAATGTGTGCTTTTGACTTTTTTTTTTAAACTTGGATGGCTGTGGCAGGTGTTTTTGAGTTTATTTAGAACCCCAGAATTTAAGGAGCGAAAATCAGAGGGTCAGAAGGTTAAGGCCAACTTTTCTATGTGGTACACTGTTTTAAAAATGCCCCCAAATTATAGTGTCTGAAGATGGTAGGTTTGTTTCTGAATCTGTTATTGTATTTCTTTGGTCTATGTGTCTACCACTCTGATTCTGGCTCTTAAATATAACCGAAATCATGCATTGTGATACTGCCAACATTGCTTTCAACTTAGAATCACTTTGGCTATTCAGAATCATTTTTTTCTTCTGTATGGATTCTAGGATTTTTTCTAGCTCTTTCATGAATGTATTTGGAATTTTACTATTGTATTGAGTCTTTTGATCACTTTGAACTCAGTTATCTTCACAATATTACTTCTATGAACATGGCAGGAATTTCTATCTTCTAGTATCCTCACTTTCTTTTTTGTTGTTGTTTTTGTTTGTTTTGTTTTGTTTTGTTTCAAGACAGGGTTTGTAACAGCCTTGGTTGTCCTGAAACTCCCTCTGAGGATCAGACTGAACTCACAGAGATCTACCTGCAACTGCCTCCCAAGTTCTGAGATTAAAGTCATGTGCCACCACTACCATGCTTTACTTCCTTTCTGAGTTGGTTTTTTTTTTTTTTTTTGAGACAGGGTTTCTTTGGAGCCTGTCCTGGAAGTAGCTCTTGTAGACCAGGCTGGCTCTGAACTCACAGAGATCTTCCTGTCTCTGCCTCCCGAGTCCTGGAATTAAAGGTGTGTGCCACCACTGCCTGGCCGTTCCTTTAGTTTTTAAGGTTAAATTTTTTTATTGTATAAATGTTTCAGCTCTTTAGTTCAGTCTACTCTCAGGCACTTTTAGACTTATGTGGTACTGGCCATAGAACTCAGGATTTGTGCCTGCTAGGCGCTCTACCACATTGCTGTGTTTCCATCCAGCAGCTACTGTGGATAGTGTCATTCCCATTCTTAGAAAAGTCGATATCACTATTCTACTATTTTTTTGCACACTGATTGTTGTTACATACTTTGCCTCATTCTAATTGACTGGAACTTAACCTGGCTGCGAAGGCAAGGGAAGGAAGAAGGGACAGATACACAGGCACAGGTACAGAAATTTGGGAGTAGGTGGACTGTGCTCACTCTGCTGGATCATCACTAAATCTGCAGCAACCAGGAAGCTCAGCATATTTATTATGTACAGCACAGGGGTCAGAATTTTGGTGAGTGGTCTCTGCAGGCGAGCAGTTTTAGCGGCCATTTCTAGTTTTGGCACACACTGGTCAATCCTCTGTAAGCCATTTGCTCTTTATACTCAAGGCTTCCTCCACTCCTCCACTATTATTCGCTGAAGTTTCCTACAGAACGGAGAGATTTCTGGTGGAATATTTAGGGTCTTATTTTAAGCATAAAATCATGCCAGCTGCAAATAGTGATTTTTTATTTCCTTGTTCCTATTTGTATCCCCTTTTATTTCTTCCTCATAGCTTAAGCTTACTGTTCTATCTGAGATTGTGAGAACTATATTAATGGATTAAGAGTGGGCACCATTGTCTTGTGCCTGATTTTAGAGGAGCTGCTCTCGGTTTCTCCCATTTAGCATAGTGTTGGCTATAGGGTTGTCATATACAGCCTTAATTATGTTGAAATGTGTTCTTCCTGGCTTTTTGTTTTTTTTTTTCAGTTTATAACTCTGAAAGACTGCTCAATTTTGTCAAAGACAAATATATATCTATTGAAATAATCATTTGATTTTTGTCCTTATACTCATTTATGCATTCTGTTAAACTTGATGATTATACATGTTGAATCATCTTTGCATTCTCGAAGGAAACATATTTGGTCATGGTGTATGATGTTCTTAACATGTTCTCCAATTTGGTTTGCATTTTATTGAGAACTTTTGCCTAAACAGGGCAGTGGTGGCACATGCCTTTAATCCCGGCACTTGGGAGGTAGGCAGATATCTGTGAGTTTGAGGGCAGCCTGGTCTACAATAACTAGTTCCAGGACAGAGTGAGCTAGAGCGAGAGAGCGAGCGAGCGAGCGAGCGAGAGAGAGAGAGAGAGAGAGAGAGAGAGAGACAGAACTTTTGCCTCTATGTTAATCAGGAAAATTGGAAGGAGTGCTTTAATAATTCCTTTTGTTCAGTTTTTCTGCACTTTTGTATCAGGATATGCTAACCTTACAGAATCAGATTGGTAGTGTTCTTTTCTTTCCTACTTTATGAATCAGCTTGAAGAACACTGCTCCGAGCTTAGCTCTTCTATAAAGATTTGGTAGAATATGGCACTGATTCTTCTTAGTCATAGGCTTTCCTTTCTTAAGAGGCTCTATTTCTACTTCAATGTCATTACATTTTATGAATTCTGTTAAGTTTTCTATGTTGACTTAATTTTTCCAAGTTACATTTCTAAGAATATATCTATTTCTATAATATTTTCAAGTTTATTAGAAGATGAACTTTCAAAGGATTCTATAGTGATGTTCTAAAATATTACAGGTTTTTTTCTAGTTTTTGTTTTATTTGTTTTTCTTAGTTGGTTCAATGTACTGTTCTTTTATTTTTGTTTCATTAATTTCTTTCCATATCTATATCATTTTTTGCTATCTGCTGCTTTTGGAGCTCAATTGTTTATTCAGGACCCTGAAGTTCATTTTTCAACTACTGGAAATATTTATGGTTTTTAGATATGAGCATTCATAACTATAATTTTCCAATTGCAATTGCTCTCTTGGCATCTCAAAGTTTTTCGTACTATCATTTTTACTTAATTGTAAGAAAATTTTGTTCCTAATTATTCAATCACTCACCAGCCACTCAAGAATGTATTGTTTGATCTGTAAACATTTGCAAATTTTCTGTGATTTCTCTTGTTCCTTATTTTCTAATTTTATTCCACCATGATTACATAATACACAAAATTATTTCACTTCATTTCTTTCATTGCATAGATTATGACATATTTTAGAGCAAGTTCTTTGAGCTACTGAATATGCTTCACTGATGAGTGAGGTGAATGTGTTAATGAAAATGATTCCCCCTTATGAAAATGGCAAGGAAAGCCTGCTCACGAGCATCATCGTAGGAGTCAAAAAGACTCTCCCTGTAGGGAAAAGAGATTAGGCTCAACTGCAACACATCAAGAACAGATATGGACGCATAACCAAGAAGCGTATTTGAATGGGTGCTGAGCTGACAATATAAGAGTTGACAATATAAGTAAGAATCACCAAGTGCAGGGGGATTCTTGTTTATCTGGCTTGCGATTTTTGCTGAATGCAGGCCAACTGTGTATCTCAAAGACAGAAAATGAAGAATTTACATAGTTATTTAGAATCAGAGATTCTCTCTTAATCATTAGATTTTTTTAATAAACATGGGCTCAGCAAACACAGATGAAACACATTTAATATAGAATCAAAAAGTCTGAGATAAATATGGCTAATGTTTGGTCAAAGAGAGACTCTCTGTCAAATATTTCAAAGACTGCTTAAAGTAACAACATTTTCTTCCATATCAACTAGATATTTCCAATAGCTTTTAAAAATATTTAAGTGTGGAGGTGGTGGTGCATACCTTTAATTCTAGCACTCAGAGGGTAGAGGCAAAAGGATCTCTGTGAATTTGAGGCCAGCTTGGTCTACAGAGTGAGTCCCAGGACAGCCAAGGCTGCAAAGAGAAATTCTGTCTTGAAAATTAAAGTTAAAAAAAAGGTAAGAAAAAAAGTTTTAAAAACTTATGGGTGTGGATGTTTTGCCAACCTGTATGTATGTACTCCACTTTCACGCCTTGTGTACTTGGAAGTCAGAAGAGGGTGTTCAATGCTCTGGGACTGGGGTTACAAATGGGTGTGACCATATTCTCTAGAAGAGTAGCAAGACTCCTTACCACTGAGTCATCTCTCCAGCACTATTTATTGTAGCTTTAAAAATCATTATGTGTATCATCGTCATCACCATCATCATCATCATCATCATCATCATCAGGGAGGGGTGTCTATATGGGTGCGCCTATGGAAGTCCTGGGAAATCTTTGAGAAAGCAGCTCTCTCTTATCTTTAACATGGATTCTGAGGATCTAACTCAGAGTGTTGGAATTACACAGCAAGTGCTTTATGCGCCCACCTCCACTCTGAACCGGCTTGCTAGCTCCTCTTGTATCCTTTTTGGTAACTGCTCTCTGCTGTAATACTAACTTCAATACTAACTGATGTATTGAAGGAGTTCTAATTTCTAGATAAGTGGCTGGGAGGAAACTTGGTTTACTATTGATTGCAAATTCCGCCTCCTACTGCTCTCGCTCCTTCTTTGTTTCACATGAATATAAAGGGTAGTTGACTTCCTCCACCTGCAGTGCCTTCCAGACTGCAGAGCTCGGAGCTCAGTAGCTAAGAGCAGCAAGTCCTGACCGGCTTGATTTGTCAAACTCAGGGAAGTCACCTCAGCAGAAGACCCAAGGCTCAATTAAATGTCATCACCGTTCTGTCAAGGTTACAACCATAGAATGCATCTCCCCACAAACAGCAAGTAAGTAACAAAGACTGAATTATAATAGCTCATGATAAAGCTAATGTGAGCCTCAAGAAACAATGGCGTCCTTTATCCCCAGTTCATGTCGAAAACACACAATGCAGGAAGAATAACTGGGAGTTCAGGGTAAACTGAAGAGTGAAAGACCAAGGCTGCCTGAAAGAGAGACATGAGGAATAGTAGATGTTGAAGTTCAGAGTCACCCCTTTCCCAAACCATGAGCCAAAGGGGATGTTTGCTCATGTTATTATTGACCAGGAAACCTGGAAGCTGGCACTCAGGTTAATGGGCAAAGATACTGCAGTTTAGACAGAAGCAAGATATGAATAATAATATAGGATGTGAGTGGAAAACCCAAGGAATCTAATTGAATTCTGCCCACATCTGTTTGTAGATCATGACAGGGTGAAGTTAGGGACCTAAAAACATCATGGCCACGTTGCTAACAGGAGTATCTTGATGATATTAGGGGACTCATAATGGAAGTTGTTGCATGAGCACAGATACAGGAAAAGGAGTTTCTAGAATGAATCAAACCTATTGTGCTGCAAGTTAAAATTCCTACGTCATTTTACAACTTTTAATTCATACTGCCAGACATCTGAAATCAATGATGGCGTGTATCTAGGCTAAGCTAAAGTTAGACAGCACCTCTCAAATTAAGTGGAATAAATTCAAGCCTGTTAAAGTGATTAGATTTCACTTTTTTATTTATTATGTGTGCATGCATTCGTGTCTATGTGTGTGTGCGTGTGCACATGTGTCATGACCATCAGAGAACCACTTTCAGGAGCTAGTTCTTTCTTTCCACTACGGAATCTAGGGATTGAACTCAGGTTGCCAAGTTTGCCCAGCCAGCAGTTTTACCCACAGTGCCATTTCATGGCTTTCAATTGGTTTCCTTTGAAATGACATTGATTTTTCCAAAACTGTTAAATCAATAATACCTATTTAGCACTAAGGAGTTCTGGATGGAGAGCTAAGAGACCAGATTCAGGGCAGCCCTTCTGCTTCTACAGTCAGTGACTTCCCAGCTCTGAGCTGAAATGTATTCACCTGAAAAGTATAGATTATCATGCCTACCCCACAGAGTTGTTATGGAAAATAAAATCTGAAAACCTACAAAGTACTCAGAATATAATAAACAGTCCATAGATATTATCTTCTCCAATTCTTTTTCCTTGCCATAATTTCTCATTTGAAAACAAAATTCTTAGAATTTGTTGTGACTTTGATGTTACATTACATTGTAGGCAATATCTTAGCTCTCAGGGAATGTTGCTGCATCAACTTTACATTTTGCAACATATTGCAGTTTCATATTCTATCTGCTTGTGTCATTACTGGAACTACGCCTGACAAATCTATCTTAAGTGTAGTTAAGACTAGGGAAGTTCAAGTGAGTCATTTTGGGTGTAAAGTTTAAAGATTTTTAAAGCTAACAATTGCTTTATTATAATGAACTCTCAAATAAAAACATCACACACTAGATGCTATACAGTTCAATGCTCTCCATTCATGATCTAATTCAATGAAATTAGAATCACAATTATCAAGTCATGGAGTCTCAACTAGAGCTTTATTCTTTCACTATCTATTACATTTTTATCTATAGTTTTATACTTTTTGAGACTGAGTACTTGAGTACTGTACTTATATTGCTTCTACCCCACCTTTTCCCTTACATCTGTCCTGTGTTCCCTTTTGAATCCATATCCTCTTTTATATGTATTATTATATACACACATGCACACATGCAGATGTGTATGCATATAACCTACTGATTCCATTTACTACTATTTAGTGTTACTCATATATGTGTGCTCAGGCATGACCACTGAGATTGAATATTCTAAAAGGTGGCTTTTCCTCAGAGAAAACTGATTCTTCCTCTTTTAGCAGCCATTAATTTCCTGAAGCTCTTTATCTAGGGGTGAGACCTTGTGAAATTCCCCTTATTGACATTGGTTTATCAATGGGTGTTATTGTGAAGATCTTATTTAGGAAATCATATCATTGAGATTTAATGGTTGACAGCTTCCCTGTCATGTCCAGAAGATACTGTCTTGCTACAGGCATCTTGGTCATCAGACTCTTATGGTGTTTCTGCCTTTCCCTTTGAGGTGTCCCTGAACAAGAAGTGTAGGGGTTGTATTGAAGATGTACCTATTGGGACGCGGCAACCCATGCTCATTTATTCTCTGCATTATGACTGGCTGTGGGTCTCCGTAAGTGTCTTCATCTGTTGGAAAAAGAAGACTCTTTGAAGAGTGTCAGGACTACACTTATTTGTGGGTATAAGGATAAGTATTTAGAACACACTTAAGAAATTGTATTGGTTAAGAGAAATGACAATAGTAGGCTCTCCTCGTGGGTCTATGATCTCTCCAGCTACAAGTTGGCTCGGTTCAGTGTCAAGTATGAATTTTCCTCCTATTGAGTGAGCCTAAAGTCCAATTGGATAGCTGTGGTTACCTCAGAGACACCAGGGAGAAAGCAAAGCACTGTGATCTGGCAATAGTTTGGCTGTGACCAAAAGAAAATAAACTTTCTGAAACCTTCTAATGCTTATGTCGTGGGAATAATGAGGCCTCCAAGGCCTGTCTCAGATGTAGAGGTTAATGGATATGAAAAGTCCAAATAGCCAAGTTTCTACAATTCTGTCATTTAGAAACCAAAAGTCTTTAAGTGGAATGAGGTAAAACTTTCTCTACTGTACTCCTCAGTGAAGCTCCCATGAGTAAATAATTGCTGAATATAGCTATATGCCTTCCAGTAAGTCAACAAATATTTCCTGAGTCCCTGCTATATGGGATCGTCTCTGTTGTACAAACAGGGACTAATACAGACTGAAAACATGAATCTGTAAAACCTCGGTTAATTCAACAACCACTGATTCGGAATGAAATCTCTTTTGTGACACTAAACTTAATTTTAGTTTGGGATTTGGACTTCATTATTAGTTGGTAAGTTTCTAGAGTAGTTTTTACCACAAAGTTCTTTTCCAAGGGTACAAGAAAAAAGAGCAATGCCTATTTACAGATATTATAAATAGTGGTAAAAGTTGCATTGGAAATCTAAATTTGTGCTCGTTATTTCTCCTCTATTTTTCTGTTCATAGTAGCTTGAACTCTGTTTACTCAGTAATTTGATGAAGGTGTCATAGAATCCTGTCCAAGGTTGGCAACCTACTAAGAGCTGTTGTGAGGGAATGAAGTGAGGAATTATTGTTTTATTGAAAACAATTAGGACTTTATCCAGGGAAATACACTAGGGCTTCTTCAATTTCTTATAAAAAGTTCTCAAGGAAAACAAGTGAGAATAAAGATTCGTTGGGATGATTGGAAAACACAGCAAGTTGAGAATAATAGAATTAGTATGCATTTGGACAGTAAGAAACCTGGGAGATTAGTTAGACCTATTTCCTTAATTTTATAGACACAGAAAGTGATCTTGAAGAAGAGAAAGTGTTGAACTAAGCACCTTCATTAAGTTAATGGAAAACTAGAAATCTAATCGCTTATACCCCATGATAGACTAATCTTTCACTAAGTTAAACAATTCTGTAACTTCAGAGTTTTAAAAATTGAATCTCAGGTACAATAAAGAAAATACGTTCAGCAGATGAACAGTTTAAAGTCACTGAGGCGAACAATGAACTTTCTGTAAGGGTCAGTGGCAGGAATTGAATAGGTTCACAAGACCCAGACTTCAGAGCTTGGAATTGCAGTCAAGGAACTGGATGATCTTCCTGTTTTATAGATGACAGCCCTTTATTATTATTATTTTCAGTTTTAAAGCCTCTGAAAAATAATCTGCAGTTTGTTCTAGGCATTGGTTTCCATCTCTAATTTGCACAAGTTTTACAATTTAATTCACATAATAGTTACATATTTTCTACCAATTTTAAGCAGATGACTAGCAACAAATTATTATCATATTAAGCAATTCATTTTAATGAAGGGGGGAGGTATTGAGATTTTCTTTCCTTCCTGGAATTGTCAAATCCTACCAGACAGTTTCTTGCCTGTCAATGCAAGACTGACTAGAAGTTATGGTCAATATTTACCATGCTCACTGTGACTTGAAATATTCCTTGTCATAAAGACCAAATCACCAATTTCCTGCAGAAATTCCCACTGGTCATATGAAAATCTGGTGGCTACTTAACTAGACAGTAGGAAGTTACCTTTGTCCACTCCCTTCATTACCATACCATTCCCTATTTGACAAAGTCCAATTACTTGAAATTTCTCACTTTGCATTATTACCTATATATAATTCAACCATATTAGGGATTTGAGTTAACGTGACTAGTTTTAGAAATACAAACTTCACGAGTAATAGTGTTTATCCATCACTTACATCTAAGGGTTTACTCAGACTGATTTCTTTACAATAATTTCCTGGGATTAGCAAAGTGAAAGTATGAATAGGAAGGAGTACATTGGGGGTGACTTTGGAAGCATATTCTTGCATGAAAAATCAAGAAGAAGATATTGAGAAGATTTTCAATGTAGATGATTACGTGAAGTATTGCTCAATGGTAGATGGGAGTGTTGAGACACGTGTTCTGCTGAGGATGGGTACACTTGGTATCCTAACATTCTATGTGATCAGTATATTTTTAAGACCTATTATGTTGTTTCACAGTTATCTGTTTATTTCTATTTGCAACTGAACTGCAGTTCCTTGACTGCAAAACTTATGTCATATTTGTCACTTCATTGTCAGTACCTAGAATGGGTGCTGGCACATAACAGGCAGGCAGTAAATATTTGTCAAGTTAATGAATGAATGGAAAAGGAAGCTGGAAGAGTGCCAAACATTATAATTACTTAAACTTTTCCAAGGGAACTTCTAGTCAGGCAGTTGTTTTTCTAACCCTTTTTTAACACTTGACAGATCTTGATTGTATAGCTTTTTCCTGTCACAAAAGCAACACACACTAATCAGAAATACCATGTTTTCTATTATCCATTCTGGAAAATAGTCTTGTCTTCGTGTACGTGAGTGTTTGTGTGTGTGTGTGTGGGGGGGGGATGTTATAGTGAAAATATGTCTGGACAGTGGTTACTGGATAAACAGCTTTTGTATTCATCGCTGTTCTGACACTATTGGACTGAAGTAACTTTGCAATTTAGAACCCTCCTGAAAGTAACCCATGGCAAATATTAATATCAATCAATTTCTGAGTATTTCCAGAAAACCTCTGCTCCTAACATGTAGCTAGATACCCTCTGTGGGTAATATGAAAATGATATGATATGAAGGACTATGCTTGGATATGTTTCATTGCCTAATTAACCTTTGACATCTCAATGGCTCAAAATAAAAAGACAAAATCTGCATGCTGTTCATGTTTTATGTCCTTCCTTCTCAGCAAGTCTTCTGCCACATGATCCTCCAAAGATGTAGGCTGACAGAGGCTTTACCATGCTACAAAAGTAGTCTCTAATGACAGCAGAAGAAATTTGATAGCATCAGACAGTGATTCTCAAGCACTTTGGCTTGGAGATTAATTTGGATTCACTGCTTATTATTGGTGATGACTAGTATCACAGTCTCACATGATTTCCTGTGGGCTTGGAAGGGAGAACAAAGATATTTCATGGCCACTAAATAATTACATTGTAGACCTTTCAACTCTAAATACAAAAGAGTTTCTGAGAAGGGAAAAATAATTGCGTCTTTATCATAAAGCAAGGAAATGTAAAACACATTCATGATACGCCTTACATTTCCTTAAGTCCAGGAAAACTTTTCAGAGACTCCATGTTTCAAGTAACAAGAACCAAAGAAGTGCAGGTAATAGGGTTAGGGCAGCAAAGGGCAGTTAAGGTTGTTGCCACCCAGGTTAAAGCTACCACAGGAAAAGATCAAAGGTCACCAATGGTTTATTTGTTGAGGAAAATGAAGTTGAAGTCTGGCTTTGCAATAATGGATAATTCTGCTGGATAATGAGCTCTAAGAGCCAAAGTCCTTTGAGTAAATCTCAGGAATTTATGACCAGAGTGAAAGAATCATGCCCTATTCCAACAAAGTACTTGAGCAGAAAAGTAACTTAGAAGAATCTTTGGAGCAAATAATATTTTTAAATTTTTTTGATAGTTGAAGCTATTTTAATACCTTCATTATATTTTCAAAAATATGCACTTAGAATTATAATTAAATCTTATCAAGCCAATAAAGTAAATAATAGAAGAACAAAAGAACACGATTATGAAAGCACAGGTAAGCGAGAATATAAGGAGAGAACTAAACACATTTCAGTAATTCACCAAAACCCTAGATGAATAAGGAAGAAAACAAAGAACAGGCTGTTTAAAACCACCAGACAAAACCCAACAAAATGACAAGAATTATTATGCTTTACAATAATATCCCAAGTGTACATGAACTTAATTGCCTAATTCAAAGATATGGAGTGGCCGTTGGATTAAAATACTGTTGTTGATGTTGTTGTTTTCTTCAAGAAACCCATCTCATCAGCCAAGATATTATAAGACTGAAACTAAGGGTTGGAAAATGAAATTACAAACAAATTGTATCTCAAAGTAAGAAGAAATAATCATTGGTTTCTGTCAAAATTTACTTTATACAAAAACTATTCAAAGGAGACAAAGAAGATCACAATATAATGCAGAAGGGAACAGTCTATCAAGAAGACATAGTTATAAATGTACATTCATCAAATGTCAGTGTAAGCAGTTTCACAAAACGTGCTCATTTTCTGTCTTTTTGTCTCCCTAGATCTGTTCTGAGCACTTCATATGAGTGGAGTCATATATATGTTCCTCTGTGATTGAATTATGTTATTTATTGTAAAGTATTTAATATTTATTCATGTTGTATCATATGTATTTAAAATAATATATGCACACAATATTGCCACATGGCATATTGGTGCAGGTCATTGGTATCAGAGTGTTAGATATCTTCTTTAGGGGGTCCAGATGAGGGAGTTGCACCTTTTTTCAGACTGATGTACCCTGTAAAGTATCAGACCTGGTTTTCCTAGTATGATTTTGATATGATCATATGACTATATAGTCCCAGTTTACTCTACTAAGTGTAAAGGATAGAATAATTTCTACTGCTAGGCAGTGGTTGTGCACACCTTTAATCCCAGTACTTGGGAGGCAGAGGCAGGTAGATCTTTACTGGGGACTGTGGACCCCCAGACCCTGAATTTCCTGTGACCCCCTTGCCTGCTGGAGTAAATAACTTGTTATGCTTGCAGCTACTCTGAGCAAAACAACTTGTTTTCCTGTGTTTGCAGCTGCTCTGAGCATAAGACCCTCAGGAGTTTCTGATGGGAGGGGAGTAGTTTCTGGTGGCTTGCAGATGAAGGATCCCAAGAACTAGGGTGTGGCCATTGGTCAAGGAACGCACTATATAAGCTGCCCTGGAACACAGTATAGCTGGAATTTTTGGGGAATTCAAGGATGAGCCATGTCTCTGTCTGTGTGTGTGTCTATGTGTATTTCAATCTCCAGCCCCTTAGCCAGCTTGCGAACTGTACTGTATAGCACATAGAGCATAGAGCAGGTGATGCGCTATAAGCAGAAGCTACAAGTAGAGGCTCCCAGCGAGATTGGGATCTAAGGACATGCTGAGAGATCATCCTCAGGAATGATGAGGGTGGATTTGAAGGTGGTGTTTGTCTATATGTGTTTTTATCCCAAGACTCTTGCCCAATAGCAGTTCCAGGTGCAGGCACCACAGGAGGCACAGTTGAGATCAGGAACTAGAGACTCTTTCTGAGGGATGCCTTCCAGAAGACTGGCCAGCAGGAAAGTAATAAAGAGGTGGGAGGATGAATTGAAGGTCTCAATGGTTTAAGAGGGAAAAAAAGTAAAGTCTTTAAAGAGAGAGAGTACAGACAGTCATAGCTTAAAAGGAGTGAAGAAAAACAAGCCACAAAAAGATGGAATGTGCACAGAAAATTTGGATTATGTATGTGTTTTTTCATCTCCAGAGATACTCTGAGGGATGCCCTCTGGAATACTGGCCAGCAGAAAAGTAATGAAAAAGAGGTTGGAGGTGAATTGAAGGCCTTGAAAAGATGGAATGTACACAGATGTATATTATTGTTGTCTTTTGGTTTTTTAATGGAGACAGACATTTGATTCTGGGGACTGCTAAGAAAGGTATCTTGACTTTAAGGATTTGTTGCTTTGAAAAATAGGTTCTGCTTTTGTTTCCACAGAGAATGAGAACCTGTGGATTCATTCCAGGCTAATGTGGTTGGATGTGTCAAGACCCCCTGAAGGTCACAGTGAATACCCCCAAAGATACTTCACCCCATAAACATCAAGAAGTAGTTTACAGAGAACGACACCCAAGTTCCCTAAATAATTGTAAATTGGAGGTTGTGCGGCTGAGGGGGACGCCCTAGGCAGTGGCGGTGCCAGGAGCTGAAGCAGAGAGTGAGGAGCATTGACAACCGCAGCAACAAGTGCTGGAGCCGAAACAAGCAAGAGCTGCTCAGACTCCACTCGGCTGCCCATCCACACATGGCATAAGGAGAAGGTGGCAGTCCCCTGCTCTGCACGCCCAAGAGTTTGTGGCGTGAGCAGCAGGCAGGTTTTCCTTCAGGCTATTGTCACTGCTGTGGCCTCCGTGGCAGCTGGAATTGCCATCAGCTAGGCTGCTGTGACTATTTTTAGCTGGTACCAGCATTTAATATCATTCATGTTGAATGTAGAATGAGCATGTTCGCTAGGGCATTTTCCAACTTATTGCCATCATATTTGTGTCACGCCTGGGCCAGTTAAGAACATTAGTGCTAATTATATAGAAAAGAGGGAGATGTTGGGGACTGTGGACCTCCAGACCCTGAATTTCCTGTGACCCCCTTGCCTGCTGGAGAAAATAACTTGTTATGCTTGCAGCTGCTCTGAGCAAAACAACTTGTTTTCCTGTGTTTGCAGCTGCTCTGAGCACGAGACCCTCAGGAGTTCCTGATGGCAAAGGAATCATTTCTGTTGGCTTGCAGCTGAAGGATCCCGAGAGCTAGAACATTGCCATTGGTCAAGGAAGGCACTATATAAGCTGCCCTGGAACACAATAAAGTTGGCATTCTTGGGGAATTCAAGAATGACACCTCTCTCTCTCTCTCTCTCTCTCTCTCTCTCTCTCTCTCTCTCTCTCTCTCTCTGTGTGTGTGTGTGTGTGTATGTTTCAATCTCCATCCCCTTGCCTGGCTCACGAACTGTACTGTAGAGGTCATTTACAGATCTCTGTGAGTTTGAGACCAGCCTGGTCTACAGAGAAAGTTTCAGGACAGCCAGGGGTACAAGGGTATACAGAAAAACTCTGTATTACAAACTCAAAACAAAATAAAAAAACAAAACCAAATCCTTTCTACTTCTTGGAATAAAACATTTATCAGTCTGTAGCATGTCTTCCTTTGAGCTTCTTCAGAGCCTGATCTGAATACCTTCCCATACCTAGTAGCCTCATATAGTATACACACACATATTATTACATAATAATATATAGTTAAAGCTAATATTTTAATAATGTTTGCATCTCTAAGTATGATTTACATCAGTTAGTTTAGTGTTTTCCAGGTCCATAGATAATTTTCCTTCATATTTCAATTTTCTTTATGGTTGAATAAAATTCCATTTTTGTATACATGACACTTATTCTTTTGTTTTACTGAGAAAAAGAAAAAAAAAGTTTCCGTCTCCTCCCAGCCTCCCAATTCTCTCCTTCTCCTCCCACCTTCTCCCCCTCCCCCCACTCTTTGCCCCCTCCCTCTCCAGTCTGAAGAGCAGTCAGGGTTCCCTGCCCTGTGGAAAGTCCAAGGTCTTTCCCCCTCTGTCCATGTCTAGGAAGGTGAGCATCCAAACTGGTTAGACTCCCACAAAGCCAGAACATGAAGTAGGATCAAAACCCCATGCCATTGTCCTTGGCTTCCCATCAGCCCTCATTGTTCGCCATGTTCAGAGAGTCCGGTTTTATCCCATGCTTTTTTAGTCACAGTCCAGCTGGCCTTGGTGAGCTCCCAATAGATCAGCCCCACTGTCTCAGTGGGTGGGTGCACCCCTCGTGGTCCTGACTTCCTTGTTCATGTTCTCCTTCCTTCTGCTCCTCATTGGGACCTTGGGAGCTCAGTCCGGTGCTCCAGTGTGGGTCTCTGTCTCTCCCATCCATCACCAGATGAAGGTTCTATGGTGATATGCAAGATATTCGTCAGTATTGCTATAGGATAGGGTCATTTCAGGTTCCCTATCCTCAGCTGCCCAAGGAACTAACTGGGGACATCGCCTTGGGCTCCTGGGAGCCACTCTAGGTTCAAGTCTCTTGCCAACCCTAACTAAGATTTGTGCTTCCCTGCTCCCCTATCCAACCTTCCTTTATCCCAATCATCCTGTTTCCCCAAGTTCCCCCCATCCTCCCCTTCTCACTTTTCTCTCCCCATCTCCCCTTACCCCCATCCCACCCCACCCCCAAGATCCCAATTTTTTGCCCGGCAAGTTTGTCTACTTCCCATAGCTAGGAGGATAACTATATGTTTTTCTTTGGGTTCACCTTCTTATTTAGCTTCTTTAGGATCACCAATTAAAGACTCCGTGACCTTTATTTATGGCTAGAAATCAATTATGAGTGAGTACATCCCATGTTCATCTTTTTGGGTCTGGGTTACCTCACTCAGGATAGTGTTTCTATTTCCATCCATTTACATGCAAAATTCGAGAAGTCATTATTTTTTATGGCAGAGTAGTACTCTAATGTGTACATATTCCACACTTTCTTCACCCATTCTTCCATTGAAGGACATCTAGGTTGTTTCCAGGTTCTGGCTATTACAAATAATGCTGCTATGAACATAGTTGAACAAATGCTTTTGTCATATGATAGGGCATCTCTTGGGCATATTGCTGGGTCCAGGGGTAGGTTGATCCCGAATTTCCTGAGAAACTGCCACACTGCTTTCCAAAGTGGTTGCACAAGTTTGCATTCCCACCAGCAATGGATGAGGGTACCCCTTCTTCCACAACCTCTCCAGCAAAGGCTATCATTGGTGTTTTTGATTTTAGCCATTCTGACAGGTGTAAGATGATATCTCAAAGTTGTTTTGATTTGCATTTCCCTGATCGCTAAGGAGGTTGAGCATAACCTTAAGTGTCTTTTAGCCATTTGAACTTCTTCTGTTGAGAATTCTCTGTTCAGGTCAGTGCCCCATTTTTTAATTGGGTTAATTAGCATTTTAACGTCTAGTTTCTTGAGTTCTTTATATATTTTGGAGATCAGACCTTTGTCTGTTGCGGGGGTGGTGAAGATCTTCTCCCAGTCAGTGGGTTGCCTTTTTGTCTTAGTGACAGTGTCCTTTGCTTTGCAGAAGCTTCTCAGTTTCAGTAGGTCCCATTTATTCAATGTTGCCCTTAATGTCTGTGCTGCTGGGGTTATACATAGGAAGCGATCGCCTGTGCCCATCTGTTGTAGGGTACCTCCCACTTTCTCTTCTATCAGGTTCAGTGTGTTCAGATTGATATTGAAGTCTTTGATCCATTTGGACTTGAGTTTTGTGCATGGTGATAGATATGGGTCTATTTTCATTCTTCTGCAGGTTGACATCCAGTTGTGCCAGCACCATTTGTTGAAGATGCTTGGCATGCATTCTCAAGTTTATCTGCAAATAGTTTTCTTGTTACATAGCAGCAAATAAATGCATATTGAGTGACTAAATGAGTAAGGAAGCAGAACCATAAACTTTAGTTCTGAAAGAATTTCTGGGTAGATCTGATAGTTCAGTTGTGTACATTTTATACATAAGAAAATACGATTAAGAAAAAGGCAGTGAATTTCCTGTAATCATCTTTGGATTTGATAGGAGAGTGAAGTTGAGAACCTGGAGTTTCTCATCTTCAATGCTACATTTTTTGACACCCTCTTTTACCTCTCTTGGTATTATGTGCACCTGGAGAAAATAGGGGTCTCTAAGAAGGCAATGTAAAAGCAAATAAATGGAGTAGCATATGTAACTACTTGGTATGTTGAGACTTAAAATGGTTTCACAAAAATGTGAGGTGATTTCGTGTTATTTGTATATGTCTGCCTCCTTTGTTTTCTGTGCTATATCATTTGTCAGAGCCTGGAGATGGGCCACATGGTCACTTTTACAATGATTTTGAATGAACATTTAGATGAAACTAAATGGATACCGTCTGCTGTTTCCATGCTTGATATTATTTACATATGTCTTCTGAGTAGATTAATTAACATTTTTTGGCCTGATGACAAAGCAAAAATGGTATAGACACTCCAGAAAATAACTGGCAGGTCTCAAAAAAACTAAATGAAAAAATATAAAAATCTTTTTAAACAAAAACAAGGAAGCAAACAGAAAAAGAATTACCATGTTGCCTGGAAATAATGCCAAAGAAAAAAGAAAATGTGTGTCCATACAAAACCTTGAAAATAATTATTTTAACTTATTATATGCAAAAGATTGGTTAATAGAAATGTCCATAAACTGATTAATGATAAATATGATCTTTCCATACAATGGAACAATTCAATAAATCTAAAATGAAATGATATCATGGGTCTTTTCTTCAAGTTCATATAAACATACTAAATTAACAGCACTATACATACTAAAATAGTTTTGTGAGAACTCTATTAACTACTTAAGGAGATATGGCAACCAAGTGAACTAAGAAAAAGTTGCACTAAACATTGAAGAAAATGTCATCGTGGTTTGCTCAACTTTGCTCTAATTCCTCCTTGGTATAGCAAGGCACTATTGGGAGCCTCAATTTTTTAAGTCCTTCCTCAGGATAAAAAGGAAAGAGTAGACTTCACTCTAAATTCCTGGCAACACTCTTCACTTGTCTGGGAAATGCTAGAGGAACTGGACTCTGTTTAGCTTAACCTTGAGTGCTGATTAGGACAGTTGTAAATACTATCTGCCAGGCTAGAGTCTGCTGAAAGAAATGGCAGACACTCCCGCACAAGAGCAAACTTCTGGGAAGCTGCAGACCTGATACAGACAGAAGGATGCAACAGAAAAAGACAGGAAATGCGTAAATAAAAATGTTCAAAAGAGCCCCTCTCAAGAGGGAAATGATAAAACACTATGGAATCAAGCAAGATGAAACCTTGGGAAAACTTTGAGATGCCCTTGCACCTTTATCTCTGGCTGATTAGTGATGGCATTTATGTGCCTTAAATCAGTACACAAAAACTGGGAGAGTCACTATTTTATCAGGTGCCAAATTCTCAAGTATGCCTACAGCAATAGGAAAATGTCCCATTCAAATCAACAAAATGAGTCTCCAGAGACAGAAACTAAAGAAACAGGGCTAGGAATTACTTCTCAAAGACTATAAAATAACAGTCAAATATTTTCAGTGCACTAAAGGAGAGCATAAAAGGGCAAGTAAACAAAATCAATACAACTGTATATGAACCCAGTGAGAAAACCACAAAGAAGATACAACTTATATAAAAGAACCAGAGGCTCTGTGAAGGTTACAATGTCTAAGTGAAAAGCTTTACTGGAGGGTATAGTAGACTTGGTCAGGCAAAAAAGATAAGAAAAAAAGAATACAGGTCACTGGCAATTCTAAAACCCAAAGCACAAAAAGGTATCATAATCAAACAGACCAGTATGTCCCACATAGGCCTTCCAGGATAAAGAGAAAGTAAATGTTCACTTATCTGAAGAAATATAGCTGACTATTTCCCCAATTTAAGTAAGATATAAACAGAAATACAAGAATCTGAGTGAACTCTAAGTGAGATGAATTTAAAGAGATTAATGTTGAGAAAAATAATAGACTGTAGAAAATCAAAACCAATGAGAATGTTCTGAAGCTGACAAGAGTAAATTAACTATGATTAGCCTTTATTGACAACAGATTTCTTAACAGTATCTTTGCAAACAAGAAGGTGGCAGGGATTTGCATAATTAAAATGCCAAAAGAAGGTAAACTGTTCATTTGAAATTAGGAAACAAAATCAAGGGGAAATTAAGATGTTTCCAGATTTAAGAAATCTGATGATATCTACTCACTCATAAGTGGATTTTAGACATAAAGCAAAGAAAAACCAGCCTATAGCCCACAATCCCAAAGAGTCTAAACAACAAAGAGAACCCTAAGAAAGACATACATGGATCTACATAGGAAGGAGAAAATGATAAAATCTTCTGAGTATTAGTAGTGTAGGGGGCATGAGAGAGGGTAGAAGGGGAGAATGAGGGGAGGAGCGGATTGGAGAAATATGTATAGTTCAATAAAAACAATAAAAATTCTGATGAATTTAATTATTTCTCAAAGAGAAGAGATAAGTGGAGACCCTAAAATTGATGCTAAGTTTCCAGAGAGTAAGCCAAAAAGAGATGAAACAAACTCCTTTTGCAAAATTAGCAATATAGAAAAAGATAAAAATCTAAATTATTATAATTTGAGTCATAAATCCACTTTTATGTTTAAATAAAATTTAAAATAAAATAACTATACATGATGTTCTTTCATATATAATATATAAAGCTGTAATGAACTGTGACATCAAAACTATAGACTGTAAGGCTACAAAGGATTATAAGCTTTGTAAACAATTTCATCTAATGTATTATCGGTTTTTAAATACATAAGATTATAATTTCAGGATAGTTTGTTCAAACCAAAAAGGAATAAAACATGCATAAAAGGAAATAAAAAAGAACTTAACATGTTGCCACATAAAACTTTGTAAACACCAAGATGTTTATAAGGCACTAAAGAAATTAAATAAGAAATAAAAATATAAAAAACAGAAAGGAGCTGGAGAGATGATTCTGCAGTTAAAACCATGTGACTCTTTGCTCTTACAGAAGACCCTAGTTCAGTTCCTAGCACGCACATCACGTGAAGCACAACCACCGGTCACTATAGCTCCAGAGATTTCTATGCCTCTGGCCATTCTTTTCTACCCATCAGAAGTACAAACCAACGAGCTCAGAGGGTCTTGGACTGCAAATTTCAGAAACTTGGGCTAAATGACATTTTTATTTTTACAACAATTAGTTCAAGAATTTCATAGTAGAATGAAGATACAAATGCAAAGAAAGAATACTCCTGAATGAATTCTTTGGAGTCAAAATAACACTGATAGGAAGGCCCAAGAAAGTTGCTATACAGCCAAAGAATGGACAAAGAAAATGCAGTACATTTACACAATGGAGAATTATTCAGCTGGAAGAAGTAATGACATCATGAAATTTGCAGAGAAATGGATGGAACTAGAAAAAAATATCCCAATTTAGGTAACCCAGACTCAGAAAGGCAAACACAGTATGTACTTACTCATAAGTGAGTATTAGATGTAACGCAAAGGATAGTCAGGCTACAATTCACAGTTCCAGAGAAGCTAGGTAACAAGGAGGACCCTAAGAGGAATGCATGGATCACCCTGGGAAGTGGAAATAGATGAGACCTCCCCTGGGTAAAATGGGGAATGGGATGGTAACATGAGGGAATGGGGTGGTCAAGTTGGGGGAGGGATGGAGATGGAGAGAATGAAAGAGATATCTTGATAGAGGGAGCCATTATGGGGTTAGGAAGAAACTTGGTGTTAGGAAATTCCCAGGAATCCACAAGTATGACCCCAGCTAAGACTCTTAACAGTACTAGAGAAGGTACCTGAACTGGTCTTCCCCTGTATTCAGATTGGTGACTACTCTGACTGTCATCATAGACCCTTCATCCAGTAACTGATGGAAGCAGATGCAGAGATTCACAGTCAAGCACCAGGTAGAGCTGCAGGAGTCCAGTCGAAGAGAGGGAGGAGGGATCATATGAGCAAGTGGGGGGTCAAGATCATGATGGGGAAACCCACAGAGACAGCTGACTCAAGGTTGTGGGAGGTCATTGACTCTAGACTGAGGAGCCTGCATAGGACCCAACTAGGTCCTCTGAATATAGGTGACAGTTGTGTAATTTGGTCTGTTTAAGGGGCTCATAGCAGTGTGGTCAGGATTTGTCCCCAGTGCATGAGCGAACTTTTTGGAACTCATTCCCTATAGTGGGATGCCTTGCTTAGACTTGATGCAAGGAGGAAGGAGTTGGTCCTGCCTCAACTTAATGTGCCAGTCTTTGTTGACTTTCCATGGGAGGGCCCTATCCTTTCTTTCTTTCTTTTTTTTTTTTTGCGACTTTCATAATTTATTAGATTTACACAGTTTTTTTTCTTTTTTTTAAATTGAGAATAGGAAAAAAAAAGTTTCCGCCTCCTCCCAGCCTCCCATTTCCCTCCCCCTCCCCCCCTGTTCTCCCCCTCCCCCACTCTTCTCCCCCTCCCCCCACTCCTCTCCCCCTCCCTCTCCAATCCAAAGAGCAGTCAGGGTTCCCTGCCCTGTGGAAAGTCCAAGGTCCTCCCTCCTCCGTCCATGTCTAGGAAGGAGAATATCCAAACTGGCTAGGCTCCCACCAAGCCGGAACATGAAGTAGGATCAAAACCCCTTGCCAATGACCTTGGCTTCTCATCAGTCCTCATTGTTCGCCATGATCAGAGAGTCCGGTTTTATCCCATGCTTTTTCACTCACAGTCCAGCTGGCCTTGGTGAGCTCCCAATAGATCAGCCCCACTGTCTCAGTGGGTGGGTGCACCCCCCGTGGTCCTGACATCCTTGCTCGTGTTCTCCCTCCATCTGCTCCTCATTGGGACCTTGGGAGCTCAGTCCAGTGCTCCAGTGTGGGTCTCTGTCTCTATCTCCATCCATCACCAGATGAAGGTTCTATGGTGATATGAAAGATATTCGTCAGTATTGCTATAGGATAGGGTCATTTCAGGTTCCCTATCCTCAGCTTCCCAAGGGACTAACTGGGGACATCGCCTTGGGCTCCTGGGAGCCACTCTAGGTTCAAGTCTCTTGCCAACACTAAGGTGGCTCCCTTAACTAAGATATGTGCTTCCCTGCTCCCCTATCCAACCTTCCTTTATCCCAATCTTCCTGTTTCCCCAAGTTCCCCCAATCCTCCCCTTCTCACTTTTCTCTCCCCGTCCCCCCTTATCCCCAACCCACCCCACCCCCAAGATCTCAATTTTCTCCCCGGCAATTTTGTCTACTTCCCATAGCCAAGAGGATAACTATATGATTTTCCTTGGGTTCACCTTCTTATTTAGCTTCTTTAGGTTCACCAGGTATACACTCCGTGACCTTTATTTATGGCTAGTAACCAATTATGAGTGAGTACATCCCATGTTCATCTTTTTGGGTCTGGGTTACCTCGCTCAGGATAGTGTTTTCTATTTCCATCCATTTGCATGCAAAATTCGAGAAGTCATTGTTTTTTACCGCAGCATAGTACTCTAATGTGTATATATTCCACACTTTCTTCATCCATTCTTCCATTGAAGGGCATCTAGGTTGTTTCCAGGTTCTGGCTATTACAAATAATACTGCTATGAACATAGTTGAACAAATGCTTTTGTCATATGATAGGGCATCTCTTGGGTATATTCCCAAGAGTGGTATTGCTGGGTCCAGGGGTAGGTTGATCCCGAATTTCCTGAGAAACCGAAACACTGATTTCCAAAGTGGTTGCACAAGATTGCATTCCCACCAGCAATGGATGAGGGTACCCCTTCCTCCACAGCCTCTCCAGCAAAGGCTATCATCGGTGCTTTTGATTTTAGCCATTCTGACAGGTGTGAGATGATATCTCAAAGTTGTTTTGATTTGCATTTCCCTGATTGCTAATGAGGTTGAGCATGACCTTAGGTGTCTTTTGGCCATTTGAACTTCTTCTTTTGAGAATTCTCTGTTCAGTTCAGTGCCCCATTTTTTAATTGGGTTAATTAGCATTTTAGAGTCTAGTTTCTTGAGTTCTCTATATATTTTGGAGATCAGACCTTTGTCTGTTGCGGGGTTGGTGAAGATCTTCTCCCAGTCAGTAGGTTGCCTTTTTGTCTTAGTGACAGTGTCCTTTGCTTTACAGAAGCTTCTCAGCTTTAGTAGGTCCCATTTATTCAATGTTGTCCTTAGTGTCTGTGCTGCTGGGGTTATACTTAAGAAGCGATCTCCTGTGCCCATCTGTTGTAGGGTACTTCCCACTTTCTCTTCTATCAGGTTCAGTGTGTTCGGACTGATATTGAGGTCTTTGATCCATTTGGACTTGAGTTTTGTGCAAGGTGATAGATATGGGTCTAATTTCAATCTTCTACAGGTTGACATCCAGTTGTGCCAGCACCATTTGTTGAAGATGCTTTCTTTCTTCCATTGTATACTTTTAGCTCCTTTGTCGAAAATGAGGTGTTCATAGGTTTGGGGATTAAATTCCGGGTCTTCTATGCGATTCCATTGGTCGACTTCTCTGTTTTTATGCCAATACCACACTGTTTTCATTACTGTAGCTCTGTGATAGAGTTTGAAGTCAGGGATGGTAATGCCTCCAGAAGATCCTTTATTGTATAGGATTGTTTTGGCTATCCTGGGTTTTTTATTTTTCCATATAAAATTGATTATTGTCCTCTCAAGATCCGTGAAGAATTTTGATGGGACCTTGATAGGAATTGCATTGAATCTATAAATTGCCTTTGGTAGAATTGCCATTTTTACTATGTTGATCCTCCCAATCCAAGAGCAAGGGAGGTCCTTCCATTTTCTGATATCCTCATCAATTTCTTTCTTCAATGCTTTAAAGTTCTTGTCAAATAGATCTTTTACTTCCTTGGTTAGAGTTACCCCGAGATATTTTATGCTGTTTGTGGCTATTGTGAAAGGTGAAGCTTCTCTGATTTCCCTCTCTGCTTCCATATCCTTTGTGTATAAGAGGGCGACTGATTTTTTGGAGTTGATCTTGTATCCTGCCACATTACTAAAGGTATTTATCAGCTGTAAAAGTTTCTTGGTGGAGTTTTGAGGGTCACTTATGTACACTATCATATCATCTGCAAATAACGAAAGTTTAACTTCTTCCTTTCCAAGTCAAATCCCCTTGATCCCCTTATGTTGTCTTATTGCTATTGCTAGAACTTCAAGCACTATGTTGAAGAGGTATGGCGAGAGTGGGTTTCTGAGTTTAGTGTTCCTGAGTTTAGTGGGATGGCTTTGAGTTTCTCTCCGTTTAATTTGATGTTAGCTGTCGGCTTGCTGTATATAGCTTTTATTATATTTAGGTATGACCCTTGTATCCCTAGTCTCTCCAAGACTTTTATCATAAAGGGATGTTGAATTTTGTCAAATACTTTTTCAGCATCTAATGAAATGATCATATGGTTTTTTTCTTTCAGCTTATTTATATGATGGATTACATTGATAGATTTTCGTATGTTGAACCAGCCCTGCATCTCTGGGATGAAGCCTACTTGATCATAATGGATAATTTTTCTAATGTGTTCTTGGATTCGGTTTGCCAGTATTTTGTTGAGGATTTTTGCGTCGATGTTCATGAGTGAGATTGGCCTGTAATTCTCTTTCTTGGTTGAGTCTTTGTGTGGTTTTGGTATCAGAGTGACTGTAGCTTCATAAAAGGAATTTGGCAATGACTCTTCTGCTTCTATATTGTGAAATACATTAAGGAGTATAGGTATTAGGTCTTCTTGGAAGTTCTGGTAGAATTTCGCATTGAAACCATCAGGTCCTGGGCTTTTTTTGGTAGGGAGGTTTTTGATAACAGCTTCTAGTTCTTCGTGACTAACAGGTCTATTTAGGTTGTTCACCTGGTCCTGGTTTAACTTTGGTATATGGTATTTATCTAAAAACGTGTCCATTTCTTTTACATTTTCCAGTTTTGTGCCATACAGGCCTTTGTAGTAAGATCTAATGATTCTTTGAATTTCCTCTGTGTCTGTGGTTATGTCCCCCTTTTCATTTCTGATCTTATTAATTTGCATATTCACTCTCTGGCGTTTTATTAGTTTGGATAGAGGTTTATCAATCTTGTTGATTTTCTCCAGGAACCAGCTTTTTGTTTCATTGATTCTTTGGATTGTTTTCTGTGTTTCTATTTTGTTGATTTCAGCCCTCAGTTTGATTATTTCCAGTCTTCTACTCCTCCTAGGTGAGTCTGCTTCTTTTTTTTCTAGAGCTTTCAGGTGGGCTGTTAAGTCTCCAATGTGTGCCTTCTCTGTTTTCTTTAAGTGGGCACTTAGTGCTATGAACTTTCCTCTCAGGACTGCTTTCATAGTGTCCCATAAGTTTGAGTAGGTTGTTTCTTTATTTTCATTGAATTCAAGGAAGACTTTAATTTCTTTCTTTATTTCTTCCTTGATCCAGGTGTGGTTCAGTAGTTGACTGTTCAGTTTCCATGAGTTTGTAGGCTTTCTGGGGGTAGGGTTGTTGTTGAATTCTAACTTTAATCCATGGTGATCTGATAAGATACAGGTGGTTACTAATATGTTTTTGTACCTGTGGAAGTTTGCTTTGTTACCGAGTATGTGGTCAATTTTCGAGAAGGTTCCATGAGCTGCAGAGAAGAAGGTATATTCTTTCCGATTTGGGTGGAATATTCTATAGATGTCTGTCAAGTCCAATTGATTCATTACCTCCATTAATTCTCTTAGTTCTCTGTTAGGTTTCTGTCTGATTGACCTGTCCATTGGTGAGAGAGGAGTGTTGAAGTCTCCCACTATTAGTGTGTGCGGTTTGATGGCTGCCTTGAGTTTTAGTAATGTTTCTTTTACGTATGTGGGTGCTTTTATATTAGGGGCGTAGATATTCAGGATTGAGACTTCCTCTTGATGAATTGATCCTGTTATGAGTATAAAATGTCCCTCTCCATCTCTTCTGATTGATTTAAGTTTGAAGTCAAGTTTGTTAGAAATTAGTATGGCCACACCTGCTTGTTTCTTAGGTCCATTTGCTTGATAAGCCTTTTCCCAGCCCTTTACTCTGAGTAGGTGCCTGTCTCTGTGTTTGAGGTGTGTTTCTTGTAAACAGCAGAATGTTGGATCCTGATTTCGTATCCAATCTCTTAGCCTGTGCCTTTTTATAGGTGAGTTGAGCCCATTGACATTAAGTGATATTAATGACCAGGGGATGTTAACTCCGGTCACTTCTTTAGTAGTAGAGTTCGTGTGCGTCCCTTCTTTGAGTTGCGCTGGTGACGGGTCTCTAGATGTCTGAGTTATTGTGGTCATTGTTGGACTCCTTGGTTAGAGATTTTCCTTCTATTACTTTCTGTAAGGCTGGGTTTGTGGCTACGTATTGTTTAAATTTGTTTTTATCCTGGAAAATTTTGTTTTCTCCATTTATGGTGAATGAAAGCTTGGCTGGGTATAGTAGTCTGGGCTTGCATCCATGGTCTCTTAGTTTTTGCAGTACATCTATCCAGGACCTTCTGGCTTTCATGGTTTCCATAGAGAAGTCAGGTGTAAGTCTGATAGGTTTACCTTTGTAAGTAACTTGGCCTTTTTCCTTTGCGGCTCTTAATATTCTTTCTTTATTCTGTATGTTTTGTGTTTTGATTATTATATGGCGAGGGGATGTTTTTTTTTTTTTTTTTTTTCCAGCCTATTCGGTGTTCTGTATGCTTCTTGAACCTTCATAGGTACATCTTTCTTTAGGTTGGGAAAGTTTTCTTCTATAATTTTATTAAATATATTTTCTGGGCCGTTGAGTTGCACCTCTTCTCCTTCTTCTACTCCAATTATTCTTAGGTTTGGTCTTTTTATTGTGTCCCATATTTCCTGAATGTTTTGTGATGAGAATTTGTTGGTTTTGCTGTTTTCTTTGATCAGTGTGTTTATTTTCTCTATGGTATCTTCAGTATCTGATATTCTTTCTTCTATCTCTTGTATTCTGTTGGTAGTACTTGTCTCTGTAGTTCCTGTTCGTTTACCCAGATTTTCCATCTCCAATCTTCCCTCGGTTTGTGTTTTCTTCATTACTTCCATTTCATTCTTCAAGTCTTGAACTGCTTCCCGTACCTGTCTGATTGCTTTTTCATGTTTCTCTTGATTTTCTTGGGTATCTTTAAGCGATTTATTCATTTCCTCTACCTTTTTGTTTGTAATCTCTAATTGTTTATGGCAGTTTTTCACCTCCTGCTTAAGGTCTTCTATTATTTTCATATAATTCACTTTTGAGTCGATTTCTTCTAATTCTTCTGGAGTAGGGTGTACAATTCTTCTTATTTCGGGATCCCTTGATTCTGGTGAAGTCATGTTGCCTTTCAGGTTGTTGGAGGAAGTCTTGCATTGGCGCCTTCCCATCTCCTCCTTCAAATGGAGCCAGGAGAGGCCTGGTGTCTTGGTCCAGTCTTTGCTGTGACTGAATTTCTGGGTGTATCTCTTCAGTGTAGAAGCAGGGACCTTCCCGTTGAGCTGGAACTCCTCAGCACTCAAACATGGACTACTGTCCAGATGGAACTCCTCAGGACCGTTCTGGGTGGCTTGTGGATGCAAGCCCGATGTCTCTCCTGGTGCTTGGACTGGATCTCCTTGCTGCATGGGTGGCTTAAACAAAGGGCCTACCTAGCTCGCTGCAGGCAGGCTAGTGGGGGACAAAGGAGCTACCACCCTCCAGTTTGCCCTGCCGATTCGGAATCGGTCCTAGAGCCCGAACAGGCTGGGCTGATAGGTGTTATGTGGTCGAAGACAGAAGAGAGTCAGACGGAGGGGGGGAGGGTTGTGGATGCAAGCTGGGTGGGATAGGAAGAGAGAAGGTATCGGGCAGAGTAGCCCCTGAGGATGACCAGGAAGTGGAGGAGGGGTGTCTGAGTTCCCTGTCTCGGGCTGCTGCCGCGGTCAGAAACTCACTCACCCCAGTGATGTCTCTCCTGGTGCCTGGACCAGATCTCCTTGCTGCTTGGGTGGCTCGAACAAAGGGCCTACCTAGCTCGCTGCAGGCAGGCTAGTGGGGGACAAAGGAGCTACCACCCTCCCGTTAGCCCTGCAGATTACACAGTTTTTTAAAATTTATTTATTTATTAAAGATTTCTGTTTCTTCCCCGCCACCACCTCCCATTTTCCTCCCCCTCTGCCAATCAAGTCCCCCTCCCTCGTCAGTCCAAAGAGCAATCAGGGTTCCCTGCCCTGTGGGAAGTCCAAGGATCATCCACCTCCCTCCAGGTCTAGTAAGGTGAGCTTCCAAACTGCCTAGGCGCCCACAAAGCCAGTATGTGCAGTAGGATCAAAAGCCCATTGCCATTGTTCTTGAGTTCTCAGTATTCCTCATTGTCTGCTATGTCCAGCAAGTCCGGTTTTATCCCTTGCTTTTTCAGACCCAGGCCAGTTGGCCTTGGTGAGTTCCCCATAGAACATCCCCATTGTCTCAGTGTGTGGGTGCACCCCTCGTGGTCCTGAGTTCCTTGCTCGTGCTCTCTCTCCTTCTGCTCCTGATTTGGACCTTGAGATTTCAGGCCGCTGCTCCAATGTGGGTCTCTGTCTCAGTCTCCTTTCATCGCCTGATGAAGGTTAATATTCAGGAGGATGCCTATATGTTTTTCTTTGGGTTCTCCTTATTTAGCTTCTCTAGGATCACTAATTATAGGCTCAATGTCTTTTGTTTATGGCTAGAAACCAAATATGAGTGAGTACATCCCATGTTCCTCTTTTTGGGTCTGGCTTACCTCACTCAGGATAGTGTTTTCTATTTCCATCCA
>NW_026068159.1:251966-255755 GCF_014885135.2 Alexandromys fortis | reverse complement strand
TCCTTTATTGTATAAGATTGTTTTGGCTTTCCTGTTTTTTTTTTTTTTGCATATAAAGTTGATTATTGTCTTCTCCAGATCTGTGAAGAATTTTGATGGGATTTTGATGGGGGATTGCATTGAATATATAGATTGTTTTTGGTAGAATTGCCATTTTTACTATGTTGATCCTCCCAATCCAAGAGCAGGGGAGTGATGTGGGAGTGTCATATATCAATCTGTTGATTTCATTGGTTAATTAAATAAAGAAACTGCTTGTCCTGATAGGTCAAAACATAGGTGGGAGGAGTAAACAGGAGGAAGAGGAGTGACGTAAGACTCCTCAGACAGACTCGACAGTTCTGCTCTCTGGAGCAGAGACGCCATGCTCAGCTCTCCAGGGTAGACCCGACAGCTCTGCTCTCTGGAGCAGAGACGACAGGCTCTGCTCTCCCATGCAGCTCTGACCCAGGATGGACGTAGGCTAGAATCTTTCTGGTAAGCGCACCTTGGGGTGCTTACACACATTATTAGAAATGGGCTAGTCCAGGTGCGAGAGTTAGCCGAGAAGAGGCTAGATATAATGGGCAAGCAGTGTTTAAAAGAATACAATTTGTGTGTTGTTATTTTGGGCATGAGCTAGCAGGTGGCCAGGGTGCTGGGGACGCAGCCCCACCGCTCCTATTTCAACAGGGGAGATCCTTCCATTTTCTGGTGTCCTCTTCAATTTCTTTCTTCAAAGACTTAAAGTTCTTGTCATATAGATCTTTCACTTCCTTGGTCAGAGTTACCCCAAGATATTTTATGCTATTTGTGGCTATTGTGAAAGGTGATGCTTCTCTGATTTCCCTCTCTGTTTCCTTATCCTTAGTGTATAGGAAGGCAACTGAATTTTTGGAGTTGATCTTGTATCCTGCCACATTACTAAAGGTATTTATCAGCTGTAAAAGTTTCTTGGTGGAGTTTTGAGGGTCACTTATGTACACTATCATATCATCTGCAAATAACGAAAGCTTAACTTCTTCCTTTCCAATAAAAATCCCCTTTATCCCCTTATGTTGTCTTATTGCTATTGCTAGAACTTCAAGCACTATATTGAAGAGGTATGGAGAGAGTGGACATCCTTGTCGTGTTCCTGATTTTAGTTGGATGGCTTTGAGTTTTTCTCCGTTTAATTTAATGTTAGCTGTCGGCTTGCTGTAAATAGCTTTTATTATATTTAGGTATGACCCTTGTATCCATAATCTCTCCAAGACCTTTATCATAAAGGGGTGTTGAATTTTGTCGAATGCTTTTTCAGCATCTAATGAAATGATCATATGTTTTTTTTTTCTTTTAGTTTATTTATATGGTGGATTACATTGATAGATTTGTGTATGTTGAACCAGCCCTGCATCTCTGGGATGAAGCGTACTTGATCATAATGGATAATTTTTCTAATGTGTTCTTCCTTTCTGAGGAGTGGATGGGGGTGGGCGGGTTGCGGGGACAATAGAAGGAAGTGGGAGAAGGGGAGAGAGTGAGAACTGTGGTTGGTACGTAAAATGAATAAAAATTTAAATAAAAAGAAAACTACATCCTTGATGAATGCTGAGGCAAAAATACACACAAGCAAGTCCACTTGATCAACACAGTGACAAAACCAAACTGAATATTAAAGATTTATCAACTTTAACCACATTATGACACCATTTATATTTCATTTTCTGTTTATGCAGAGCTCCATTTGGTCCCTAAAATATACTATGCTTGTGTGTGTGTGTGTGTGTGTGTGCGCGCATGCATGTGTGTGTCTGTGTGGGTTCAAGCATGCATGTGTGGTATTTGTTATGTGTTTTGTGTATGCTGCATTCACATAAGTGTATCGGCATGCATGTCCATGTGTATAAATATGGAGGGCAGAGTACATCATGAAGTATCTTCCTTTATTGCTTTCCATTTTATTGTAAAAGAGAAAGTAGAGAGACTGTAAGAGGTGATATATGACTTCAAGGAAACAGTGTCCTCCAGACACAACAAGACTAATGCACATATGAACTCATAGACTGTAGCAGCATCTACAGGACTTGCACAAGGTCCCACAGGGTCCCGGCACTGAGAAAGGCAAGGGGATGAGCTTCCACCCCTAACTTAGAAGCTATCTGCAAATGGTACTCTCTTGGAAAGGAAAATTTAGTCTTCCCCAATGGAGTCCAATGGGTATTTTAGCTACACTTCAGGGTAGGCTCCATGCCTAGGAATATATGACCAACACAAAAATAAGTCAATGATATTTTTATATACTTTTTGTCTCAAATAGCTTTGCTTGGACATTTTTGTCTTTTTCATCTTTTGCATGTATATTTTAGTTTCTGATTTAAGTGCTATTGTGTGTGTTTCTTGTTTTTGTTTTGTTTGCTTGTTTGTTTTTTAAAGAGAGAGAGAAAGAAAGCACATGGAATTGGGTGGGTGAGGAGGTGGGGAACACCTAGAACAATTTAGGAAAGGTGAAAAGCTTGACCCGAATATATTTTATGAAAATATTTTTTCAATTAAAAGAAATTATTAATCTGGTTTTCTGATTCTGTGTAATTCCTCCATTTTTACACGTGATAAATTTCCCCTCAAGTCCTCTATTTCTAAAAGTTTTTTACCTGCCTATCTTCTTGAAAAATTGAAGTTGAGAAGTCATTTTTATTATCCTAGAGATATTATATGAGGGAGATTGACTATACGTTTAATTCATATTGCAGATAATTATCAATGACAGTATATATGTGTGTGTTATTATTATTGTGAAATTCAAAGGATTATGCAGGCTAAGGTCCATTTGTCTTCACCAGATGGCAAGAACATAATTTGGAAGCTGATTTTCTAGTGGTGAAAATGTTCAATCAACAAATATAACATGTAGGTGTGTGCATGGGAAGTCTCTGCTTATGGCACTGAAAGCCCTGCTTCCTACTCAGTTTCTCCGTCTCAGAAATCCAGCACATTTGCCCATCTTCCTTGTAAATGAGTGTCGATGTTAGCACTACTACAATAGCTAGAATTCTCCTGTCTCTCAACGGTTTTGGTTATTGTTATCTAGTACTTTTAGATTATGTAAACAGTTATAAATGAGTCTTACAAATTTTTATTCATTCATGTGTTTATTAAATTTTTGGTTAAAGTACGCAGAAATGGGTTTCAATATAGCATGAATCATTTACATCTCATCCTTAAATCAGAAGTTTTTGAATCATGTTATTAATCACATATTTAATCTTTCTTGGTTTCACATTACACAATTTATATATCATAGTTAGAGAAAACTCAAAGTGTTTGGAGGAGAATAGTTAAGAATTTTTCTTGAAATGATAGTATACATAAGCGACCCTAAAAACTCTACCAAAGAACTCCTACAGCTGATAAACACCTTTAGTAATGTGGCAGGATACAAGATCAACTCCAAAAATTCAGTTGCCTTCCTATACACTAAGGATAAGGAAACAGAGAGGGAAATCAGAGAAGCATCACCTTTCACGATAGCCACAAAGAGCATAAAATATCTTGGTGTAACCCTGACCAAGGAAGTGAAAGATCTATTTGACGAGAACTTTAAGACTTTGAAGAAAGAAATAGAAGAGGACACCAGAAAATGGAAGGATCTCCCTTGCTCTTGGATTGGGAGGATCAACATAGTAAAAATGGCAATTCTACCAGAAGCAATCTATAGATTCAATGCAATCCCCATCAAAATCCCATCAAAATTCTTCACAGATCTGGAGAAGACAATAATCAACTTTATATGGAAAAATAAAAAACCCAGGATAGCCAAAACAATCTTAT
>NW_026068159.1:248601-250490 GCF_014885135.2 Alexandromys fortis | reverse complement strand
GGGGAAGGGGAAGGGAAAGGGGAGGCGGCGGTGGGGAAGATACAGAAATCTTTAATTAATTAATAAAGAAATAAATAAATTAAAAAAATATTTAAAAAAAAGAACAATGGCAATGGGTTTTTGATTCTACTGCACGTATTGGCTTTGTGGGAGCCTAGGCAGTTTGGATGCTCACCTTACTAGACCTGATTGGAGGAGGGTGGTCCTTGGACTTCCCACAGGGCAGAGAACCCTTATTGCTCTTTGGGCTGACGAGGGAGGGGGACTTGATTGGGGGAGGGGGAGGGAAAGGGGAGGCGGCGGTGGGGAAGAGACAGAAATCTTTAATAAATTATAAAAAAAGAATTTTTCTTGAAACACATGTGAAGATGTTCAATGGAAAACTAGAGGAGATTCATCAATAAGACTTTGAAACAAATATGTTGCAATTATCAACAAATTTAACTATTTTGTTGAATAAAATTAGGTGATGAGGAGATTTTAAATATTTCTAAATGAGGCAATATGGTTTTTAAAATCAGGTGGAAAAGTAGTTTATATCAATGAAAGACAAAAGCTATGTTATGTGAAATTTAGCATATGATCATAATAAAGATGTTCTGGGGGAGTCATAGATGGAACATATTTTATTAACTCACGTTTATGCAGGATCAGTTCAAGAGATGTTATGTGTAGTTAAGGAGGTTGGTTGATCCAAAAAACCTCAGCCATGTAAAGTGGGAAGAGGCTATTATCCAAGGACAAAAGCTATTGTGATAAAAAAATTATGCCAATAGGATAATGAATTAATTTAATTTACATACTTAAAGTATGTTTTTTTTTTATTTGTATTTTCGAGACAGGGTTTCTCCGTAGCTTTTGCTTCCTGTCCTGGAACTAGCTGTTGTAGACCAGGCTGGCCTCAAACTCACGGAGATCCACCTGCCTCTGCCTCCAGAGTGCTGGGATTAAAGGCGTGTGCCACCACCGCCTGGCTTACTTAAAGTATTTTTAAGTACAGTATTTCACTTCCTTTTTTGTTTGTTTTTTGAGACAGGGTTTCTCTGTAGCTTTGGAGCCTGTCCTGGAACTTGCTCTTCAGACATGCTGGCTTCGAACTCACAGAGATCCTCCTGCCTCTGCCTCCTGAGTGCTGGGATTAAAGGCATGTACCACCACACCTGGCTTCTAGTATTTCAATTCCTAAGTGTACAGAAAAATAAGAATTAGGGGAGTGGATAGGAATTAAATTAGAATGGAGTAAACAGTATATTATATTGAGAAAATGCAGTGAGGAAGAAGCTCTAGAAATCTTTTAAAGCAACATAGAACATTAGACTTGCAAGAAAGGTAATGCTTTTTCTGAGATTCAAGGGGCAGCAAGAATCTTAAATAACTATTCACACAAGCAGTGTCTCTTGATGTGTGTTGGTTTGAAGGAAATCCCCTTTGCAGATTGCCTAACAGTTCCATATATTAACATATATAGCTTTTCCAATCTTAGAATGGAGAAAGACCAGATGTAATTATCATTTTCATTTTATAGAATAAGGAGGTAAAATTCTAAAGTTGGAACAGCTGATAAAAATCAATTTAATTTGCCTTGTTGTCTAGTAATGTTGCAAATGTTAAATTGGTCTTATCTGTTATTTTGAAATTTTTCATACAACTGTGTCTATGTGTTCTGGTGAAGCCCATGAATGTTGTATTTTTCTCTTTCTTTCTTTCTTTCTTTCTTTCTTTCTTTCTTTCTTTCTTTCTTTCTTTCTCTCTTTCTCTTTCTTTCCTTCTTTCTTTCTCTCTTTCTCTTTCTTTCCTTCTTTCTTTCTTTCTTCCTTCCTTCCTTCCTTCCTTCCTTCCTTCCTTCCTTCCTTCCTTCCTTCTTTCTTTCTTTCTTTCTTTCTTTCTTT
>NW_026068159.1:243016-248219 GCF_014885135.2 Alexandromys fortis | reverse complement strand
GGAAATAGAAAACACTATCCTGAGTGAGGTAAGCCAGACCCAAAAAGAGGAACATGGGATGTACTCACTCATATTTGGTTTCTAGCCATAAATAAAGGACATTGAGCCTATAATTCGTGATCCTAGAGAAGCTAAATAAGAAGGTGAACCCAAAGAAAAACATATAGGCATCCTCCTGAATATTAACCTTCATCAGGCGATGAAAGGAGACAGAGACAGAGACCCACATTGGAGCACCGGACAGAATTCTCAAGGTGCAAAGCAGGAGCAGAAGGAGAGAGAGCATGAGCAAGGAACTCAGGACCGCGAGGGGTGCACCCACACACTGAGACAATGGGGATGTTCTATCACGCATATTTTAAATAAACGCTGATTGGCCAGGCAGGAAGTCTAGGTGGAGAAAACCAGACAGGAAGTAGAAATGATGCAATGAGAACAAAAGAATTCTAGGAAGGAGGAAGTTGATTCCTCCCACTCCTGCCCAGACTCCGAAGAAGCAAAATGTGAGCTGCCCTGCTGAGAAAGGTACCGAATCATGTGGCTAGCATAGATAAGAACGATGGGTTAATATAAGCTACAAGAGCTAACATGTAGCCTGAGGTAATGGGCCTGTTTTATAACTTATGGAGGTCTCTGTGTGATTTCCTTTGTGGCTTGCCGGCTGTGGGGTACCAGGCAGGACAGAAACTCCAACAAACAGCCCCTCATGTTACACATAGAACCTTGGGCTGGCGTCGAAATTTAAGCCATTACAGATAAATTAATTATACCTATTACTTTTCAGTCTCCCTTGAATTACAATCTAGTATTATTTATATGCTACCCATATTCTATAGTAAACAATGCTCCTTGATTTGTTCTTGAATAAAACAAATATGCTACTATGACATAATTATGTTTGGCAATTTCTTGTTCTGCTGCTAGACACTGCAGAAGCAGTTGGAAGAGAGTTGCACTGTAGCAACTACACTCCAGTGTGAGAAAATTGGCTGTTGCTCACCTGAAACTTGACATAAAATATCCCTTTTGCCTAAATGGGGAGAGAAACACCAAACACAGGTGAATTCTATGACTGTTCAAGATGAAGGAGACTTGCTGAGAATGTACAAGAACATTGGCTAACACTGGTTTGCTTTGTTTAATTTTAGACAAAGCCTCATGATGTGGTTCAGAATGGTGTCAATCTTGTAATTCTCCTGCTTCAGTCTCCTGAGGCTGGGATTACAGTTAGTTTCTTTCTGTTTTTAAAAGCAAACTCCACTTCCATGATTAAAAACCATTTGGAAGCAGAAAAAAAAATTGTTTCTACAAGTGTTATTTGGGTAAATCTTGATCTGGAGCATCTATAGATAATCAGCAAGTCAATAGTAATAGGATTGCATGAGAGCACCTTTTTCCATACCGCTTTTTATATGGTTTGGTCAGTTCTATTCATCAAGTTAGGGTAGAAAGACTTTAGGAGAGTTTTTGTTCCCAAGTCTAAACCTCTCCTTTGAAAATATTTATTTTATGTCATGGGTGATTTTCAGGCATATATTTTTGTACACCATGTACATACAATGCCCACAAATGTCTGAAGAAGGAATCAGATCCTCCAGGACTGGAGTTATAGAAATTTGTGAACTGTCATGTGGGTGCTGGGCACCAAACCTGGGTCTTACAATAAATCTTTCAGGAACCTGAACAAGGGGAGTCAAGGGCCAAATAATAAGGGATCCTTTTCAGCTCTTTACTGTATTCTAATTCCTTTAAGCATATGTGCCATGCAAAGCTACACAGTCACAAGCATCATCTATGTTAGGTATCACGGACATGTCTCCAATCCCAGTGTTTGGGAGACTTATGCATAAAGACTCTTAGAAAGATTCTATATCAAGAAGAAGAGAAAGAAAGAGGAGGAGAAGGAAGAGAAGTAACGAAAAAAAGAACAAAATGACATGGTACAGAAGCAAAATACATGGCATCCTCAGACAATGAATCCATTAGTGTCTTGTTTACTGACTAGTTTATAAACTTTATTTTCATTAACAACAATAATGTTGTTTATAAACTAATTAGTATAATGTAATTTTGTAATAGATGTCTCAAAAGACTGAGACATAACTTTTAGAATATTACTCATACACATTCCATAGCCACTCTTAAATTTCCAGTGTTTCAGCTTTGTCATCCAATGTAACAAGAGTAGCACTTTAAATTCCCATCTACAATGAGAGGTTTTACTTATCCATCTCCTTGTCATTGTTGTGGATCTGTGTCTGTATTTTGCCATTCTAATAACTATGCTCTACAATCTTATTCTTATTTTAATTGGTATTGCTCTACTGACAAGAAGTGGAGCATTTATTATGTGTTTCCTTGTTGTCTATGTATTAATTTGTTGAGATGTCTAATATTTGTCCATTTAAAAAGTATATTGCCTTAAAACATTTTAAACTTAAATTATGCTTATGCTTAGGGCAATGGACTTTTATTTAATACATTGATTTTGTTAGTGTGCAACATGATGTGTTTCATTATGAGATTTTCATTCAAAAGTCAATATAACATAGGCATATTCCATTCCCTTACTATTATCATGTATTGGTCCTTGTGAACCCCTTTTCATCTATTCTCCACAGATGTGTGTGTGTGTGTGTGTGAGAGAGAGAGAGAAAGAAAGAGAGAGAGAGCGAGAGCGAGAGCGAGAGCGAGAGCGAGAGAGAGAGAGAGAGAGAGAGAGAGAAAGAGGGGGGAGAGAAAAGGAGGAAGGGAGGGAAGATATTTGTCTTTCTGAATAAGGTGTGTTTCTAATGATGATCTCTGGTTCCATAGATTTTCCTGCAACTGACATAATTTCTTTCTTTTCAAAGCTTTATCAACTCCTATCTATCTATCTATCTATCTATCTATCTATCTATCTATCTATCTATCCATCCATCCACCCACCCACCCACCCACCTACCTACCTACCTACCTATCTATTCTTTATCCATTCACCTTTTGATAGTCATCTAAACTTGTTCCATTCTTTGACAATAGTGAATAGTGGAGAAATAAATACAGATGTCGAATCATCTCTGTTTTATGCTGATACATGGCAGTTCTATTTTTAGTTTTATGATGACTGTGCACAATGGTTTCCATAGTACTTGCACTGGTTCATATTCTCACAAGCAGTGTATGACAATTACTCTCTCTTCACATCTTCACCAACACTTGTCATCAATATTTTTTGATGGCCATTCTGACTGCAGTTAGCTTGAACTTCCATGTTGCTTTAATTTGTTATTACCTGATTTATAGGGGACAGTAATATTTAAAATTTATCTCTCAGCTGGCAAATGCTCATCTAGAAGTGGGATTTTATATCTACTTATACAGGAGCATTCTCCAAGACCAACTGCCACCATTTTTATGAGCTCAGTTCTGCCCACTTGTCAACGATCACAACAGCTGGGCTTGCTGACTACTGATATTCTCTTACAGAAGGAGAAGCACAGGCAACCATGAGACCCCTACCTAAATCTACAACCATTTCTCCCAAGCAGGTGTATGTAGTTCTGTACTAATTGCATGCGGTTTCTAGGAAGGGTTATAAGCCCATAGACGAATAGTTGGGAAGAAGATGGGAACCAGCAAGAGTGGAGAAGGAGGGATAAGAAAAGGTGCTGAGAAATAGGAGAATATGTTCCATTCATGCACATAATTATCATAAATAAATAAATATGAAAAAAGAAACTTGATTTTAGCATACCTAGACTGTAGTCCTGTGAGAAATTCGTTGCTTTTGCATATAACCTACTGAGTCCAAGGCATTTTGTTAGAGCAGCCTAAATAGACAAAAACACTTGATAGATAATCTGAGTAGACTTCTTGTGGTATTTTTTTTTAAAAGATTTACCTTTTTCTAGGTTTTTCAAGGTAGTGCTTTCTGTATCCCTAGCTGTCTTGGAACTTGCTCTGTAGATCAGGCTGGCCTTAAACTCACAGAGATCCACCTGCCTCTGCCTCCTGAGTGCTGGAATTAAAGGTTTGTGCCACCACCACCGGTGGCATTCATTTTAATTATGGATTTAATTATGTATTTATTGACAACTGGGTAAAAAGAGAAGCTATGTTGTAAACAGATGTTGCTATTGGTACTGCCATGGGAAGACCTGCCTGAAGTAGTGGGGAATTAAGGAAACTAAGATGTTTTGTGCCAGGTACTAAAATAATAACGAGGATAATAACTGGATTTTAAATAAACATTACTGTTAATTAGAACGTGTTTGATGAAATGGGACATTGCCACAGTCCCAAAAGAGTTTGTTGATAATTTAACCTACATTTGAATGGGCCATAAGGATTTAATTTTTTTGTAGCATCCTCCAAAAATCCCTTAGGAAGTTGCACTGGCTTCTGAATTCTACTACCCATAAGCAAACGTTTGCATCATAATTGGAGGCTTAAAATGTTGTAAAGGATATTTCTATTTAGAGATGATAAATAAAATTGACGAATAAACATTTCTGCCTTCATAATGAATACAGAGGACCCTACACTAAAGTTTACTTCAAAAGCATTATTACTCTTTATATACCAAGACAATCACTTGTCTTCAGCTAAAGAAAAAAAATACTTTAATTTCACACAATTTTATATAAAACATACTTAGTACTAGAATGACAGAGAATAGAGAGATGTCAAAAATGTATTTCTTTCATGGTTAGACTCTGTAGAAGTGAATGTGTAGCATTTACACTGGATTATGGGAATATAGAAAAGGAACCTTTTCTTTCTGTTGAAAATACAGAGTTTAGGATATTTTCAAGGAGAAAGTGGCAAATGATAAATCTCAAAATGGATAGCTGCTGTCTAGACTACTGAAGAGGAAGAGAAATTCTGAGAAGGCTAGAACTATCCTTTGGGATAGTAATTGGGAGTCATAGAAGGATTTTCCTTGTACCCAGTACTGTAAATCCCGAACAAGGCAATGTATACAGTGGAACAGACATGTATCTGGGCATGTCTGGATGCCCATAGCTTTATTTTAGGAATGCAAGACTAGGTGCATAAGATGTGAAGAAAGCCTCAGACTGCAGGGATTCTTCATGTCAATGCTCCTATGGTGGTGTTTCAACATTATAGCTTTCTATATTTAAAAGAAGAATAAATCTGGGGGTTAAGTTTTTGATGACAGAGGTGCTAATATAATGCTACATTAGCACAACTACACTGT
>NW_026068159.1:189907-243004 GCF_014885135.2 Alexandromys fortis | reverse complement strand
CAGGAATATATATATATTCCTTGAATAAACTTGGTACTAAATATGTCTTATTTTTTCAAAAAAAATTTTACTTCGTCCTTCAAACTATCATTCTAGACATGAATTAATTTCTTATGAGAAATAGAAGAAAATGAATACAAGTATTTATTCTTTATCTTGTTGTGTGGTTCTGGAATTATAAAGTAAAATTAACATAATCAGAACTAAATTTTACATTTCTATATTTCTGAGTAGTGAATCCTTGAATAGACACTGTTAGAATTCCATAGACTAAAATTGAGCTTATAATTTAACTTTCTCTTGATTTTGAATTAGACTCCAGAAAATCATAATATTTTAACAATATGTAATATGTTCTTTTGTTTGGTTCGTGTCTATGGTGCTGATCCAGTTGCACACATGCATAGTTTTACATTTGGAGCCATTTCTAAGAGCTGATTTAAAAAAGCAAGAGATCGAAATAGGCAGGCAGACAGACATATCCACAGACAGAAAACTGCCTCTCAATTCACAATGTTCCTTTAGAATACCCAAATCGCCAGTGAAACCATCTTTTAGATCGCTCCTTTCCACAAAGGTTTCATGAATACTAATGTAAGTGGTTAGTTCAGGAGATAAAAACTCTTTCAATTGCTGGGAGGGGACCTGCAGGTTGTTAAAGTGATTATTTTCATTAGAATTTCTATAACCTCTTTTTTAAATCAAGCATCCCAAAATCTGAATGTTATTACATTTCTGAATTTTTATTAAGTAAGGCTTTCACCAAAGCTTTTTATATGAGAAAGAAACTATTAGAAAACAGAATTACTCTCTTAGTGCTGAATATTTTAAAAAGTCAGGTTAGGAGTTCACCATCTCAAAGATAAGGTTTATCAACAGTAATGATACTGGGAATTACAGATGAGAAGCATATAACCTCCTAAAATTATAAAATTGAAAAATGTGAGAACTAGAATGAATATTAGCCATTATATGGACACGCCTTTCAGGAATATTTGAATTTTAAAAGAGAAAGGGTTTCATGATGATTCAAAGACCCTCAGGCCCTGTAGGAGTGTATTCACAATGCCTGGCAGAGATATTCAAATGTTGAAAGTAGCTACTTTTACTGCTGATCTTCCAAAGCAAAGAAGAACAAGGAAGAAAATGTTTCCATAGCATACGAAGAAAAAAAATTCCTAAAGTCTTTTTTATGTCCTGAGCAAACTGCGCATGGGAAAGAGGGTGTAAGGGTGTAGAAGAGGACCACGCACAGCTTATTCAGGGACCTGTGAATAACCACATTTGGCTATTAAAATGAAAGGGTTTTTAAGTTTGAACACTCAGTAAGAACATGTTAAAAATATAGAGGGAGCATGGAGTAGTTACATTATTGGTGTGAAATTGCAATGGTGTCTATATATTATTATCCATTTGCCCAACTAAAATGTACAATACTAGGGGAGAATTGTAATGGAAATCACACTTGTGTGATGATGATGTGTTAGGGTAACTTCTCCAATTAGAAGTAATGGTTTTCCTAATAAAGCGGGATATTTATTTGTACAGATAGAGTATATATGTGAGATATTTGTAATTCCAGTTCAAAATAGTGTGTTACATTAATTTGCTCCTTAATACTGCAACAAAATAAATCTGGGTAGTTTATTTTTTTTAAGAAAAAAAACCTTATCTAGCTGTCACCCTGGAGTTTCAAAAACACAATGCAGTCATCAGCTTGGGTCAAGTGAAGTTCTTGTGGTAAATGGTGTCATATTGGCAAGGACATATATAGGATAAAGGAATCACATCACAAGACATGATGGCTTTGAATAACTGGGATTTTCCAATTTCTTTAGTGGACATGCCTCCCTTTAACCCAAGGATCTCCTACTGAGCTCTGCCTCTTGAGGGATGTGCAGACCCTGGGTACAAGCATCAACAGAAAAATCCGTGAGGGAAAACCCATATCCAAAAGATGACATCTGCTAAATGTTCTTGTTTTTCCTTAGATTGTTTATCTTTACAGCAACTTCAAACAGTTAATTTAAAATTAAAAGTGCCAATATATACTTTAACTTTAAGGATCCCTTTCTTGCTTGTCAGACATTTAAGGTAGAGTGCTTATTCGACTGTCTTTGGAATTTATTCTACAGTCCTGATTTAATGTATCTAATAAAAATCTATGATGAATAAATGAAGGCTTGAACATATAAGAAAAATGAACAGAAATGCCCAGTTCTGTGGAAAATCACCAGGAAGTCAAAATAAGTGTTACTTCCAGCAATTGTAACATCAAAGCAATTACCCCAGTACTCACTAGTATATTTCCTCATAGGAAGGTTACACAGATGATGAAAGAAAACTTGGGTGCACTGTGAAAGACTTTATATATAGGCAACTCTCTGATTACCTCGAGGAGAATCTTGTTTGTGTGCAAGCAGCAGCATGTCTGAAGTTCAAAGAAACAAGTTGAAATTTTGAAAACTTATTTTTTCAGAGGACTGGAAAAATCCTTATTTTTTAAATTTCATTTATTTATTTATTTGTACGTGTGTGGGTAGTTTGCCTGCATGGATGCGCATGTTGCCCTCATATTCTAGCAGAAGACATTGAATCCCCTGGAGCTGGAGTTATAGACTCGTGAAGGCTGCTATGTGGGTGTGGGGAATTGCACCCAGGTATTTAGGAAGAGTAGCCAGTGTCCTTAACCACTTAGCCATCTCTTCATCCTTGTAGGCTTAATTTTAATCACAAAGTAAAGAAGTCAGAATCTAAGAGTAGATGATGGTGTTTATATTTTATATACTTCTGTGAGATTTTTGGTTATCCTGTGTGACCACAACATAGCTATTATATGTCTTCACAACATGTCTGTATTGAAAAAAATGTGAAAAAATGAGTTTGAGTTGAATTACTATTTTATTAGAAAACAGAAAAAACGGTATATTCAACTATATTAGGGCTTATTATATTTCATTGTGGAGTACTGGGTTTCATGGCTTGCTTTAGCTTTAAGGGAGGCTGAGAAAATCCTAAACTATATAACCTCTGTGGTGACAAGGAATAATCCAGAAGTGTGTTGCCATGGCTTTTTACAAGCTAATTGACAGAGGTCTTTCTTGGTGATGAACAGAAGTAGAAATATAGGACAAAAATCTGGGAAAAATAAGATATCAAGCGACGGCTGTTATGGAGCATAGACTTGAATTCTTAGATTGGATTTTTTTTTACTGCTAAATAATGTGAAGCCACAGATTTGATAAGACAGAAGAACAGAGGGAAAGCAAGGAGGGAACAAGGAAAAAGGAATAATCTATACTTTACAAAGAGTAATAATTTCTTTAAGTCCAGAAGTTCTACACATGCCAATTCAGTCAGTGACAGGAAAAATATTTTTAAATTTTCATTTCTACTGAATATGTACAGACTCATTATTTTAAATATTATAGCATAAAACCATTTATGTATTATTTACATTGTTTTAGGTATTATAAGTACTCTATAGATGGTTTAAAGCATACAAGAAAATGTATAAAAGTTAGATTACATACTATGCGATTTTATGTAAATGACTTAAACATCCTTGGGCCTTGGTACTAGAGGGGTCCTGACACCAATGTCCCAAGGATGCTAAGGAACAATTATATCATAAATTTGCTTTGATTTATCTGTATTTCTGTCTTCCTGTCTGTCTGTTGGTGTGTCTGTCTACCTATCTATTTGTGCGTGCATGTGTGTATGTGTGTGTGCGTGTGCATGAGACAGAGAGAGACAGAGAGAGAGAGAGAGAGAGAGAGAGAGAGAGAGAGAGAGAGAGAGAGAGAGAGAGGAAAATTTATGGGTGTGGTACCCTGTATGTGTGGAAGATGTAACCCTTTGTGCAGTTTGTTCTTGCCTTCTCTCATGTGGGTTCTGGGGATCAAACTCAGGTCATTAGGCATGGTAGCAAGTCCCACAACCTGACGAACCATTTCAATAACCCTAATTGTTATGTTCTTTACATGTATTATTTTCTTTGATAAAATATGTACTGTCACCATTTTTAAGTGAGATAACTGAAAGTGAAAAGGCCCAAGTATTTTCACAGAGAGAGCTGCATGATTAGTGTTTGCTTTGTAACAAAAGCATGCTATTGAGGTCTAGCTGGCATATGCAGATCTATAAACATTTAATTCACACTCCTGACAAATGTGGAAATAAGACCATCATGAAGACATCACTCCTATTAAGGCTGTAAACGTGTATATTGCACCAGAAAGATTCTTCTTGCCACATTTATTATATTACTACATTTTTTTTTCTGGTAAAAACTAACATAAGATGTTCCTCATAGCAAATTGGTATACAATATGTATTATTAATCAGAACGATGTTTTATTATAGATATCCAGAACTTATTTATCCTGCATTACAGAAAATTTGTGCGTTGAAAACATCATCTATCCATTTTCTCCTCAGGCCTTGGGAACTATCATTCTACTCTCAGTTCTTATGAGCTGGAGTATTTTAGGGTCCAAATATAGTGAGATCATATAGTATTTATATTCTTGTGTCTTGTTTTTTTTATTCTAAGTACACTCATATTGTTTAAAGTGGTAAAACTTTCTTCATTTGTAAGGTTGAATGATAGTCTCTCTCTCTCTTTCTCTCTCTCTCTCTCTCTCTCTCTATATATATATATATAGTTGAAGTATGTCTCTTCCATGTATATGTCCATACGGTGCATGAATATGCTGATAGTTCTTGGCAAGGCAAGACATAGATCTCTTCATTTCTTTGAGGTCATCCACCAGATGTTTATTTTGTGTCTTAAGTGATGCCATAGTTCTTATGTTCTTTCAAGCCTTGTAATCTTATAACTTTTTGTATAATCATTCCTTCCCTGAATGACTTCTCATAGGGAAAGACATTTACCATTGAGCCTGGCTAGATATTACTTGGGCCACTCAGTGCTTTGCTAAGATTTTTTCTGCTCTTCTCTTGTTACTGTTTCATAAATGAGGGAAGCCTTACAATTTAGTAGCCTTTTTTTCAGTCCTGTAGAACACCAGTCCTCATGTTGAAGGAATTCTATTTATTTTTCCTAGAACAGTACCCCGGAATGTTCAAAGTGTGTGCTTCCTGTCCTCCCAGTACTGCTAAGGTTAGCTGCTTAAGTTTTCACCTGTCACAGAGATATATGTCCTTAATGCAAGAGCCTCCTCAATCCATTTGTGTGGGGGATATATGGGGTAATATCTCTTCACAGCCTATGAGCTGATTGGTGGAATCTGCAGTTGCCTTCTGCAGTACATGATCTCGTGAATGCTCTTTTTGATTTGTTGGCATGTTAGACCCCCTTAGCTGACCTTTGCTGTTCCCACACAGGTATTACAATGCACATGTTGTTGTAAAAATATTGTTTCTCTGGAAGAATAAAAATGAAAACTCCTGTCATCTTATTGACATCATTCTGTTTTGCACATTATATTAATAAACTCTTCATGCCAACTGTGTTGCCCTGCATGCAGACTTCTTAACCTTGCTTCTAATTGTCTACTCTTGGGTCCTAATTACTGTTTTTCATCTATTCTACTATTATTTTTCCATGAATGTAACAATTATAATAATTGTAATATCTAATACTTCTTGATTAATTGCTGTGAGCCACATACTATGGTAAGAACTTTTGATTATTCTTCACAATAATTCTACTAGGTAGCCACCATTGCCATCTTTATTTTACAGCTAAAATATTTGAAATTTGAACTCCCACCCTGAGCTTTATAATCTATCCCACAGCCCCAGAAGCTTTACTGGAGACCAGGCTGGTCCTAGGCACTCCAGGTATGACACTACCTTCTAAAAATTCTTTAACCCACTCAATAACTCCTTGGATCCATATTCCTGCCTACAAGTTCAGAAGAAGACTTAGGCTTTACTAGAGGCCAGGCTGGATCTAGGGACCCAAAGCCCCCACAATTCCAGCCAAGATAAAATACTGGACCTGAATACTCACCAGACACCAGAACCCTTGAACACTTAATATCAGAGAGGAAAAAGAAAACAAAGAAATAAAACACCCACCGAACAACAACAAATGCCAGAATCAACACATAGACCTATAATTATCCCAAATTCAGATGCCTAAACACCAGTGTAGGAAAACAATGAGTAACAGAAAGGTTAATACGGCACCACTAGAACCCAGTGATCCTACAACAGCAAGATATGAACATTCCAATGAGGCTGAAGCACAAGAAAACCTTAAAAATAACTTTATGATGATGATAGAGGTCCTTAAAGAGAAAATAAAAAAATCCTTAAAGGAATTGAGGACAAAGCAAACAAAAAATTGAAGGAAATCAATAAATCCCTTAAAGAATGCAAAAAAAAAAAAAGCCAAGAAGAAACAAACAGACAGGTCAAGGAAATGGTTCCTGACCTGAAAATGGAAATAGAAGCAATAAAGAAAACTCAAACTGAGAGAATTCTGGGAATGGAAAATCTGGGTAAGTGAACAGGAACTGCATATGTAAACATCAGCAGCAAAATACAAGAGATGGAAGTGGGAATCTCATGTATTGAAGACAGGATGGAGGAAACAGATTCATCAGCCAAGGAAAATCTTAAATCCTATAAATTCTTAACACAAAACATCCAGGAAATCTGGGACACTATGAAAAGACCAAACCTAAATGTAATGGGAATAGAAGAAGGAGAAGAATCCCAGCTCAAAGGATCGGAGAATATATTCAATAAAATCACAGGAGAAAAATTTTCACAACCTAACAAGGGCATGCTTGTAAAGGTACAAGAACCTTACAGAACACCAGATAGACTAGACCAAAAAAATTGTCCCCTAGTCACATAATAATAAAAACACAAAATATACAGAACAAAGAAAGAATATTAAAATCTGCATGGGGATCAAGGCCAAGAAACATATAAAGACAGACGTATCAGAATTAAACTTGACTTTCCAACAGAGTCTCTGAAAGCTAGAAGGGCCTGGACAGATGTCTTGCAGACTCTAAGAGATCACGGATACCAGCAGGACTAATATACCCAGACTTTCAACCAGAATAGACAGAGAAAACAAGATATTTCAAGACAAAGTCAAATTTAAACAGTATCTATCCACAAATTCAGTCCTATAGAAGGTACTAAAAGGAAAACTTCCACCCAAGGAAGTTAGCTACATCCATGAAAACACAGACAATAGATAATCTCACACCAGAAAAGTCCAAAGAAGGGAAGCACAGACACACATATGCACACACACACACACACACACACACACACACACTGCCACCACCACCAAAAAACTAACAGGAATTAACAATCACTGGTCATTAATATCCCCTGATATCCATGGACTCACTTCACCAATAAAATGACACAGGCTAACAGAAGGGATATAAAAACAGGATCCATCTTTCTGCTGCATATAAAAACTACCCTTCAACACTCAAGTGTGATTCTTAAAAAATGGATACATGAGATGGGGCTCAGGGGAGAGGTCCTCGCCAGAGATGTGACAGTTTGTGCTCTTCAAACATTAGGATTTTGAAATAGGTGGTAGATGCAGACGGCACCCACCCCTCCAGACTTTTGGGTATGCAGGGCCCACAATCATTCATGAGTCCTCCTGGCACCTCTGACGCCCGACAATCAGGTACCATCATACCAAATAACTTCCCGAGGTCTCTAGGTCTGGGTACAGAAGAATGGAAAGACAGCAGCTCTTCTTATGGCTGGGACGGACAGTACTCAACAAAGTGACACCTGTGACCCAGCCATGAGCCCTGGTGCTGGGTGGGTGGGTACTACTGTAGTGAGAGAGTACAGGGTAGGGAGGAAGAAGAGAGGGAGAGGCAGAATGGTTTGTGGGCTGGGGAAACAGGTGGATCCGGAGAGGTCAGTGTCATGAGAAACGGGCTGAAGTGAATGGCCAGCTGGCTACCCAAGTCCAGGGAGTTGTCTGGGCCTGCGTTATGACCAAGTGTCAGGTCTTGATCAGGGAACTGGAGCAGCTGAAAGGGCCCATGTTGGTGTCTGTGGCTCCTATCACTGTGAGTGAGCCTGCGGTCTGGGCTGCCACTTGGGGTCATGGTGATAACCTGGCCCAGCCTACTGCTGAGGACCAAGATCTGGGTATGTGGTCCTGCTGTGGCTGGGGTCTGTGTTGATGTCACTGACCCATGTTGCCACCAAAGGTCACATAGATGCAACTGGTGGCCATGAGGGCGCCTGAGGGCCATGCTACCACCAGGGACACCCTGGCCTGTGCTTGTTACCTGGGCTAGGGGTGCTGCAGAGGGCCATGTCTGGGTCTGTGGCCCTATAGCAGTCAAGGATCTAAGTTGATGCCCGGGGCTCCTGTGGTTACATAGGACCATGAGGATTACTGGGGTCTGGTCAGCCACCTCAGACCATGTCAGTGCCTGAGGACCATGCTGTGCCCAGGGCCACTCCAATCTGAATGGCTCGTGCTGCCACCTGGAGCCATGGGATGTCTGGCCTCAGGACTCTTCCTAGGGCTATGTCTGGGCCCGTGGCCCTGCAGAGGCTGGGGTCTGAAGTGGGGTCTGTGGCTCTCCTTGCCACCGAGGACTCTATAGATGGCATATTGGGGCCCAGGGGCTATGCCACCTCCAAGGCTGTGCTAATCTGAGGGGCCTGTATTGCCAATGGGGCTGTGGTGGCATCCGGGCCTGAGCTGCTGTGGAGGGCCTTGTCTGGGTCGGTGGTCTTGCTGTTCCTGGTGGTGAAATCCAAGGTCCATATTAGCATTAATCATTGGAACCATGCTTGCTGAGCCAGCCCCACCCTTCACTGGTCCTACCCCTTGCTGGATAGTGCAAGCTGGCCTGCCCCTCAGGGAAGAGCTTGCCTCTGCATGGGGGAAAGATGGCTCCACCCCTCACCATAGGTGTGGGCTGACCTGAGAAACTCAACTCGCTAGAGCTGACCCTGTGGTCCAGGATGCAGGTAAGTTGACCTTCAGTGAAAGAGAGTAGGAGAGCCGACCCCACCCCCCTCATCTGCCGTGTGCTGACATGAATGAGGAAAAGATGCCCCCCCCCTTCTGCATTACTACTGAGGGCAGGCCCTGACCCCGGGGTCACAAGAGAAGGAGAGCTAGTCCTGTCCCTCGCTGGTTGCAGTGTATGAGAAAGCAGCCTCTGCTTCCCATCTGGGCAGCACACTACAGCTGTAGTCAGGGATGCAGGAGAGCCAGCCCTGAGGGTGTAAGACCAATAGAGCTGACCGCACCCCACCTCATCTATCCCCTACAACAGCGAGCGAGCGAGAGAGAGACAGAGAGACAGAGAGACAGAGAGAGGAGAGAGACCTACTGACACCTTGCTTTGGTGAAACAGTAGCTCTGGCCCTGGCAATAGGAGTGGGGGAGACTGGGATCGGAGGGCCCTAAAGCAGGGGAACTGGCATGCCCACTCTTTGCTGCAGCTGCATTGGGTGACCTAGCCTAGGCAGTGATGGAGAGCTCATTTGGGTAGTGACAATAAGGGAAATCTAGTGAGCAGCTACCACCCAGGCCCAGAACCAGGGCTATCCACTGAACCTATGAACTGTTGGAGCATCTGAAGGGGACGAATCTGCAGTTCCAAAACAGCAGGATCTCCATTACACAGGATGACAACAGGATATCCGAGAGGAACCCAGTGAGAGCCCATTACTGGTGGTGTGGCAGAAACCAGAGGCCTCAAGCCAGACCAACGACTCCTGGCAATGAACACTTGCAGGTAAAGATGCAAACACTAAAGGGTAACCTGTGTGTCTCAGAGGGCCAGACTGCAGCTTCCATGACAATATTCTTCTTCTCTTTTGTTTTTGTTTTGCTTTGTTTCTTTGTTCTGCTTGGTTTTTGATTTTTCTTTTAAATTTGGTTTTATTTTGGAGGGAGGTTGCAAGGGCAGAGGGCAGACGCGAGGGAACAGGGAGATGAGTGGGATCAGAACGTATGATGTGAAATCCACAAAGAATCAACAAAAGTGAAAAAAAGAAACATCCCTCATCAACATCAAAGATAGATATTTCCTCAGAGTTAGAAAAGGGTAGAAAAGGATTTTCCAATCAAGTGAACCTAAGACGAAAGCTGGTATAGCTATCCTCATATATAACAAAATAGACTCCAAACCAAAATTAATCAAAAGAGAGAAGGACATTTCCTACTTATCAAAGGAAAAAAACATCAAGATGATGTCTCACTTCTGAACATCTATGCCTCAAATGCAAGAGCACCCACATTTATAAAAGAAACAGTACTAAAGCTTAAATCACACAGCAAACCCCACACATTAATAGTGGGAAACTTCAACCCCTACTCTCCACAATGGACAAGTCATCCCAGCAGAAACTAAACAGAAGAATGGCAAGAATGGACATAATGAACCAAATGGATCCAACAGATATTTACAGAACACTTCACCCAAACAGAATAATATACTTCTCAACACCCCACAGAACCCTCTCCAAAACTGACTATATAATTGGTCAAAAAGCAAGTCTCAATAGATACAAAAAAATTGAAATAACCCCCTGTATCTTATCAGATCACCACGGATTAAAGCTAAATTTCAACAACAAGAACTATGGAAAGTCAAGAACTCATGGAAACTGAACAACTCTCGGCTTATTTGACACCAGGTTAAGGAAGAAATAAAGAAGGAAAGTAAACATTTCCTAGAATTCAATGAAAATGAATACACAACATACCCAGAATCATGGGACACTGTAAAAGCGGTGCTAAAGGGACAAGTTCATACCACTAAGTGCCAGCATGGAGAGATCTCATGCTAGTGACTTAATAGTACACCTGAAGGCTCTAGAACAAAAAGAAAGGAACACACCCAGGAGGAGTAGATGGCAGGGAATAATCAAACTGAAAGTTGAAATCAACAAGATAGAAACAAAGAGCACAATACAATGAGATAGAAACAATACAAAGAATCAGTTAAGCAGAGTTTGCTTTTTGAAAAAAGTCAACCAGATAGACAAACCCTTATCCAAACTAGAAGGCAGAGAGAGAATCTCCAAATTAACAAAATGACAAATGCAAAGACAAACAACAACCAACGTCAAATTAAATGGAGAGAAACTCAAAGCAATTCCACTAATATCAGGGACAAGACAAGGCTGTTCACACTCTCCATATCTATTCAGTATAGTACTTGAATTTATAACTAGTATAATAAGACAACTAAAGGAGATCGAGGGGATAAAAACTGGAAAGGGAGAAGTCAAAGTACCATTATTTCCAGGTGACTTGATAATCATGTGACAATCCACAGACCCAGAGAGGCTAGTTAACAAGTAGAACTCAAGAATGAATGCTCATATTGCCCTGGGAAAGGGAAAGAGAAAGATTTCATGAGTGAATTGGGGGCGGGTAAGGATGGGATCATGAGGGATTAGGTTGTGGGGTCGATGGAGGGGAGAATACTGAAAGAGACAACTGGAAAGGGAATGGCATTTCAGAGTCAGTAAGAAACTTGGTGCAAGGGAAACTTCCAGGAATCTACAAGGATGACCCCAGTAAAACTCCTAGCAATGTGGGATTCATAGTTTGAACTGGCCATCCCCTGTGACCAGGCAAGGCTTCTAGTGGAAGGACTGGGACACCAACCCAGCCACATGATCTTTGACCTACAGTCTGTCCTGCCTATGGGATGTGGTGGGGTGCCTATGGGATGTGGTGCCATATTGTGGAAGTGGCCAACCAATGACCAGCCTGAACCACATGCTTCTGAGAGTGAGTCCACCCCTGACTCTGTCTAGAGTGCCAGGACTCAGAGGCAGGATAGCCCAGAGACCTAGGATAGAACTAAACATGACTAGAAAAAAAATGTCAGTGTAATGATGCCTAATGATATTCTGCTATACCAATAGGTTGGTGCCTAACCTAATTGTCATCAGAGAGGTTTCACCCAGTAAATGATAGAAACAGATGCAGAGACCCACAACCAAAAATTAGGCCAGGCTCAGGGAATCCTGCTGAAGAAAGGGAAGAAGGATTGTGAGAGCCAGAGCAGTCGAGGACATCACAAGAAAACCCACAGAATCAACTACCCTGGGATCATAGTAGCTCACAGACACTGGACCAATAGCTAAGGAGCATTCATGGCACAGACCTAGGCCATCTACATATATGTGACAGTGTGTAACTTGGTCTACTTGTGGGTCTCCTAACGGTGGGAACAGGGGCTGTCCCTAAACACTTTGACTGGCTTTTGGGAACCTATTCCTCATAATGAGTTGCCTTGCCCAGCCTTAATACAAGCATGGGGGAGCTTAGTCTTACCTCAGCTTGATATACCACGCTTTGTTTATACCTATTGGAAGCCTGCCTCTTTCTGAACAGAAATGGAGGAGGAGGAGTGGATTGGGGGAGGGAAAGGGAGAGGTGGGAAGAGGGTATTGAAGGAGAGGAGAGAAGGGAAATTCGCCTGGATGTAAAAAATAAATAGATTTAATTAATTAAAAAATTGAGATTCATAGAGCTTCACTAATCTGCCCTAGTAATGCTGATAATAAATAGTAGATTTTAACCTAAAGAAAAATGACATTGTGAAAGATGCAGGTGACAGAATTGCAGGCCCTTTGGATTTGGGTTTGTCATTTTCCCTTTACATCAGAGTCTTTAAGTAAACCTACAACTTCTCATCAGAAAAATAATTAGAAATTTACTTAACTCTACACTGTGAAAATCTGAAGCTCGAATGGATTTTAATAAAGCTCACAGATGTTGAACAGATGAAATAGGACCTGTACTCATGTTTTCTGAAGTTGAACTATATTTTTTCTGTTAATGCATTAATGAATACTGCATAATTTGTCAATAAAATCCCTGCTTTGGAGTCTCCACAACTATTTACATTTTATTTCTGTGCTGGTTTTCTGAATAATTTCCTTTGTCATGGATCAGTAAACCTAATATTTAATTTTCTTTGAGCCAGAAAGAAAAAGTATCTGTCTAATCCATATCATTTAATTAGTGGTTACCGCTAAGATTTATAGCAGTATCATATATGTTAAGAATTAATACATAAAAGCAATTAATTAAGAGGAAACAATTCACCCATTCATTCCATAATCATTTAATGGGATGGTTGGTTTTGCTTTCCATGTGAGGGAATTGTGTTTCACAGTGTAGGAGAAGTTCTGCTAGGAGGAGTGATCGGCATCTGCTCACACTTTATCCACAGTAAGCAAGCAGGGAGAGATGAATCCTGGTACTGAATTCTCATTCTCTTTGTTTTTCAGGCGAGGACCCCAGCACAGAGAACAGTGGGTCTTCCTACCGCAGTCAAACCTCTCTGGAAACACCCTCCCAGACAAAGGACAAATAGGACCTTGTAAAACTAAAACAACTTCTGTCCAGCACAGGAAGCAATCAGTTGAGGGAAAAGGAAGCTCACGGAGTGGAAGATAATCTTTGCCAGCTTTATATCAATGAGATGGTTAATAGCCAGAATATGAAATAAACTCGAAAACAAATAAAACAAGGAAATAAATGAACTCAATTTAAAAATGAGCCCTGCTTCTATCCAATGTATCTTGATCATAGTTAACCCTTACTTCTCACTTCGACTTCTCCCAGGAGTTCCAGCTCATCTCACTGCCAAGTTCATGCCTCCCTTTTATGAATTATTTTATTTGTTTCTTTATTCAAACCAGCTGAGTTTAATTAATTCAGGCTATGTTCGAATGGACACAGGGTTGTGCACTGGGGCATAGGGCACATAGCAGTGGCCACACTCCTAAAGAAAACTAACTCTCTTCTCCCTATTCTTTGACCCTCTCTTCCCCCCGCCCCCACCTAATTTTCTCAGGAGGTCTTGTCTGTTTCCCCTACCTAGGGGAATCCGTGTATGTCTCTCTTAGGGTTCAGGATACTTAAGAAGGGGGAAGGACAGTGAGGGAAAGAAAGAAAAGAGATAAATTGATTGAAGGATCCATTAAAGGGCTAGCTAGAAACATGGAACTAGGGAAATTCCCAGGAATTCACAAGAATGATGCTAGCTAAGACTCTAAACAGTGGAGGGCACACCTAAACTGGTCTTCCCCTGTAATCAGATTGATGACTGTCTTAATTGCCATCATAAAACCTTCAGCCAGCAACGGACTGAAGAAGATGCAGAGATCAACAACTAAACACTGAGCCAATCTACCAGAGACCCGCCCAAGAGAGGGAAGAGTGATAATATGAGCAAAGGGGTCAAGATCATAATGTGGATAACCACAAAAACAGCTGACCTGAGCTAGTGAGAGCTCGCTGATTCTGGGCTGATAACAGGGGAACCTGCATAGGGCCAAACTAAGCCCACTGAATGTGGGGAACAGTTGTGAGGCTTGGGTAGTCTGCAGGGCCACTGGCAGTGGACCAGAGTTTATCCCTAGTGCTGGAACTGGCATCTAAGAGCACGTTATATTTGGAGGAGTACCTTGCTCAGCCTAGATATAGGGGGGAGGGCCTTGGTCTTGCCTTGAAGCGAAGTGTCAGACTTGGGACACCTTACCCTTTCTGAGAAGTGAATGGGGGTAGGGCTGGGGTAAGGGTGGAGTATGAGAAGGAGAGAGAGTGGGAACAGGGATAGCTATACAAAATGAGAAAAGATTGTATTAAAATATTCTTAATAGAAAAAAGAAAACCAACTCTCCCTCCATCTGCAGCCATCACAGGCCAACAGCTCCTCAACTAGGGGTGGGGCTACAGGAACCTGCCCCCTCCCCATGCTTGAATTTTTAACTAGCTTGATCTTGTACAGGTTTCCTCAAATTACCCTTGGCTGCAGAGTATCCATGTGTGCCTTAGCCATGTCAAGGGATGTGATCTGACATGGTCTTTAGGAAACAACTGAATAATCTTTGGACCAAATGCTAAGAATTTAACACTGTACAGGGTATATAGTAGCAGCTCAAAAGAGAGTAGTAAGTTTCATAGAATGGATCAAGAGGTTGTATTATGACCATTATTTTATAATAATAAATATATTATAATTATATTTATCATTATCTATTATATAATATAATAATAAATATAAATGATTTAATATTTAAGTAGAGCATATATTTATTTATTAATAACATTAGGTTACAAATCAGGCTGTCTGTCTTGGAGTCCCAGTTGCATTGTTTGGGTTCTGTTAATCAAACATTGTCTTTGTGAACATTAGAAATAAATTAGAAATAATACCTATTCTTTGTCATTGTTATTGGAAGAAGCAAATCAACTGTGGTGGCTTGAATGAAAGTGCCCCATAGACTCATACAGAGTGGCACTATTAGGAGATGTCGCCCTGTCAGAGTAAGTGTGGCCTTGGAAGAAGTGTGCCAGGCCCAGTGTCTCTCTCTTCCTGCTGTCTACAGATCCAGATGTCGAACTCTCAGCTACCTCTCCAGCACCACATCTGCCTGCATGTTGTCATGCTTCTCACCATGTTAATAATGGACTAAACCTCTAAGACAGACCCAAGTAAATGCTTTTCCTTTATAACTGTTGTCACAGTCATAGGGTCTCTTCATAGCAGTAGAATCCCTAAGTAAGACACCAACTAAAGTTGAAAACACACTTCAAACAGGACCCAGCTATCGCACACACAAAGTACAATACCTATTAGCATTAGTGTAACACACCAGAGAGGTAATGTAAACTCCCTGGAGATCTAATCTCTTCTTTCCTGTGATATTGGGGTCTTGGGTTAAGGAATTCTTCTGTAAAGACAGAATCCGAACTGTCCTATAGAAAACTGGTCTGACAATAGCAGAATAGTTCTACTTGGAGAGAAGACTACAGTTAAGGGTACTTTATGAAGTATTTTTATGGCCACTTAAAGGTCTTCATGGCTCTAAGGTGTCACCATGGGGTAGATATAAGTTTATAAAGTGCAAAAAAGTATAGTGATAGATACCGTGATAGATACCTCTTTTCTTAGTCAGTCATAAATTGGTCCTTTCCCCAGATAGTCAGAACGTCACACACTCAGCCTGCATTCTACTCTGATTGCCTGACCCATTCTTCTCTTCTCTTTTTGGATTACTCATGTTGTTTGAGTCCCTGGTCCACTTATATTTGGGAATAAAAAGAACCATCTCTTATATCACTGATAGTTCGTGCCTGATACGTGATAGATGTCCTGAAGAAATATTAATGTCAGAATGGGTACGGCTGGTTTCGGAGTAGCTTCTGCAGTGGAAAAGAGGGTGAGCTGTGATGAGTTGTGGCAGTTGTTTGGGTACCAGGCTGTATTTCCTAGAACGGACTCCTTCCAAATGGCCTTGCAAATTCTCAGTGAAGACAGATAGGTATAAGTGTATGAATAAAGGCAGCAGTTACGATGTAGACTGAGAGGCAGATACTATTTTTCAGACCAGAAACACAGTCCACACGTGCTATCTTGGGAGCAGGTAAATCACAGTTCAAGCACCATTAGAAACTCAGGCACTGGGTCTTTTCGTTCTGTTCAGCGGGGTTCCCTGGCAATGCTGCTTTCAATATTCTGCTAAAATCATAGTCTCTGTAAATGAGAGAACTGTATGGATTGCTTTAAAAAATGGATACTTCTTTTTAATTATCTATTGTATCTTTTTAGTTCAGAGATGTTTACTATATAAGGGTCAGTTTGTGCCAGGAAAGCTAAGAGGTCTGTAGGAAAACATTCCTGCATTTTTAATTTGTAACAATCTTGCCATTACTACATATTCAGTTGTGCAAAATCTACAGAATAGAAAAGTCCAACTTAAATCAATATTTAAATTTTCAACCAAGCTTGAGCCAGTTTTTCATCTTTCAAGACAATTCATTATCGTTTTGTCTATTCAGTAATTATTTAACTATGTGTGTCTTAAATTTGACTTTTGTTGTCTAGTTAATGTAATAGAATTCTGAGAAAGTATTTAATGTTCTTTATTTAAGCATTCTGTATTTTAATCTTCTCAGAGAATACATTTCAAGAGTTAATTTAACAAGTTGTTTTTTCCTGAGTGGTAACTGTGGAAATAGGAAATTTTATTGTTGGAAAAAGAGGCTGTGAAGTTTTGTAATTTAAAATTATCTATAGGAAGTATACTAACTATTTAGAGTAATAATTAAAAAATAGAGTGATGGTGATGAAGACAGATATTATTTATTTATTTTCTGGAATCTGAGTCACTATGTTCAATAGAAATGCAAGTGCAGTGATACATAGTTTCCATATGTCTGACCAGACTATATACAGATGCTATCAACTCCTGGGGAATGTGATTTATAAAAAACAAACACCAAGAGATGAAAGTCCTTCATATGGAGCTTTTGAAAAAGTACCAAGCACTTCAAAAAACACAGAAAACACAAGTTTGATTATTGAAGTTCCAGACTTTCAAAACTTAAGGTTCCAAAAGATCCCTAGCATTTTCAGCATCTGAAAACAAAGCATACTGCAGCTCTGTTCCAGCCACCCTGGGTCCAGCTGAGGTTGTGACTAGTTAAATGAATTCCAATAGTCTGGTTCACAATCCTCGATTTGAAGCAGCCAGGAAAAGAAGAGCCAGAAAGCAACTGCAGATTGAATGTTTAGTCCTAAGGAATAACCCAGAGTTCATACGAGGAACTATGGGAAAGAGTAAATAGTAGAGAAAGATCAAATGAGGCAGCAACTTGGCAGGATTAGAATAATGAATAGCTGCACGGTCAAGTTTGAAATAAAACCAAGGTGTATTGATAAAGCAAATAAATACTAAGGACAGACTTGGAGCAAGTTCATGGAGTTCCAGGCTAAAAAGCTACAGTTTGGTAGCCAAATATGACTAAAAGGGAGTATCTTCTAAAGTACTTAAAAGGGGTTCTACTCCACAATAAACTGCAACATTTCCCTAAATTCTGTTTTTACACACCTGGAGCTTTTCACTCCCTATTCCAATGCCGTCAAGTTTCTCAGTTTCTTAGATTTAGAGTATATCTCAAGTATTACTTAGGATATATTGACACTTAAAATTTTTAATATTTTTCTGTTCAAATTCAATGACAACTCTCTTTTAAGTATCTGTATTGATCATACATGTACATGTGTACTTAAGTACACTTGTATGTATGTATGTATGTATGTATGTATGTATGTGTGTGTATTTTTCCCATCTGAATATAGTTACCACTCCTGTTACTTATTGTGTAAGAACTGAACTTCAACCTTTTAGATTTCTTCTATAACCAAAAATCCTCTATATTTCTCTGTTCCTTTTTCTGTTTGCAACTTATTGCGTTTGTTTTGTTTTATTTTATTTTAGTGTGTGTGTGTGTGTGTGTGTGTGCACGCACACACACACACACACACATACCACAGAGCACATGTGGAGGTCAGAGGACAACTTGCAGAAGTTGGTCTTCTTCAACCATGTGGCTTCCATGAATCGAATATATGTCTGAATATGAGAGACCTGGATACAGGGGTCTTTATCTTCTGAGTAATCTCACCATCTCCTACTAAAACAATGGTTTGTAAACCATTATATAATTTTCTGGATACCATTGAACAAAGTGTTCTCTTTCCCCCTATCTCCCTAAACCCCTTGGTATCCCTGTTTTACACTGGTAGCTTCCCCTCCCAGATTATTTTCCATGTATCCTTTTGCTCACTTGCATCCTTCCTCATCATCTAGTATCACCCTCTCTTGGTCTTGTTTTTATACTTAACTCACATTTACACCCAGTTACATATATACATCTAGGCATTATACTCTAGGATGCATATATGAATGAGAATATGTGGTTCTTTTCTTTCTGAGCTTGGGTCACTTCACTTAATATTATACTTTGTGGATCCATTTATTTTTCTGCAAATTTCAAGATTTCCTTTTCGTCACAGCTGGCTTGGTTACATTTCCTAGCTATTGTGTATAGAGCACCAATAAACATGGATATGTGAGTATCTCTGCAGTAGCTTTTTGAGTAAATACTTGTCCAAGAGTAGTATAGTTGGGTCACATGGTGATTCGATTTTTAATTGTTTAGGTAGCTTCCACACTGATTTCCATAATAGCTATATGAATTTTCCAGAAACAATGAACAGTCAATACTATTCTCTCCAACATTTGCTGTCATATTTTTTGATGATAGACATTCTGTTTGGTCACCCCCTCCTTTTTATAGTCACAGAATTTCTTAGCAACCAGCTAGTACAAAATGTTCCTTAGAATCTAAGAATATGAGAAAACCCAAGTTGAGAAGGAGAGAAAGGAAGATTAAAAACTAGCATTTCAATACATAGTCATCATATTACTAAAATTTAATAGTTGAGGACTGGAAAAATGCATGTTGACAGACTATTTTAGTTGTGACCTCTCAACTCCCAACTAAATTATCTTGAGATCTAGTTTTATGTCTAGAACTGTAAAAGGAAGACTTAATCCAGTTCTACAAATCAGAAGACTTATTGTTATTAGAAAAGGCTATTTCAAATCCGTGGGCCTCCAATTCCTTATGAATAAAGTGTGGATAGAATGAAAGAGAGAGCAAAGATAGGGACCGGCAGGACTCTCTTACATCTCTGTGATTAGCAAAGCAAACGTGGGAGGTGTGACTCCAAAAGGTAGTGAGGCTTGAAAGAGAGGCACGACGGATTGCAGATCAAAGGACTAGAAATGTCTCAATGACATACAGAAATATTGAATGCTAGATTTATAAGGGAAACAGTGCACTTTAACCCTGCCAAGGAAGGAGAAATCTGCTACATCTTCCCCATCCTGAAAAAAAGGGGAAAAGGAAAAATCTTTGGAAGCAAAGAGTGTGAAAACCAAAATTCTGGAGGACCTATGAGTTACATGAAGCAGATACTGGGAAATTATCCAGTGCTGGCTGTGTAGTGTCACTAGCCAGAAAAGCTGAGGCAAAGTGAGAACAGATGTTGAGAGAAACTGCAATCAACCCACCCCATCAGGATGAGGGCAGGGAAGAGTGAAAAGGCTGTCCTATTGCATTTTCAGACGCCAAAGGCTGACTCTATTCCCTAAGAGCACAACAGCCGCGCAAACACCCCATGTTAGCTGACCTGAACTGCAACTCAGTAGGGCAAATTGGCTTAGGTCAAGGCAAGGGACAGTGACAAATAGGCAGCCTGACTAGATGCAGCAAAAATGTAAAGAAGTGTGGGCATCCCCTAATGTAGTGGTCTCAACCTTCCTAATACTTCAGTCTTTTAGTACAGTTTCTCACATTGTGCTTACCCCCAGTCATAAAATTAATTTCATTGCTACTTCATAACTCTAATGTTGGTACTGTTATGAATCATAATGTAAATATCTGTGTTATTCAGTGGTGATTACTGTGAAAAGGTAGTTTGACCTCCAAAGGGGTTGAGGCCAATTGGTTGAGAAACACTGCCATTAATGACATATGTTTCCATGTTGCTCTTTAAATGATGAACAACTACCTTCAGGTTTCTTTTTTTTAATTTATTTATTTCTTAATTAATTAAAGATTTCTGTCTCTTCCCCACCGCCGCCTCCCCTTTCCCTCCCCCTCCCCCAATCAAGTCCCACTCCCTCGTCAGCCCAAAGAGCAATCAGGGTTCTCTGCCCTGTGGGAAGTCCAAGGACCACCCACCTCCATCCAGGTCTAGTAAGGTGAGCATCCAAACTGCCTAGGCTCCCACAAAGCCAATACGTGCAGTAGGATCAAAAACCCATTGCCATTGTTCTTGAGGTCTCAGTAGTCCTCATTGTCCGCTATGTTCAGCGAGACCGGTTTTAACCCAGGCTTTTTCAGACCCAGGCCAGCTGGCCTTGGTGAGTTCCCGATAGAACATCCCCATTGTCTCAGTGTGTGGGTGCACCCCTCGCGGTCCTGAGTTCCTTGCTCGTGCTCTCTCTCCTTCTGCTCCTGATTTGGACCTTGAGATTTCAGTCCGGTGCTCCAATGTGGGTCTCTGTCTCTGTCTCCTTTCATCGCCTGATGAAGGTTAATATTCAGGAGGATGCCTATATGTTTTTCTTTGGGTTCTCCTTCTTATTTAGCTTCTCTAAGAACCCGAATTATAGGCTCAATGTCCTTTATTTATGGCTAGAAACCAAATATGAGTGAGTACATCCCATGTTCCTCTTTTTGGGTCTGGCTTACCTCACTCAGGATAGTGTTTTCTATTTCCATCCATTTGCCTGCAAACTTCAAGAAGTCCTTGTTTTTTACTGCTGAGTAGTACTCTAATATGTATATATTCCATACTTTCTTCATCCATTCTTCAATTGAAGGGCATCTAGGTTGTTTCCAGGTTCTGGCTATTACAAACAATGCTGCTATGAACATAGTAGAGCATATACTTTTGTTGTATGATAAGGCCTCTCTTGGGTATATTCCCAAGAGTGGTATTGCTGGGTCCATGGGTAGGTTGATCCCGAATTTCCTGAGAAACCTCCACACTGCTTTCCAGAGTGGTTGCACAAGTTTGCATTCCCACCAGCAATGGATGAGTGTACCCCTTTCTCCACAACCTCTCCAGCAAAGGCTATCATTGGTGTTTTTGATTTTAGCCATTCTGACAGGTGTAAGATGGTATCTTAAAGTTGTCTTGATTTGCATTTCCCTGATCGCTAAGGAAGTTGAGCATGACCTTAGGTGTCTTTTGGCCATTTGAACTTCTTCTGTTGAGAGATCTCTGTTCAGCTCAGTGCCCCATTTTATAATTGGGTTGATTAGCCTTTTACGGTCTAGTTTCTTGAGTTCTTTATATATTTTGGAGATCAGACCTTTGTCAGTTGCGGGGTTGGTGAAGATCTTCTCCCAGTCAGTGGGTTGCCTTTCTGTCTTAGCAACAGTGTCCTTTGCTTTACAGAAGCTTCTCAGTCTCAGGAGGTCCCATTTATTCAATGAGGCCCTTACTGTCTGTGCTGCTGGGGTTATACGTAGGAAGTGGTCTCCTGTGCCCACGTGTTGTAGAGTACTTCCCACTTTCTCTTCAATCAGGTTCAGTGTGTTTGGACTGATATTGAGGTCTTTCACCCACTTGGACTTGAGTTTTGTGCATGGTGATAGATATGGGTCTATTTTCATTCTTCTACAGATTGACATCCAGTTTTGCCAGCACAATTTGTTGAAGATGCTCTCTTTTTTCCATTGTATACTTTTAGCTCCTTTATCGAAAATCAGGTGTTCATATGTTTGTGGGTTAAAGTCAGGGTCTTCTATTCGATTCCATTGGTCGACTTCTCTGTTTTTATGCCAATACCAAGCTGTTTTCAATACTGTAGCTCTGTAATAGAGTTTGAAGTCAGGGATGGTAATGCCTCCAGACGTTCCTTTATTGTATAAGATTGTTTTGGCTATCCTGGGTTTTTTGTTTTTCCATATAAAGTTGATTATTGTCTTCTCCAGATCTGTGAAGAATTTTGATGGGATTTTGATGGGGATTGCATTGAATCTATAGATTGCTTTTGGTAGAATTGCCATTTTTACTATGTTGATCCTCCCAATCCAAGAGCAAGGGAGATCCTTCCATTTTCTGGTGTCCTCTTCTATTTCTTTCTTCAAAGACTTGAAGTTCTTGTCAAATAGATCTTTCACTTCCTTGGTCAGGGTTACCCCAAGATATTTTATGCTCTTTGTGGCTATCGTGAAAGGTGATGCTTCTGTGATTTCCCTCTCTGTTTCCTTATCCTTAGTGTATAGGAAGGCAACTGATTTTTTGGAGTTGATCTTGTATCCAGCCACGCTACTAAAGGTGTTTATCAGCTGTAGGAGTTCTTTGGTAGAATTTTTGGGGTCGCTTATGTATACTATCATGTCATCTGCAAATAACGAAAGCTTAACTTCTTCCTTTCCAATACGAATCCCCTTGATCCCCTTATGTTGTCTTATTGCTATTGCTAGAACTTCAAGCACTATATTGAAGAGGTATGGAGAGAGTGGACATCCTTGTCTTGTTCCTGATTTTAGTGGGATGGCTTTGAGTTTTTCTCCATTTAATTTAATGTTAGCTGTCGGTTTGCTGTAGATAGCTTTTATTATATTTAGGTATGACCCTTGTATCCCTATTCTCTCCAAGACCTTTATCATAAAGGGGTGTTGAATTTTGTCGAATGCTTTTTCCGCATCTAATGAAATGATCATATGGTTTTTTTCTTTCAGTCTATTTATATGGTGGATTACATTGATAGATTTGCGTATGTTGAACCAGCCCTGCATCTCTGGGATGAAGCCTACTTGATCATAATGGATAATTTTTCTGATGTGTTCTTGAATTCGGTTTGCCAGTATTTTATTGAGAATTTTTGCGTCGATATTCATGAGTGAGATAGGCCTGTAATTCTCTTTCTTGGTTGGGTCTTTGTGTGGTTTTGGTATCAGGGTAACTGTAGCTTCATAAAAGGAATTTGGCAATGACTTTTCTGTTTCTATATTGTGAAATACGTTAAGGAGTATAGGTATTAGCTCTTCTTGGAAGTTCTGGTAGAATTCTGCGTTGAACCCATCTGGTCCTGGGCTTTTTTTGGAAGGGAGATTTTTGATAACAGTTTCTAGTTCTTCGCGACTAACAGGTCTATTTAGATCATTCACCTGGTCTTGGTTTAGCTTTGGTATATGGTACTTATCTAAAAAAATGTCCATTTCTTTTGCATTTTCCAGTTTTGTGGCATACAGGCTTTTATAGTAAGATCTAATGATTCTCTGGATTTCCTCTGTGTCTGTGGTTATGTCCCCCCTTTCATTTCTGATTTTATTTATTTGCGTGTTCTCTCTCTGTTGTTTAGTTAGTTTGGATAGGGGTTTGTCGATCTTGTTGATTTTCTCCAAGAACCAACTTTTTGTTTCATTGATTCTTTGGACTGTTTTCTGTGTTTCTATTTTGTTGATTTCTGCCCTCAGTTTGATTATTTCCAGTCTTCTACTCCTTCTGGGCACCTCTGCTTCTTTTTTTTCTAAAGCTTTCAGGTGTGCCATTAAGTCCCCAATGTATGCTTTCTCTGTTTTCTTTAAGTGGGCACTTAGTGCTATGAACTTTCCTCTTAGCACTGCTTTCATCGTGTCCCATAGGTTTGAGTATGTTGTCTCTTTATTTTCATTAAATTCAAGGAAGACTTTAATTTCTTTCTTAATTTCTTCCTTGACCCAGGTGTGGTTCAGTAGTTGACTGTTCAGTTTCCATGAGTTTGTCGGCTTTCTGGGGGTAGCATAGTTGTTGCCATCTAACTTTAATCCGTGGTGATCTGATAAGACACAGGTGGACACTGATATTCTTTTGTATCTGTGGAGGTTTCCTTTGTTTCCGAGTATATGGTCAATTTTTGAGAAGGTTCCATGAGCTGCAGAGAAGAAGGTATATTCTTTCCTATTTGGGTGGAGTGTTCTGTAGATGTCTGTTAAGTCCATTTGCTTCATTACCTCCAATAATTCTCTTAATTCTCTATTAGGTTTCTGTCTGATTGACCTGTCCATTGGAGAGAGAGGTGTGTTGAAGTCTCCTACTATTAGTGTGTGTGGTTTTATGTCTGCCTTGAGTTTTAGAAATATTTCTTTTACATAAGTGGGTGCTTTTATATTAGGGGCATAGATATTCAGGATTGAGATGTCATCCTGATGAATTGTTCCTGTTATGAGTATAAAGTGTCCATCTCGATCTCTTCTGATTGATTTTAGTTTGAAGTCAGTTTTGTTGGAAATTAGTATGGCCACACCTGCTTTTTTGTTAGGACCATTTGCTTGAAAGACCTTTTCCCAACCTTTTACTCTGAGTAGATGCCTGTCTTTGTGGTTGAGATGTGTTTCTTGCAAACAGCAGAATGTTGGATCCTGTTTTCGTATCCAATCCCTTAGCCTGTGCCTTTTTATAGGTGAATTGAGACCATTAATATTAAGTGATATTAGTGACCAGTGGTTGTTTACTCCGGTTATTCTTACTGTTTTCGGTAGTAGAGTTTGTGTGTGTCCCTTCTTTGAGTTGTACTGGTGAAGGTTCGCTAGATTCCTGAGTTATTGTAGTCAGTGTTGGCAATGTTGGATTCCTTGGGTTGCGATTTTCCTTCTATTACTTTCTGTAGCGCTGGATTTGTGGCTACGTATTGTTTAAATTTGTTCTTATCCTGGAATGTCTTGTTTTCTCCATTGATAGTGAATACTAGCTTGGCTGGGTATAGAAGTTTGGGTTTGCATCCATGGTCTCTTAGTTTTTGAAGAACCTCTATCCAGGACCTTCTGGCTTTCATGGTTTCCATAGAGAAGTCAGGTGTAAGTCTGATCGGTTTACCTTTATAAGTTACTTGGCCTTTTTCCTTTGCAGCTCTTAATATTCTTTCTTTAACCTGTATATTTTGTGTTTTGATTATTATATGGCGAGGGGATGCTTTTCTTTGATCCAGTCTGTTTGGTGTTCTGTATGCTTCTTGGATATTCAAAGGAATATCTTTCTTTATGTTGGGAAAGTTTTCTTCCATAATTTTGTTAAATATATTTTCTGGGCCTTTGAGCTGTAATTCTTCCCCTTCTTCTATTCCTATTATTCTCAGGTTTGGTCTTTTTATTGTGTCCCATATTTCCTGAATGTTTTGTGATGAGAATTTGTTGGCTTTGCTGTTTTCTTTGATCAGTGCATTTATTTTCTCTATGATGTCCTCAGATTCTGAGATTCTTTCTTCTGTTTCTTGTATTCTATTGATTGTGCTTGTTTCTGTAGGCTCTGCTCGTTGATCTGTATTTTCCATATCCAGCTGGTGCTCAGTTTGTGTTTTCTTCCTTGCTTCCATTTCAGTTTTCAATTCTTGAGTTGTTTCCATTACCTGTTTGTTCGTTTTTTCTTGGTTTCCCAGAGTCTCATGTACGTATTTACTCAATTCTTCAAACTTTTTGTTATACTTCTCATCCATTTCTATAAGGGTGTTTTTTACATGTTGCTTAAGGGACTCTATTGCTTTCATAAAGTCAATTTTTTCCACTTCTTCTGTGTTAGGGTGTTCAAGTCCTTCTGTTGTAAGATCATTGGGTTCTGGTGTTTTCCTGTTGTTTTTCGGATTGTTGGATGAATTCTTGCCTTGGCACCTGCCCATTTCCTCCTATCGATGCTATCTAATGGGTCTTTTAGAATCGGGTTAGGTTTCCCTGTTGGCCAGGGGCTCCTCCTACAAAATGCTGTTGCTCTGTTTCCTGGCTCCTGCCAGGGGCCCAATTCCCTCTCACCCCTCAGAAGGATCTTCAGGAACAGGTCCCGGCTCCTTCTTTGCTAGGGATCTCACCAACCAAAAGCCTACCTCTTTGCTTTAATTGTAGTGGGGCGATCTGCTCTAGGTGTTGTGCGCTGGTCTCTGCTGTCTGCCGCCTCCTGCATCTCCCTAATGCTCTCTGGTGCTCCCTGAGCCTGCGCTGCCCTGGTGCTCTGCCGCCCCGCCTGGGCCTGTGCAGGTGCTCTGCTGCCCCACCTGTGTCTGCGCCAGGTGCTCTGCTGCACCGCCTGGGCCTGCGCCGCTGGTGCTCTGCCCAACCTTCAGGTTTCTATAACATAGATAAGTTCCATTTCCCATAATCCTTGGATCTCATTTGATTTTTACTAAATCATATGTAATATATTTTACAAAGGCTTTAAAACTCTGTATATGTGAATTTTATTTTAATAAATAAAATGTGTTTAATGATTTTGTGTGGAAAAAGAACCAGATTGGGCAAAGACACACCAGGGCCTTGGGCATTGAAGTTAATGGAGGGGAAGGTGACAATTCATAACCCTTGGAAAATAGGTGGTGCAGAGACGCAAAAACAGAGCTCCTTACTGAAGGCTGAAAACTCCTAAGGGAGGCCTGACACCTACTGATGCCTGGGCAGAAATTCACCCCAACAAGGAATCCGGTAAAACTACCCTGAGACACTCTACACCACAATGTAGTCGAACAGGTTTGGTTTGGACACAGGAACAGCAGAAGTTTGTTACATAAAACATCTCAGGAAGATGAGTGAGCCAATATCCGGCCCAGCAAGGAAGAGATATTGATCCTACAATATCTGTATTTGGTTTTTATGTTAAGTTGGCTTTGGGATTTTAGCCTTTTAAAAATTATTTGATTGAAAATTTTTTCATGCAATATAGTCTGATCTATCAGCTTTCACAGATTCTCCTAATCTCCCCAACTACATGTCCTTTCTTTCTCTCTTGAGAGAAAAAATCAGGTAAATAAACAAACAGAAAACCTTAAACAAACCAAAAACCTCAAATAAACAATGAAACACACACACATGTACATGCCATGAAAATACAAATTTAAAAACCATAATATACAAGCAAAACACCAATTAAGACCAAAAAATGTCCAAAACAAAGCACAAAAGTAGTCTTTAATATGTCTAAAAGCAACTGTCAGATTTGCTTTGTTTTAGATGTGTATATTGCTCAGCTATTTACAATTGCTCCCTCTGTTTCCGTACGGATGCTGTTGTGTTCTCTCTTTCTCACAACATATGTACTTTCCTTCTCACTCCTGTTTCATTATCTTGTTATCACATCCTGTGCCTTCCTCTTTTTGTTTTTTATTACAAGTTTGTACACCTTTCGAAGTCTCTAAACTCCGTATACCTTAACAATATGTCAGCTGCCCATTTCTATTTATGTTCCTTCCCCCAGTTTCTCTGTTGCTAAAGTCATAATTTATTTTTCTTTCAGTCTTGTTCTCAGTTACCAATATCTTCTTCCACACTATATTATCCTTGTACTTTTTCCCCCCCCCCCACACACAAATGATCAGAGTTAAAGGGATTATTGTTTTGAATTGGCTGATAATGTACCTTTATAGCAAGCATTTGCTACGTCAGAGTTTGCACTCTATTCTCAGAGTGTTCCTGGAGATTGTGTCTAGTATCCTGAGCGTGTGGATTCCTCGAGTGGAGAGTTACTGAGCTCTACTCCTAGTCCAGTGGAGATGAATTATACCTCAATCATACAGCAAAATAGTTAACACTCAAACATTGTCAATGTGTCACCTGAAAGAATACAGTCATAAAAGTTTTATCCACTCAGCTACCTTAGATGTACAAATGCCAACACAGAAAAACTAGAAATGTGAAAAGTATAAAAGTAGAACACCCCCAAAGTTTACCAATTTCATAACGATATAGCCTAATGAGGTTAAAAGTGATAAGATCTAAAAGAATTTTAAAAGGTCAATCAAAAATTCCCACAACAAATTAGTGTAGCAAAAAATTGATTCTTTAACAAAATAAACAGGATTGACAAAACCTTAGCCAAACACACACACACACACACACACACACACACACACACACACACAGAGGGGGGGACCCAAATTAATAAAATTAGGGATCTAAATGGAGGATTCACATTGGTAACTAATGAAACTAAGAGTTTCATTATGACTTTCTTTGAAAATTTATAATAAAGTTTAAAAATATAACTGCAGTCGATGAATAAGAATAAAATGCTCCCCTCCAACAAAAACAACAACAAATTTTAAAAATGTAACTGGAATAGATGAATGAGAATAAAATGTTTCCCTCCAACAAAAATAACAATAACAACAACAACAATAATACCAAAACTGAATAAAAAAACTGCAAAGAAAGAAAACTATGGAGCAAGTTTCCTGATGAACATAACTTTAACAATTATATTTCAGCTTATAGTTTATGTTTAATTTTTAAATATTTATTTTGCTTCAAAAATATGGTTTGCCTACAGACATCTATGTGCAGTATGTGTGTAAGCCCCTCGTGCTACGCGACTGGCCAGGCCCCTCCCCCGAGGACCTCTAACTGCCAGGTTCCACTCATAGTATACTCTAACTGCCCTAACTGCTGGACCCTGCCCCCATCCTACAGAGTAAAAATCCCAATCTTTGGACATGAAATCCCACCAATCTCCACGCTGTAAAGCTCCACCCTGAAAAAGAAACTCTATATGAGCTCCCTATCCTGTTCAGTTTGCTGCTGTTTCTTACAGGAGACAGTCACCCTCCTGGTTTTTTTTCCCTCCTAATAAGTCTCTTGTGTGAGCTTTGTCATGCTGTGTGACTTTGTGGTATTCCTTGGCTTCCGGCTGCCAGGATACGTTTCCATCAGAGCTGCAATGCTTGCAATGTGCATGACTGTCGGATCCCCTGGAATTAGGTGTTTGAGAGCAACCATGTGGGTGCTGGTAATCAAACTGGCTCCTCTGTAAGAGTAGCAAGTACTCTTAACCACTGAATCATCTCTACAGTCCTAATGTAAAAGTTCTTAAGAAATGCAGGCAAATCAAATTCAACAAAACATCAAAAAGTTTATTCACCATAATAAAATTAGTTTCATTCTATAGTTTCTAGAATGTCTACACATATACAAAACAGAACATATAATATATCAACTAGATAAGCTAAAGGACAAAAATCACAAGATCATTTCAACAGATGTAGAAAAAGACATTAATAAGCCAATGGTGAGGAAAGTCATAAGCTCTAAAACCTCCTTCTGTTATTTTGCTAAATGATCATGCTGTCAAAGTGCCTTCTAAATATTTATATGTATGCCAATAGACCCGAGATGCTCTCAGCCTTTGTCATGGAAACTTATTATTATTATTTTTTTTTTTTTGCAGTGGGCAACAGTCAATGTAGAGATTTGTAACTTGCCCAAGTTATGACAATAAGAGACTTAGGATTCAGCCTTGAAAAGGACATCTATATCATCGCCACCCTCACAAACACTAAGGCTCAAGAAACAGTGAAGAGGAAGAGGCAGAAAGAGTGGATGGATGGAAAAGAATGCCGCAAGAGTGTCTTCTGGACCTGACATGCATGCCACACTCGTGAACTCCTAGCAGCTGTGGTTTAACCACATATGATCTGCACAAGATCAGGACAGCCCAAATCTTGGCATATTCAGCGTACACGATCTCTGCCCCCATCCCATCTTACTGAGGAACTACATTGGCAGTGGATAGTTGCTGAGGGAGGAAGAATCAGTCTTATTAAAGGATAACCAATAATAGGATTCCAGTGCTCCAGTGGATAGGCCTACACTCATGCATATGTATAACACTAATGGGATTTGGATTATAGGAAAAGAACATGAATTAGGGAGGGAGGATATGTTAAGAAGGATATCGGAGGATTTGGAGGGAGTAAGTGGGGGATATTTAATTGTATGTGGACAAGAAATTCTAAAAAATAAAAGTAAAAAAAAGATTTTGATAAAGTCTATTATCTCTTCATGTTAAAAACTTTGAAGAAATTAAACAGAGAAAAATACATTAATAGAGTAAAAAGTATATTTGACAACAAAGCTATAGCATCATTGTACTAAGTAGGAGTGAGGAAAAGGTGCTGATTTTTCCTGTTGTTCAACATGGTGCTTGAAGTCTTAGCTAGAGAAATAAAATAAGAAAGGAAATCAAATAGGAAAGAAGTCAAAGTATCCTTATTTGCAAAGGATGTGATCCTATATGTCAAAGGCACTAAAGGCTCTACCAGAAAACCCTTAGAACTATAAATATTTGACAAAGTAATAGAATACAAAATCAGCACATAAAACTCAGAGCCCTATAACAATCAGACTAAGCAAGAAATCGGGAAATATAGTGCCATTGGCAATACTCTAATAATTCCTTGGAACTGAAGTTAAACATTCCTACAATGAATAAAGATAAATACCAAAGAAACAAATTGAAGCAGACATTAGAAGATGAAAAGACCTCCCATGCTCATGGCTTGTCAGAATTAAATTGTGAATTGACAATTTCAATCCACAGATTCAATCCAATCTTGATCAAAATTCCAATGCCATTCTCCACAGAAGTAGACATAAATAATTTAAAAATTCATACTGAAACACAAAAGAACCGGAGTAGCCAAATTAATTCTGAGCAAGAAGAATCGTGCTGGAGATACCACTATTCCTGATTTCAAGTTGTACTATAGAGATAACGTCAAACCAGTGTGGTGCTGGCATGCAGACAGATGCGAAGATCCAAGAGCTCGAATAGGGTGCCCAGGAAACATTGCACATATCTAAAACTACTTGATTTTCAGCAATAGTGTCAGAAATACGCTTTGGAGAAGTGACTGTCTTTTCAATAAATTGTGATGGGGAGATTGTGTAATGGATGGAGGTCCGGATGGGGAAACACTGCAAGAAACAGGTATAGTCAGGGTCTTCCTGAAAAGGACCCAAAGAACTCAGAAAATAAAACCAAGAATTAACAGAAGTGATTTATAAAGTTAATTCTCTATACATCAAAAGGAAAACGCGTCAAGAGACAGCCAACAGAATTAAAGGAAAATCTGCACTAACTACATCGGGCAGTTGATCAAAGACTAAAACTAAATAAACAACAACTCTCAAGCAAGCAAACAACTTGATAGGTAAGTCGGCTCATTACATGAGCAGGCAGTTCTCAGAGATGAACTACAAGTGGCCAATAAACACGTGAAAATATGCACAAGATTCCTAGGCATCAGAGAAAGTTCAACTAAATACACATTGAGAGACTATCACACTCTGGTCAAACTGGCTTTCATTAAGAAAACAAAACATTCGCCCCTCACTGCCTGTGGCAGAAGGGAGAGCCTGAGGTCATGAGAGCTGGAGACCTGGTTCTGCCTCTCTGGACTCCTGAGAGTGGGCCTTGCACCTCGCCTGGGCAGCTCAGGGGATCTGACCCTGTTGTCAGGAGTGTGCTTACTCTGGTCCTGAAGGTGTGAGAGTGGGGAGAGCTGGACTCTCCCCTCTCCCTCCGCCACACAGTGGCGGCCTGGGCAAGGGAAAGGTGCCCTGCTCCCGTTTCACTGCCTGCAGCAGGCGGGAGAGCTGACCTGTTGTGAGAGGAGGCAGTTCATAAGAACAGGAGATGTGTCCCTGCACCTCACTAGCTGTAGCAGTTAGAAGAGTGGACCCTGTGCCACGTCTGGGCAGCACAGTAGAGCGGGCTCTGGTGTTGTGGGTGCTCATGAGCCACCAGAGGGTGTGAAAAAGGAGAACTGGCCTGCCCCTTGTGGCCAGTGACACGGAGCAAGCTAGCTGGGGTAGTGCTGGACTGCTCGCCCTGCTGGTGAGAATGAGAGAGAGCTGGCAGGCTGACCAACCCTGCCCAGAACAATGGCTCTGAATTGGTTTACCCCCAACATCCACCCTGTCTATGAACTGCTGGAGCACTTGAAGGGGGCCGGTACTGCAGATCCAAAGCTACCGGATCTCCACAACACAGGGCGACAAGAGAATATCCAAGAGGGACGAATCCCATTGAGGCCCCTGTATGGAGGGTGTAGCAGAAGCCAGAGACCTCGAACCAGACCAATGACTCATTGTAATCGACACTTGCAAGTAAAAGAAGTAAAAGATGTGTTGACTAAAGAGTACACTGTGTGACACACTACAGCTTCCACGACAAGATTTTTTTTTGTCTTTTTATTTTATTTTATTGGGGAGAATAGAAAGACCAGAGGGTAGACATGAAGGGGTGGGGATGAGTGTGGTTGGGGTACATGATGTGAAAGCCACGAAAGAATCAATAACAAGTTTAAAAAATAAAACAAGTCATAAGAAATCCTGGATAGGAAGTAAAGAGCAACGTCTCCTTATATACTTTTGGTGGCACTATAGATTTGTTCAAGCAATGTGGAAATCAGTATTATGGTTTCTCAAAAATTAAAAATACAACTATTTATGTGATCTAACTATACAACATCTATGTATATACTTGAAGAATTCTATGTCAATAGACCACAGAGACACTTGTATATCTATGTCTGTTGAAGCACTATTCACAATAGCTAAGAAGTGGAATGAGTTTAGATGTTTTCAAACAGATGAGAAGATACAGAAAATGTGGCATACACATGAAACTAAGTTTTATTCAGCTCAGAAGAGCAAAATTATGCTTTTTGCAACAAAGTAGATAGCCCTGGAGATCATCACATTGAAGAAAATAAGTCAGATACAAAAGATAAATATCTCAGGATTTCTTCCGTTTGTGTATCCTTGATTTTATACAGACACCTAAAATGATGCGTGTACATATGCCATGAACGTAGAAGCAAAACTGCTTAGTGTAACAATGAATACTCATGGCCGGGGCAGTGGGGAGAATGAGGAGGAAACGCTGTTGAATACAATCAAAAGAAATGCTTTGTTTGTATGATAATGCCTTTATAAAACCCATTGCTATGTATAATGACAATATGCCAAAAGAAACTGCCAATTTCTGAAATAAAAATATGAACTCTTACGATACGTAATAAATGTTGTGTTAAAAGGCTGAATAATTAACAGGGATGCAGATCAGTGGTAGAGCATTTGCCTGTTCCGTACGAGACGTGGACTTGAGCCCTAACTCTTGAAAAATTATTTAAAATACTAACAATAATAAAAGTAAAGATATCAAGGGTACCTCCTTTGAAATGTTTGTTACCATGAAATAACTGTGCAAGATATGTAGTACTTGTTAACGTATCTAGAAATTATACACTGTACACATTAGTAAGCACCAAAGAAGTCCTGCTTTGGGTCTCTCTAAGAACAGACATTACATGACAGAAAGGTGGTAGAGGGTGAAGGATTATGGAATGATTAAGGCCTCAGATAGTGGGTACTTTTGACAGCAGAAGTTACCCCATGAACAATCTAGAAGCTCCATCATCATTGTTGAGGTTTCTGGGTCTTAGAAAATAAGTATTATTAAATCTTATTGGAACTGTCAAGAAAGACAACTTGCATATCACCCAGAAAATGGCTTTATTAAAAAAAATCCATGAATGAGAAAACTTCAAACAAATGTTCTTACTTGGAAAATAAGGAAGGAATATTCTGCCAAGCTTTGGAAGAAGGTTGTAATTGACTTTCAACAGAGTGTTTGCATAGGATATCTAACTACAGATATTATCAAAGCAGAGGGATATTTTGAAGATTAAAAGTCATTATTATTAAATTTATTAATATTATTATTTATTAAATTTATTGTGTACATGTATCTATGCACACACATACCAGAATGCATGTGTGGAGGCCAGAGGAAATAATGCCTGAGCAGTATAGCTTTATAGAGTCCCTTAATTACTACTCCAGTGAAATGGGATCTTCATCACTAGAGAATATAATTTCCCAATGGAGGAAATTTGAAGTTTCAAAATATCTTTACTATTGTCAAATTAATTGATTCTTAGATAGGAAAATATTTAGCTTGCCAGAATATGGGTAAATAATAGTAAGAATATTGTCATGAATTTACAAGTGGCGTAAGCAAAGATTCTAAAATTTTTTGCTTCTGTGGACATTCTCCTTCATTGCAACACAAAGAATATAAATTTGACAGATGGAATATGGACCAGGGAAATCCTCTGTGATGTTGCTGTAGTTTTCCCTATCCACTGTTAAAATATTTCTCTATTTTTTTTTCTTTTTTTGACAGGCTTCATTTTATCCCACGCAAATTGTGGTCACAAATAATCCCCCCTGGTCTTCCTTTCTTCTTCTTTTAAAAAAATAAATGATACTTAGTGACTTTGAAAATTAATTGAACATAAGCAAAAAAAAATCAATCATCCTACCAAGGAAGATGAGAAGCACTGCTGGTGTATTTTCTTGCAAGCTATTTTGTAGTGAGTTGTATATATTTGACGTGTTCTGGCACTGCTGGTTTATAAAAGGAAGCTGTGCTGTGCATATCAACCGTACTCCAGGAAGCCTGCATGCTCAGGTATACGTGTCCAATGTGAATCAGACTCCATGATTTCTTCTTTTTTTAATGTGTATGTGTGTGTGTGTGTGTGTGTGTGTGTGTGCGAACACAGACACATAATTTTCTGCTTGTTTGTTTTGTTTTTTTAAGAGATAGTAAGAATACGAAGTTTGATAGATATGGGGGAGCTGGGAAAATGAAAGAGTATAATAAAAATAAATATGTTGTATACAATTTTCAAAAATTAACAACAAAAAATAGTCCTTTCGAGTATTTCAATAATTAACTACCCTGGAACTCACCCTACCTATATAAAATGTTTTATTCCCTTTTGTGACAGCAATCAGCACCCAAGAAAATGTTGATCAGTAAAAGTAAGGCTTTAGTCTTGCTAATTACTGCCTCAGAAAGAGAAAACCCCCAAACCCATTTCCTCCACCTCCATTCATTCAACTTTGACTGCCATTACAACTACTACCACGAGGTGGCAGTAATGCAATCAAGCAGGTGGACCCTGAAAATAGTTACTATAAGTCCTCTTATTTATGGCGTCCTACGCATACTATGTCACAAAGACTTAGCAACTTGGAAGCCGTGTAAAACCCATGAAAACTAAGGAAGATGTTACGGCCACTATATCATGTTACTCCTGTGGCAGGAGACACTATAAGGTACAGAGAGAAGGGAGAGTTGGTATTTTTGTTGTTGGTATTTTTGCTGTTGTTTTCATTGTATTAAGTTTTGCCCTCTTTCCCAGACATGATTTTTGCAAGTAGTACTCCAACTTATTTTTTTAGAGATGGAGCCTTGCTCCTTTGCTAAGTAAAATAATGTGGAGTTTGTTACTGAAGAGTCACATCTTTTTTATAACACCTAAAGGTGACTAAATTGCAACGTGGCTCTTAGCTGTGGCTGAGAGAGTTTATGAACATAGAAACAGAATACAGAAAGAGCAAGCTTTCTGAAAATCAACTTTATTTCGACATCATTTACAAATAATAAAATCTACTTCCTTAAGTAAACAGTTGAGTATGGTTTTTTTGTGTGTATTCACACAGGTATACTAGCATCACCAGAATCTAATTTTAAAACATTCTTATCATCCTCTAAACAAACATTATAGCCATTAGCACTCAGTCTCTATTTGCTCACAAACTACTCAGCTCCAGGTAACCACTAAAGTATTTTCTGTATCTAGATGCACATATAATGACATTTCACATAAATAGAGTAATATAATATTTAGTGTTTTGTCATTTAGTTCTTTGAATTAGCATATTTTCAGTATTTATCACAAAACAACATGTTTCAGCACTTCATTCTTTTACATTATATAATAATAATTCATATGAAAGAAAAAAATCTTATTTGAAAACTTAGAGAAGTAATGAGAGGAAAAGCGAAACTTACTTATTAATTCATCATATCATGGACATTTTGGCTATTACCATTTGGGTTATTATAAATGATACTGTGAAGAATGTTTGTTTATAATATGTTGAATGTATGTCTTAATTTTTCCTAAATGTAAAATTCTGGTTCTAGGGTTGGAGAGTTGGATCAGCAGTTAAGAGCACTCACTGCTCTCTCAGTGGACTTGGATTTGGTTTCTAGCACCCACATTGTAGCTCACAACCAGCTATAACTTAAGATCCAGGGGAGCTGATATTCTCTTCTGGTCTCCATGGGCAGCAGGCACACATGTAGTGCACAGACACACACGCAGGTAAAACACTAGTACACATAAAATTTTAAAAGAATTCTCGATATTCTAGCTCTTTAAAGAATTACCATACATATTGGATATGGCTGCACACTCTTATTGTTACCAACAATTTTTCTAATGATTGTACTTTTTTTTGTCAATTCATGTTATCTATATTTGGAATGTTGTTATCCTAGTGAATATGAAGTGGTATTTTATTGTAGTTATAATTTGCATTTACTAAATGACTAATAATGTTATATGTTTTTATGTACTTATTGGTAATGTGCATATTTCATTTAATTTTGGAGAAATGTATATTTATATTATTGGTATATTTGAAAAATTGGATTATATTTTAATTGAGCTATATAAATTATTTACAGTATAACATATGCAAGTCAAAGGAATCTCCAGCTTCAGTGCAATCTCAATAAAAAGTTGAGAGAATTAATTCTTCAATGTAAACAGAAAAAACAATCTTAAAATTGATATAGAAGGGCCAGTTTAATGGCTCGCCAAGGAAAGTCACCCTAAGTTTAATATTCAAAATCCACATAGCGGAAGGAGACAACTGACACCTTTACTTTGTCCCTGGATCATGTGCACATGTGCACACACAATACACACACACCACAAACATAAACACACAAATAAATGAGCATAATCAAATAACTCATATAGAAATACAAAAGATCCCACATAGTAAAAGCAAACCTAATAAAAAAAGATTATCACCATACTTGATTTCAACATATAATACAGAACCATAGTCATAAAAAGAGCATGATCACTGGCACAAAACCAGATACATAGATTAATGACACAGAATAGAGACTTAGATATAAGGACACAGAGATAAAGTCATCAGATTTTTGACAAATAGTACTTCGAGATTCTGTGTCACCCAGTCAGAATGGTTATCATCGTGAATACAAATGATGAGAAATGTTGGTAAGGATGTTGAAAAAGGAGAACCATTATTCACTGCTGGTAGAACGTAAACTAGTACAGACACTATGGAAATCAGGAGGAAGGTTTCTCAAAAAGCTAAAACTATGAAGACCCATACATGCTACTTCTGAGCATATATTAGATGAGATCCATACCCTATGGCAGGGGTTTTGTGGGGGGCTCCAGATGTCACAGTCCCTGGGGGGAATTTATGACTGATGTTTGGTTAAATGGACATGAAAACAAACAGCTTTTTAAATTTTGTTTATACATACAAACTGATGCTTCTCTCAACACTGGTCAGATACACTTTGTTTTGCTGTTGGTTATAAAGAACCCAGAGGCTAATAACTGGTTGAAATACTGAGAATAATTGATTGCCAAATGCTTAGTCATGAACAGAACATCGTTATCAACCCCTCCAAAGGCCAAAGAACCTTGTAAATAAAAAATAGAAAGATTTCTAAGAGCTCCCAAGGTCCAAATGAGGAACAAAAGGGCAGAGAACATGAGCAAGGAAGTCAGGACCACGAGGGGTGCACCCACCCACTGTGATGGTGGAGCTGATCTAATGGGAGCTGACCAAGGCCAGCTGGACTGGGACTGATGGAACATGTGATCAATCTGAATGTGGCTGACAATGAGTGCTGACTGAGAAGCCAAGGACAATGGCACTGGGTTTTGATTCTATTCCATGTACTGGCTTTGTGGGAGCCTAGCCAGTTTGGATGTTCACCTTCCTAGACATGGACGGAGGGGGGAGGTCCTTGGACTTCCCACAGGGCAGGGAACCCTGACTGCTCTTTGGACTGGAGAGGGAAGGGGAGGGAGAATGAGGGGAGGGGGAGGGAAATGGAAGGAAGGGAGGAGGTGAAAATTTGTAATTATAATAGTAATAAAAATAAAATAAATAAAATTAAGAATCAATGAAAAATATGTTTCTCTACAATAAAATTCATTTTTGTACTTTTTTAAATAATAAAAAACTTAATTTTTCTTGAAATTTTTTTTAAGAACTGGAGGATGTGGAGGAGTACTGGATAATACTATCTATCTGACATGGCCATCACAGTGTGAACACATATGAACTGTAGCTACCTGAACAAGACCTGCATTAAAAAAGACGTGAGAGAGGTTGAGGGAATGACTCAGTGATTAAGAGGACTGGCTGATTGTGCGGAATGGGTTCAGTTCCCAGCACCTGCATGGCGACTAACCCCAGTTTCAGAGCCTCTTCTGAAATACATGCAGGAAAAACACCCATACAGTAAAAGCAGCAAGGGAACTATTTAGGATGAAGATAGCAGCTGTGAGAAGCTAATAAGAGTGAGTATTAAGGATTAATAGTTGGTAAATATAAGCATAGTCCATTGTACAAATGAATGAACTTCTCAATAGGTTTTTGAAAAATCACAAAAATTAAAAGAAATTAGATAAAGATGGGAAAAGAAAATAGGGTTGCAAAAATAAAATAATACACAAAATATATTCCCATTCTTTAGATTATCTTTTTACTTTTTTTCATGGTGTCCTACAAGACACAAATTTTAATCTGTATGATATCCAATTTACTCACTTTTGAAAAATATTTTTGCTTTTGTATCATCTGAGAAAAAACATTGCATTATCCAAGTTCACTAAGATGTAAGATACATGTCTCCTTTATAGATTTTAGTTTTACTTATGTGTTTCTGTGTATACATAGGTTACAAGTGTGCAGAAATTCAGACGCCAAAACAGTGTGTGAGATCTCCTGAAACTGCAGTACTAGGCAGTTGTGAACCACTTGATGTGTGTGCTGGCAACTTAACTTTAATCCTCAGGAAAAGTGACAAGTTTCTTTTCTTTTCTTTTCTTTTCTTTTCTTTTCTTTTCTTTTCTTTTCTTTTCTTTTCTTTTCTTTTCTTTTCTTTTCTTTCCTTTCCTTTCCTTTTCATTTCTTTTCTNCCTCCCTCCCTCCCTCCCTCCCTCCCTCCCTCCTTCCTTCCTTCCTTCCTTCCTTCCTTCCTTCCTTCCTTTTGGTTCTTTGAAAAAATAAAAATACTTTTTCAGAATTTCTTTTATTTAAATTTTTTTCACTTTACATACTAGCCCCAGTTCCCCCTCCCTTCCCTTATCCCACTTCCGCCTTCCCCCATTCCACTGCCCCCATCCACTTCTCAGAGGGATAAGGTCTCCCTTGGGGAGTCAAAGAAGTCTGGCATACCAAGTTGAGGCAGGACCAAGACCGTCTTTCCTGTATCAAGGCTGAACAAGATATCCCCTCATAGGGAATGGGCTCCAAAAAGCCAATTCATGTACCCAGGATAAGTCCTGGTCCCACTGCCAGAGGCTGCCCTACAGATCAATCCATATAACTGTTACCCACATTCAGAAGGCTTAATTCAGTCCCATGCAGGATCCCTAGCTGTGGGTCCAGAGTCCCTGAGCACCCACTAGCTCAGGTCAATTGTCTCTGTGATTTTTCCCAATCATGATCTTGACCCCCTTGCTCATATGATCCCTCCTCCCTCTCTCCAACTAAGCTCCAGGAGCTCAGTCCAGTGCTTGGCTGTAGATCACTGCATCTTCTTCCATTAGTTACTGGATGTAGGTTCTATGATGACAGGCTAGTCACTAATCTGATTACACGAGAAGGTCAGTTCAGGCACCATCTTCATTATTGCTAGGAGTTTTAGCTTGGATTATCCTTGTTGATTCCTGGCAATTTCCCTAGCACCAGGTTTCTCCCTAATCCCATAATGACTCCCTCTATCAAGATATCTCTTTTATTGCTCTCCCTCTCCATCACTCTCCCAACCCTGTCTTCTCATGCCCTCATGTTCCCATGCCCCATCCTCTCCCTTCTACTCCCCTTCCCAGGTTTACCCAGAGCTTAACTCTTTTCCTTTCCTAGGGCCCTCCATGTGTGTCTCTCTTAGAGCCCTCCTTTTACCTAGTTTCTCTGGGGTTGTGGACTATAGGATGGTTATCCTCTGCTTTATGCCTAATACCCACTTATGAGGTGGCATACACTGGTAGGATTTGCTAAAGGAGGCAGAGGCATGAGGATCACGAGTTCGAGACCAGACTGGGCAACAAGTTTCTTTAACCATCAAAGTCATCTCTAGCACCTTCATTTGCTCTTTATGAATCATATCCTTAGATCCCAAATACTAGGTTGATATTCTTTTGTTGAGCCCTTGGTATATGCCATCTGACTCACTTCTGGACTTTGTGATTATTAATAAGTTATGTTAATCTTATGAAGATTTTTTTGTAAGAACAAACGATTTTCTTTTTGATTTTTTTGCTTGGTTGACAATATTGTCAATTGTTATATGTCTCCTGACCTTATCTATCTAGAGTTTATTGAACTCTTGGAATATGTAGTTTTTTTTCAACAAAAAGTAATTTAGAAAAGTATTTAGTTTAGATAATCCTTCCTTCCTTCCTTCCTTCCTTCCTTCCTTCCTTCCTTCCTTCCTTCAGTATTCTTTTGTGCCTATATTCTAAGACTCCCAGTAAATCTACAGTAATACAATTCATGTTACCTTTAAGTCCCTCTTCATTTTACTTATTTTTCTTTTTTTTTTACACAGAACAATCAAAATTACCTATTTTTCAATGTCATTGACTTGTTTCTATCAGCTCAAATCTCTATTTCAGCTTGTCTGTTTTTTAAAGGTTTAGGCTATGTTATCTTTCAACTCAGTTTTCTACTTTTTTACAAAACTCTGTCAGTGTTCCTTATTTGGTCAGATAATTTCTCACACTTTTTAAATTTGTTGCTTTGTATTTATTGTTCCTTGCTTGGACATACGTAAATGAGGTTATTTAAAATTTTTGTCTATGAGTATGAAGAGATAGATCATCAGTTAAAAATGTTTTGTCTCGTAAGGGACCAACCCATGTTCAGAACTCTGGTTCTAGGGGTATCCAAAACCTTTCTTCTAACATTTGCATAAGTGTGTGTGTGCATATGTGCATGCATGCGTGCACACATGCGCATGCACACACACAAATAAATCTAAAAAGTCGTTATCAAGTAAGTACTTGATGTGATGGTTATTGTTAATTTTAAACTTGATAATATTTATGGTCTCTGAGCATGTTTATGGGAGATTGTCTTGATTTTATTAATTGATATGGGAAAACCCATCTTAATTGTGGGTGAGACCATTCCCTAGATAGGGAATTCTGGTATTAAAATGTGGGGAAAGTGTGCTGAGTACTAGCATGCGTTCATTCACCATTACTGCTTGTTCCTTATAGATACACTATTACCAACTCCCTCTAGCTTCTGATGTTGTGACTTCTGGCTGTAATAGACTATGACTGTGGTAGATTAGATAAGAATTATCCCCATAGGTTCATATATTTGAATGCCTGGTCACCAGAGAGTGGAACCGTTTAAAAGTATTAGGATTAGGAGGTGTAGCCTTGTTGGAGGAAGTCTGTCACTGGGGCAGACATGGAGGTTTTAAAACTCCATGCCAGACCTAGTCACACTCTGTCTGCAGATCAGGATGTAACTGTCAGTTACTTCTCCAGCAACATGCCTGCCATGCCTGCTACCACATTCCCTGCCATGATGATAATGAATTAAGCCTCTGAAACTGTAACCAAGTCCCCAATTAAATGCTATCTCTTATGAGAGTTGGCATGGTCATGGGGTCTTTTCACAGCAATAGAACATTTCACTAAAGGACCCGGAACTGTGAGCTAGCCTAACTCTTTCTCCTTTATGCTGCTCTTGTTAGTATATTTTATTACAGCAATAGAAAAGAAACTAAGGCATTTGGCTTTGATTTTTTCTTTATATGCATAATAGTTTCTCATTTTATTTTTCTGTAAACAAAAATTAAATAGTATTATCTGGAAAATTTGGAAGTCTAATTTTTCCAGTCAAGAATTAATTTTCTTTATGTTTTTTCATGTTTTGCTTGTGTGGAGTTGTGTCAACATTAGCCAGCAGTCATACTTATGGCCTTGCTTTCTTGTATCATTCTTAAGTATGTGCATATCATATAAATATGTGCCACCTTATAATTGTATGTGGTTTTCCAGATTCTCAAGAATGTATTGGAACCCTTTAATGTTATATATAACTATTCTATTATTTATCATATTTCTGCTCAAGATTTCTGCCCATTGTTTTGTTTTCTCCTACTTGCATTGACTCTTCAAGCAGATGAAATACTGTTTTTTTTAAATGATGCTTAATATATTCTAGAAATACCCTGGAAATTATGTTGTGTTGCACCAAGTGACCTCTAAGTTAGGTAAATTAAAAGCACTGAGAATAGAGATTTTCAGCATGGTAAACAGGTCAAAAATGGACAGTTCTCTTTGTATAAGATTTTAATGGGAGCTTATATCTTAATTAAGTCTTTTTAGTGACTGCTCAACTATTTGATTCTGAACAACTAAGGCTGTAAAACTATTGGTACTCAAAGGTAGTATGGATATGGCAAGAGATGAAAATATCACAAAGCTCCCATATATCACTGTTGTTTTTAAAATTTGAAAAATTTATTACTTGAGAATTTTGTGCCACATATGTTTATTATTTTTTCTTATCCTTCTTCCAACTCCTCTTAGATTCTCTTCCCTCAACCTACGTAACTTCATGTATTTTCCCTCTATTAAAACAAAAACAAAAACAAAAAAGCCATTAAAAGCAGAGTCGGTGATCATCTACTCCTGAGCATGAAGTTTTGAAGTGTGGTTGATATATCCCATCACTCTATTGAGGAAAACTTATTTTTACTCTCCCACTTTTTAATAGCATCTTGCCTATGAGTGGGACTTTTTCTCATTTTCCCTCCCTACTTCATTAATAAGTGTTGTTCAGATTATGATAAGAATTTGGTTAATTTTCAGGGTCCTGAAAATGTTAGTTTTGGCCATTTGTTCATCTCTTTAGCTTGTTTTGCCTGTGAACTCTAGGAAAATAATTTTGTACCTTACTGTACAAATCTGGAAATGTTTTTTAAGATTAACTCTTTGAAGTTTGAGAAAACAAATAGTAGTAAGATCAGCAAGATGACGGGATAGAAATTCCTGGATATTTATCCTCCAAAGAGACATGGATAAAATGATTCTTAAACAGAATATTTCTGTGAGAAATCCAGTAACCTGTTCAAAAATTACTACATCCTAGGTGAATGTGAAACAAACTCTCTCACTAGAATCTTTTCACTTGATTAAAAAAGATTCCCTAAACTTATGTCTCCATCTTGGAGGAAGAAAGTTATAAAGTATATATTCAATGGTATAACATTTAGGGAATGGAGTGGGAAGTTCTTCTGTATGTGTGATGCTTTTATTGGTTAATGAATAAAGTTGCTTCGGCCTCTGGCAGGGCAAAATAGAGCAAGGTGGAAATTCCAAGCTGAGGTAGAGGAGGAAAGAAGTCAGAGTCAGAGAGAAGCCATGTAACTGTTGAAGAAGACAGACATACCCCAGAACCTTACCATTAAACCATGAGCCTCATGGTAAAATATAAAATAAAAGAAATGGGTTAATTAAGATGTAAGAGCTAGCCAATATGAAGCCAGAGCTAATAGGCCAAACAGTGTTTTAATTAACACAGTTTCTGTGTGATTATTTCAAGTCTGGGCAGCTGGGAATGAACAAGCAGCTCTGGCCTACAAGGGAAATTGCCTAGAGTCCAGTAGCTCTCATCTGATGTCAAGAACTACAAGAATATAACAGCCAGGCTGATAACCTCAGAGAATAAAGACAAAGTGTACCAAAGTCGGCTGGGAAACAAATAAACACTAGGTGGAGTTCTCATGTTTGAGCTCACTACAACCTGAAGGCTGTAGGAACTCCTGAATGGAAACCACAAATGTTTTCAATTAGATCAGTTACATCAGTTTAGAGGAGGTCCAGCTTCTTAAAGGATTACAAGGTATTTGGATTTTCTAGTGGATCTGAGAAACTTCTTGGCATAGGTTCTAGGAAAGGAGGAGAAGTGACTGATACTTAATATGGCTAAATGACAAAGAAGTCAAACAAGTGAAGCAAAACCCCATGCCAAATAGGAAAATATGATGTAGTTAAAGGAAGAAGTCCAATATCTTGAATTTGTAAAACTGCAGAGATAAATGAATTACCAGAGAACTAATTCAAAATTATCTCCATAACAATTCTCAGTGAATGAAAAGAAAAGATGAATCAACAATCAAGTTAGGTAAGAAAAATTATGCAGACAGAAAATTATAATAATGGTAAAATAGAAAGTACTAAAAAGGAACAAAACAGAAACTCTATAAGGAAAGGAAGCTGAATTAGCAATATACATTGAAGAGACACTACAGTAGACTTAGGCATAAGAAATAATTATTGACCTTGAAAACAAGCATTTTGAAAGTATTGAATCAGGGAGGGAAAGAAAAATAAAAATAGAGAAACTAAAAAGATATACGGGGGTCATCAAGTAGAATAATAAGCACATTATAGGAGTTACAGAAAAAGGATAAAGAAATGGAGAACTTATTTGAAGAAAGGAAAGAAATAGGCATAAAATTCAAGAAGCTCAAAAGAGATTCCAACTAGGATTACTCTAAAAGAACTATGTGAATCACATTGAACCAGGCTGTCAGTAATGACACCAAAAAGGAGAATCTTGAAAAAAGCAAGTTAGAAGAATATATGGCCGTAAGGAATAGTAGGTTGTCTGTAGATTTCTTAGAAGAAACTTTACAGATTAGAACAGACTAAGATGATATATTAATGCATGGCCTATTCCAGTCACATATTAAAGGAAAATGATGCTGACATTTCTTACGCGAATCTTAAACCACTGATGGGGTCATGTTAGAAACTATAAGTGACAGTCTGAAAACTGAAATAAAGCAAAACAAATAAAAATAGCAAGAAAATGTCTTACCATAATGCTTTATCTTAAATGGTTTGTGTTCACTCAGAACAGTTGGTAAATCTTAATGGATGATGGAAGTATGGATCTAGGTAACTTTAACATAGATAAAATATGCAGAAAAATGGATGTGGGATAAGGTACATTTTTTGAGAAGAAATTTACAAAAGAAAACACAGACCTGCATACATGGACACATGCTGTGGGATAATGCTCTTGAACACTGTAAAGATTTGTCACTCGTTAGTTTAGCAAAATGTTGATTAGCCAGTAGCCATGCAGGAAGTATAGGCAGTCTGACTAGACAAAGAGAATTCTGGGAAGAGGAAAGACAGGGAGTCAGCCACCAGCCAGATGCAGAAGAAACAAGATGGGAATGCTTTACTGAGAAATGATACCATGCCACATGGTTAAACATAGACAAGAATTATGGGTTAATTTAAGTTGTAAGAGCTAGTTAATAAGAAATCTGAGCTAATAGGCCAACCAGTTTATAATTAATATAACTCTCCATATGTTTCTTTGGGACTGAATGGCTATAGGACCAGATGGGACAGAAACTACCATTTACAAATGGCACCCAAACATTTGGCAATAATTTCCACATAAAACCCGAGACAGCTTACAAAAAAAGGATTCTAGACAGAAAAGAACAGATTCAAGCACAGCTCCTTTAGGAAAGGCTCCTAACTCAGCATTAGCAGCAAAAACTGAATGGCTGCCCTTTAAGAGGCCCTGCCAGCAAACATTTACATGGTGTTTATTAGCAGCAAGCAGCACGCTTCTTGGTGGTGGCATGAACCTTGAACTTCCACAGAGTTATGACGATAAGCTTGGCTCTCACCAGTACCTGCACCATGAAGCTAGACCGTCAGAAAGCCAAGGAATGGGGAGAAGCCAGCCACAAAAAATTGTAGCTTTAATCCTAGCTATGCCGTTTAGCAGATTAAAGAAAGACTCATGTGCTCAGAAAAAGATAGAGATACACAGTAAATTCAGATTCAGATGCAAAAAAAAATATACACCTCTAAATGATTTGCAATGTGCTTAAAAATATACATAGGCTTGGAAGAGAATAAAAAGGGTAGAGAAAGTCCTTTAAAAAAGAAATAGGGTTCACTTTGTTACTCAGAGAACAAAAAAAGAGATATTTTGATTGACATTATGGGCTTAGCAAGAAACCTGGCACTACAGAAATCCCCAGGAATCTACAAGGATGACCCCATCTAAGATCCTAAACAATAGAGAAGAGGGGGTCCTAATTGGCCTTGTCCTGTAGTCATACTGATTAATATCTTAAATGTCATCATAGAACCTTCATTCAGCAACTGGGGGAAACAGAGGCAGAGACCCACAGAGGAGCACTGGACTGAGCTCCCAAAGTCCAGTTGAAGAGTGGGAGGAATGAGAATATGAGCAAAGAGGTCAAGACCATAAATGGGTACACACACTGAAACAGTCTACTGTAAGAGCCTGCTCCTACAAAGTCAGCTAGGCTTTCTGGATAGGGGCTCCTCGAGGCCAAGGAAAAGTCAGAAGAAACAGAAGACAGGATAGAATCAGGAGGTCTGTCTGTCATGCTGAAGCAGCCAAACAGCACAGAGTTTATTTCAGAACTCGCTTATATGCAAAAGCAGAACAAAGCACAGCACAGACGGTCAGTCAGTATGTAACCACAAGACCATTCCTGTCCTTGAGTGAGCAGCCTCCTCTCCAACACGTGCTTGCTGCTCGGAAGTAGCCTTACTTTCTATCTTGATGTTCTTGAGGTTTGTCGTCAGCAGTGTTCTGTTTACTAGATAGAGAGTTATTTTCTTTCAGTCCAAATCAGAAGTCTCTCACAGCCCTCAAGGTTATAAGAAAAAGTAGAGCAGGCAAAATTGAACTCAAATGACTTCTTTAAGTCAGAAATGACTCCAGATGGAAACCGAGTCACATGTGGGCTCCCACAGTCTACCTGAGCTAATAGGAGCTCACCATCACCAGCCGGACTGGGAAGGAACAAACATAGGACCAAACTAGTCCCTCTGGATTTGGTTGACAGTTGGCTGGGGCAGACTGTGTGGCCACTGGCAGTGGCACCAGGATTTATTTCTACTGCTTGTACTGGGTTTTTGGGAACCCATTCTATTTGGATGGATACTTTGCTCAGTCTAGATATAGTAGAGAGGGCCTTGGACCTTCCCCAAAGCAATGTGCCTTACCTTCTGTGAGGAGGGGATGAGGGTTGGAGGGGGTGGTGGAGGGAATGGGAGGAGAGGAGGGAGTGGGAACTCGTATTGGTATGTAAAATGAAAAAAAAGATAGTTTTTTTCTCTTTTTTTAAAAAAAAATATAAAAAAAGAAAGAGTAGTCAGGTGCGATGGCACACACCGTTAATCCCAACATTTGGGAGGCAGAGGCAGGTGGATCTCTGTGAATTCGAGGTCAGCCTGGTCCACAGAGTTTGCTCTAGGACTGCCAAAGATACACAGAGAAACCCTATCTCAAGAAACAAAAAAAAAATAAAAATAAAATAAATAGAGAAAAAAAGCCAAGTAAAGATGGAAAATACACAAGGAATTTGGATACTATATGTTATTGTGTTGTCTTTGAATTGTTTGACTGCTGAGGAAGGAGCAACAGCTGCTAAAAGACATTTGATTATAAATGCTGCTGAATGAATCCAACCTATATAGTTTGAAAATGCTTTGACTTCAAAATTTAAGTCAAAGCTATGTTACTTTGGAGAAGAGGTTTTGCCTCTGTTTCCACAGAAAATTAGAGGCTGTGGATTCATTCTTGGTTAAGAAAATAAGGTCTTATTAAGGAACACCCCCTGAAAAATCTCCAATGGGAACGGATGGACCATATGACCCAATATTTCAAAGGACCTCTATTGCAGTTTCCTCTGAGCTCTGCATCCAGAACAGCTTCAGGGCTGCTGGCTGAGATGATCCAGCCTCACAGAATACTCCAGTCAGGACTTGACCATACTTATAAATTTTCTTTGGATCTCCATAAGATTATCAAGGCCTCCAATCAGCTGGAAGTAGACTAGAACACTACGTCTACATCCCAAAAATGGATTATGAATGTTTGTCTTTGTTTAGAGTGCTGGTTACAAGTTGTTATGGATAATGGTAAGGGGGAAAGCTAAATAAAGGAAATTAGATTTAGAGTTTTTGTTTTGAAAAGATAAAAGGGGAACTCTGTAAATGGAAGTTTCTGTCCTACCTGGCCCTATAACCATTCAGCTCCAAAGAAACACAAAGAAGCTTATATTAATTATAAACTGTTTGGCCTGTTAGCTCAGATTTAGTATTAAATCTTACAATTTAAATTAAGCCATAATTCTTGCCTATGTTTAGCCACGTGACTTGGTGTTTTTTTTTTTTTATCATTGAGGCATTTTCATCTTGCTTCCTCTGTGTCTGGCTGCTAACTGCATCGCTGCCTTCCCTCTTCCCAGAATTCTCTTAGTCTGGTTGTCCCGCTTATAATTCCTGGCTGGTTACTGGCCAGTCATTGTTTTATTAATCTAAGATGAGTGACAAATCTTTACAGTGTACATGAGCATTATCCCACAGCACACTCAATGCTTAAAGTATATGAAGATTTATTCAACTAAAAATGACATCATATCAATTTAAAGGAAATAAATACAAGTGGATATGATCATGTTAAACAAAATAAATCAGATTAAAAATATAGTATCACATGGTTTCTTTTTATATATAGAATGTAGATTAAGAAATTTAGAATGTAAGCACTTATTTTATATATTAATGAAAATAGAAGATACGACTATGGGCTGAGTAGGTGGGGTTAAAAGAGGAGAATAAGAGAATGTAATATGAGAAAATTTTAAACAAATGTGTCATGTTTTCTCTCATGCTAAATCTGTTTTCTATCTATCTATCTATCTATCTATCTATCTATCTATCTATCTATGATATAAAAGCAGCATCAGCACTATTTGAGGGGAGAAAGAATATGAGGAGGAGGAAGAAGCAATAAAAAGGATGGGAAACAAGGTAAATATGAATAAAGTACCAGGATACATATGTACTAAAATGTTATAATGAGGCCCATTGTTTTGTATCAAAAGGAGAGAAATTATATTCTATCTCTAGATTCTAATAGAAAGAGAGATTATTTGGATACTAATCCAATATTTGAACAATATTTTATTCATTTACTTGGCTTTTTATCATGTCATGGTCACATCCAATAATAAAGAATTTTACTGAAGTTTCTTAATCAAGGAGAACCTCAAGGGGTCTCCAAAATTTTTATTATGATATAAAGGATTTGATGCCTTATGTGTTTCACTCAGTGTTGAATGTTTATTTCTCCTTTACCATTTATACCCAGACTTATAAAGACTATGTATTTATGAGGAGAAGGCATAGTTACATGCCTGTCAGAATTCACTTTTTTAAAATGTTTATATATGATATTCAACATCATTCTCCAAAAATGAAACAATGCAAGCTAAACCTTTCATGAGTTTCATAAGAACAGCCAGTTCCTTCACAAGCTATAGCAATCATGAGACATGATAAAGAAAGATACACGAAGCACTGTCAGAATCACAACAGGGGACTTCTACAAGATTTATACATTTTAACACCCTTACTGGGAACATCTCCAAGCTTCTTCCTTGAACCTTTTTTCTTTGTATATTTTCTCAGAAATTTATAGCAGAAACTGGATTATAACCAAAAATCATCTCCAGTTGGCAAGTTATATCCTGGAACCATTCCCATAATATAAACAATCGTGAAATTTGGAAAAAAGTGTTAAGTAGCTTCTCTTTAATGAAGTCTTGCAGACTCTGGACTATAAGCCAGTAAAGAAACAAGCTGACTATGTTTTACCCTTTGGGACTTCTAGTGAATGTTTGTTTAACAACAGATGTAACTGTTTACTTGGTAAATATGAGTTCTTCTGCAAAATGTGCAACTAAATCAAAGTCCGCTTATAGAAGTGTTTCTAATTTTTAAAAAGACTGCTTTCCTTTTATAAATTTGTGGACTTTATATTTGCTGTTTTTTCAAATGCAGAGTATGAAATGGCATGGAGTCACTATTCTGAAGAAGCTTTTAAATGGGAGGTGTGTGTGTGTGTGTGTTCTGAAACCAAGAATGGAAATAAGAACACATCTACAGCGGCATTCAGCTTATGTTTCTGTGTATGAGCATCCGTTCTCCTTCACTGTGCAAAGGAAGATGATCCTTCCCGTAGTTAGGAAGGTGGAGAGCTTCAGATACACTCAGTCAATTGCTTTAGCTAGAAATCCAAGCATCAAGCCAGGAATAAGGGTACACTCCTTTACCAAGCACTCAGAAGGCAGAAGGGAGGTGGAGCTCTGCGAGTTCAAGGCCATTTTAGACTACCTAGTACCTAGTGAGTTTCAGGCCAACTAGGGTACAAAGTGAGATCCTGTCTAAAAAAAAAAAGTAGAAAAGAAAGAAATCCAAACAATGTATGTAACTCCAAATATCATTAACATTTGATCAGATTCTAAACTCATTTAGGTTTCTTGAATTAAAAATAATAAAATGATTTAACTTGTTGAAATCATCTGACAGCTATTAGAATTGTCAATGAGACAAGAAACCTAAAATTAGAAAATGGACAGAGAGTAAAAACAGAAAGCAGAAGACACTGCCAAGATAATAGACACAAGAGTAATCAATTTATGACAACCATCGAGGATTTAAAAACAAAACAAATGACACCGCCACTGATGACAATGATGCCAGTGAGTTCTAACACAAACACTGTAAATTGCTGTCACCCTTTCAAGACTAAAGGTCATATAAGTACAAAGACATGCGTTGTTCTACCTTAATCACCTTTAGGCCTTTTATACCCCCAAATAAAAGTGACTTTCCCAGATGTAGCAATGTGTCCAACTCTTATACTCAGTGTAATATGAGCATTGAAATCAGATATTTTTTCAATAGTTCTTGGAGTCAAACTGTATATATTATTTTGTATCTTTCAAAGGAAATGGAAACAATGGTGGCTAGAAATTGCTATAGATACAACAGTGAACAGCAATCTCTACAGATGTATAGGAAGGTTGATTGCTAACATGAAATGAAGATTTAAGTAAGCTGATCAAATAAAGCCAACTAACACTTAAAATATTGGTCGTGGGAAACTGGTAGGCAGATCCAGAATCTGAGAAGATTTAGAAAAGAAGCCAGAAGCATATAAAAAAAAAAACAGTGTTTAACTAAGTTCTCAGTTGTGGATGGGTCATTGATATCAACCTCTCCTCGTCAGAGACTCGGGAAACTTCTACGACAGTGTGCAGAAAGAATTTAAGAATGAGCAGACAAGGAGAGCTGTGAAGTGATGACTACCATACATGACTGCTTCATCTGTCAGCTCACAGCAGCTCTTGCTACCTGCCTAAGAACTGCACAGCCTCAAGCCAGTAAACATTCCAGAATGGATGGGAGAGGGGCATCCAAGTCCCACTTCCATTGTAGGAGCTACTGGCAGTTGGTGGCTGTTGAAGAAGGGAGAGTCACTAACCTTTGGGGATGTGGCTGCTGTGCCAGGAGATGGCCACACATCTATCTCCATATTGGCATCACTAATTAGATTCAAGGAGTTATTAATAGCATTAAAATAAAGACATAAATTTGGGAAAGATACAGGGTAGGGAGCACTAGGGAGAGGTAGAGGGAAGTAGTGGAGGGTGGATATCATCAATATACAATATACAAATGTAGAAAAATTGCAAAGGATGAAATATTTTTAAAAAAAGCAGAGTGTTCAGAATCAGATGGACCGCAATAGTCACTTTTCTGTTGTAATAAAATGTCATGATCAGAAGTGACTGGAGAAGGAAGAGTTGATTTTGGCTTATATTTCCAGATGGGTAATTCATAAGGGTAGGGGAGCCATCGCAGTAAATGACCAAAGCCAGAAGCTGAACAATCACATTTTAAACTGTGAGCAGAAAGTATTGAGAGAACGAGAAGTTCTATGAACTTTGAAAGTCTGCTTCCAGTGACATACTTCCTCTTCCATCAAGGCTCCCCTGCCTAACGTTTCTATAACCTAGTCATAAACAGCGCCACCAATTGGGTGCCACATATTCAAATAGGTGAGACTATGAAGGACATTTCTCATTTACACCATCACATGCCACTCCTAGGCCTCCATAGACTCATGGCAATAGGCACTTAGTACAACTTTAAAAGTTGTCATAGTCTTTAACACTCTGGACACTGGTTCAAAGTGTTGTTTAAACTCAAGACAATCCCTCAGCTGTGACCTATTAAAAATTACATAATTCCAACACACAGTGGTACAGAATATACATTAATATTCCAGAAAGGAACAATGAGGGAATAGTGACAAAATGCTGGGTCAAAGCAAAACCGAAACCTTAAATTCTACATGTCCTATGCCTGGAACTTTACTTTCAAAGGTCTTAGATCTCTCTCTCTCTCTCTCTCTCTCTCTCTCTCTCTCTCTCTCGCTTCGCTGCCTACAATGCATGTCCTTTCGTAGGTTAGTTCTACTCCATATATGTAGATATTTTTGTCAGCTATCTCATGGATCTGACAACGTTAACACCTTGGAATCTTCATTGTGACCGAACGCGTCACCTTCATGGTTGCACACACTGGCATCTCTTAGCCTTCTGCCCCTCAGCATCTTCATGTAGGGACTCCCTTGCCACATGTCTCACCCTCACAGTTTTAATTCCTCCAAAGCTAGTACAACATAGAAAATGCTGCCATGTTCTCCTGCCAGCATAACCCATAACAGAAGCTCTCTTTTATATTTTTGAAGCAGTGGCTTTCTAGGAGCGAGCAGCCACTTAGGGGCTTTCCCTTTCCACAAACTGGAAGCTTAGTCGGATGGGACTTACCTTCCTTCCTCCCTTCCTCCCTTCCTCCCTTCCTCCCTCCCTCCCTCCCTCCCCCCCTCCCTCCCTCCCTCCCTCCCTCCCTCCCTCC
>NW_026068159.1:138442-189886 GCF_014885135.2 Alexandromys fortis | reverse complement strand
CCCTCCCTCCCTCCCTCCCTTCCTTCCTTCCTTCCTTCCTTCCTTCCTCCCTTCCTTCCTGTAGCAAAATACAGTCACAAATGACTTAAACTTCCAAAAGGTTGCATTTCCTATGGAAAACTATGGTAAAGATGATCATATAACGGGCCTTAATTTTAAGTCTTTCCCTGATTGACCAGTTGATAACTTAGTTTGACTTTGATGATAGTCAAAACTTTAAGACGTATGAAATAGGCCTGGAGATGGTCTTGTGATAAAACGGTTAGCAAAATCATGACCTTTGCAAATCTCCTTTTCTTGTCCTATAAAGGCAATTAAGAGACCAGTGTGATGTTGTTATAAAAAGTGTCTTTCCAGGGAGCACGTTTTAGTTAGGGTTATTATGAATGAAACACCGTGACTAGAAAAGCAAGTTGGGGAGGAAAGGGTTTATTTGACTTACACTTCCACATACATTGCTGTTCATCACTGAAGGAAGTCAGGCAAGAACTCAAACATGGCAGGAACCTAGAGGCCAGAGCTGATGCAGAGGCCATGGAAGATGCTCTTATTGGTTTGTTCTTTATGGCTTGCTCAGTTTGTTTTCTTATAGAACCCAGGACTGCCAGCTGAAGGGTGGCACCACTCACAATGGGCCGGGTCCTCCCTCCTCAATCAGTAATTGAAAAAATGTCTTAACATTAACAATAATTAGCATTTCTGTACTTTGTATGTGTGAATCAGGTCTCACAAAGCTCCAAAGACTCCCTGAAGCCCTGGAGCTCCTGCAGGAGGATTAACTTCACTTACCAGAACCTGGTTAAGATGTTTTATGGCTGATAAAAGGATCAGTGGGTACAGTGCCTGCTATTCAAGCACGAGGGTGTGGTGCTCGATCCCCAGGACACATTCATTGCTAAGGTTAGCCTCTCTGGGAAGCTGTGGCGAGATGGCCGTGGCGCTGCCCAGAACATCATCCCTGCGTCCACTGGCGCTGTCAAGGCTGTGGGCAAAGTCATCCCAGAGCTGAACAGGAAGCTCACGGGCATGGCCTTCCGCGTTCCTACCCCCAATGTGTCCGTCGTCGATCTGACATGGCGCCTGGAGAAAGCTGCCAAGTATTACGACATCAAGAAGGTGGTGAAGCAGGCATCCGAGGGCCCACTAAAGGGCATCCTGGGCTACACTGAAGACCAGGTCGTCTCCTGTAACTTTAACAGTGACTCCCACTCTTCCACCTTCGATGCTGGGGCTGGCATTGCTCTCAATGACAACTTTGTAAAGCTCATTTCCTGGTACGACAATGAATTTGGCTACAGCAACAGAGTGGTGGACCTCATGGCCTACATGGCCTCCAAGGAAGAAGCCCGCCCTGGACCACCCATCCCAGCAAGGACACAGCAAGAGAGAGGTCCTCGGCTTCTGAGCAGTCCCTGTCCTAACTAACCCTTGACACTGAGCATCTCCCTCACAGTTTCCATCCCAGACCCACAGAATAGCAGGAGCGGGCTTAGGGAGCCCTACTCTCTTGAATACCGTCAAAAAAGTTCATTGCACCCCTCAAAAAAAAAAAAGTCCAAAATCTCATTTAAAAGTTCAAAGCCTTTCAGCTGTTGGCTCTTATAAAAATCAAAATTAAGTTAAATACTATAAGAGGGCCCCAGACCTTAGCACAACTGACTCCATGATAAAAGTATCATTCAGGCCATAAAATTCAGTACATAGACAGTACCAGGTGTCAAAACTAAAACGAAGACCTAATCCATCAAAGTCCACAGTTCTGGGAAAGTCTTAAAATGTACTAGCCTTGCTTTTTGGCTTCTGTAGCTTCGCTGCTGGCTAACTATTCTTAATCATGGAGCCATTTCTCCAGCAGACCTGGTGAACTGTTCTTGTTAACTATAGTATGACAACCCAGAATGTGATTTTTGTGCTTAAAAGCCTGCCCCGAGAATGGTTCAGTGCTACACTGGAATCCTGAGCACCAAGTGCAGTCCCCAGCCAGCTCAGAAAGGTTTTCTTCTGGCTTAAACCTGTATCTGATCAGTCTTTTCTGGTCGATACCCCACAATTGCTGGAGGTTCCACCGAGATCCCCAGAGACCAGACCTAGAGACACGGGGGGGGGGGGTCTCAGAGCCTCTCTGAGTGAGAAGAGTGAGGTGGTCATAGGACTCCTAGGGGTGCACAACCTGAGGTCTTCCAGGTTGGCAGGGCTCCGTTTGATCAGTTTTTGCCTAGTGCTTCAGAGGGGTCTTCAGATGAAGGACACTTCCATGTCAAAAGGAAACAAATTAAAGTTGCCTGTTCTTTCTCCTCAGGGACTAAGTCTGGTTAAGGTGCCTTCTGTTTGGACACTAGGAGAGGTCAGACACAGATGCTGATCCAGTCAGTGCCTGGGTCCATGTGAGACAAAACTGTATTTCCCTTGTCTGTTCAGGTATATGAATGTGTGATGGTCGTCTCTGGTTTCTCTCTCTCTCCCCTCCGCCGGTGTGTTTCTATACTTTCCTGACAATTTTGTTTCCCTATATTGACCATTGGTTTTCTCTGGTGTGATACACCATCCATCTGGATTAAGACTTGTGTCCTGTTGGTATCTGAATCCTTTTGGCTCTGCCAGGTCACCTAGAGAAACTGAAAAACAAAAACAAAAAACCAAAAAAAAACAAACAAACAAAAAAAAAACCTCTCCATTTGCCCCACTCCTGGAGCATTCGCTTGTCTCTTTGCTTGACCTAAGTCTCTTTTCATGGCCTAAGTACTCCTGGGTGGGTCCTGGTTCCTGTGTGGAGTTGGAGAGGGGCTGAGCCTCTCATCCAGGGCCCCTGGCATCTAAGCAGAATGCACATAGGAAGAGGGCAGTAGTTCCCTGAGGGGCTCATTCCTGCCACCTTTCTGCAGGATATAAGCAGTTCCAGGAAAGGGGAAAAGAGGAAGTTCCACTCTTTCCTCTTCCATAATTTATGTCTCCTATTCAACCAGGAATCTGTGTAATCGGAAAACTCAAGCCCCACCTTGCTCTGCACTAGAGAAGAAAACCGACCCCAAGGCCAGGGAGCACTAGCAGACAACGCAGCTTGGACAGGATGATTTCCCCTTCTGTCTAACTCTGACCCAGGTGATTTTAAACAATTTCCAGTAGGTCCTTTAGAAAGATTAAAAGCAGCTGTTAAAAAATGTTTTCTGCTAGGTGATGATGGCACACGCCTGTAATCCCAACACTTGGAGGCAGAGGCAGGCAGATTTCTGTGAGTTCAAGTCCAGCTCGGTCTACAAAGCAAGTTCCAGGACAGCCAGGGCTTGAGAAAGAAAAGTTTTGTCAAGACTCCATAGGCCCAGTCACAATCCATACCAGTCAGAAGGAAAGGTGAGGGACCGGCCTCCCAGCTGAGCTGCCCCAATCCCAAGACCCCAAGGCCAGGGCACAACCTTTGCCCCTCCCACAAATTCCAGTGGAACTCCACTGCTCTGGTGCAGTCCTTATCAGTCAACAAGCAAGTGAGCAAGATGTCAGTTAGGCCGCTACCACCTACTGGATTCTGTTCCCCCAAAGCCCTGTCCACCACCAAACCTCTTCTACCTCTCGATCCTCCCTGAGGTCAGCCCTTACCCACAGCTCCAGCAGACTCCATAGGTTCAGGTACAGTCTACATTAGTCTGATGCATAGGTGAATAACCTTCCACCCAGACGAGAGATGTCCCACTCCACAGACCCTGATCTCCAGGCATACTTCATGTGCCCCTCGCCCATAGCCACAGAAGCTTTACGAGAGGCCAGGCTGGATCTAGGGACCTAAGGTAACAAAAACCCTACCTATGACACCATTCTGCACCTGAAGACTAGTCAGACACCAAAACCCTTGGCCACTGAATCCAGAGACCAGAGAGAACAGAAAACAAAGGAGCGAAACACCCACCCAACAAAGACAAATGCAGAAATCAACACCTAGAACTATAATCAACCCTAATCCAGATTCATAAATGCCAGTGTAAGAACAGAATGGGAAAAATTATACAATAAGGAAAAGAAAATGTCTTCAACAAATGGTGCAGGTCTAACTGGATGTTGGCATGTAGAAGAATGCAAACACATTCATATCTATCACTCTGCACAAAAATAAAGTCAAGTGAATCAAAGACCTCAATGTAAACCTGTGTACCCTGAACCTGATAAGAAGAGAAAGTGGGAAATAGCCTTGAACACACTGGCACAGGAGACCACTTCCTGGACAGAACACTGGTAGCACAGACACTAAGATCAACAGTTAATAAATGGAACCGTATGAAACTGAAAAGCTTCTGTAAGGCAAAGGACACTGTCAATAGGACAAAATGTCAGTCTACAGAGTGGAAAAAGATATTCACCAACCCAACATCTGACAGAGGGATGATCTCTAAAAATATATAAAGAACTCAAGAAACTAGACATCAACAGACCAAATGAGTACAGATCTAAACAGAGAGTTCTCAAAAGAAGAAACTCAAATGGCCAAGAAGCACTTAAAGAAATGATCAACATCCTTAGTCATTAGGGAAATGCAAGTCAAAATGATTCTGAGATTTCATCTTACACCTGTCAGAATGGTTAAAATCAAAGAATACAACTGATAGCTCATGCTGGAATGCTGGAGAGGATCTGGAGCAAGAGGATCCCTCCTCTATGGCTGGTGGGAGTGCAAACTTGTGCAGCCACTTTGGAAGTCAGGGTGGCAGTTTCTCAGAAAACTAGAAATCAATCAGCCTTAAGACCCAGCTATACTACTCCTGGGCATATATCTAAGGATGCTCAATCATACCACAAGAACACTTGCTCAACTATGTTCATAGCAGCTTTATTTATAATAGCCAGAACCTGGAAACAACCTAGTTGTCCTTCAACTGAGGAGCAGATAATGAATTATGTGGTACTGATACAATGGAGTATTACTTAGCTGTTAAAAATAAGGACATCAGGAAATTTGGAGGCAAATGGAAGACACTAGAAAAAGATCATCCTAATGAAGTAACTCAGACCCAGGAAGACAAACATGGTATGTACTCACTATTAAGTGGATATTAGCTGTAAAGGAAAGGACAACCATACTACAATCCATAGATGCAGATAGGCTAGGTAACAAGGAGGGCCCAAGGCAGGATGCATGGATCTCCTGGAGAAGGGGAAATAGAGACCTCGTGGGTGGACTGCTCGTGGGTGGAGATAAGAGTATGTGGGATCAGGATGGGGTGTGGATGGAGGTGGAGAGTACTGAAAGAGATGACTGGAAGGGGGGCATGATGGAGTCAGGTAGAAACTTGGTGCAAGGAAAATTCCCAGACATCTACAAGGATGAGCCCATCTAAGAACCCTAGTACTTGTGGATATGTAGCCCGATCTGGCAACCTCCTGCGACCAGATAAGACTTCCGGTGGAGAGACTGGGTCAGCTACGGAGTCCCACACCTTTGGTCCACAGTCTGTCCTGACTAGTGGACATGGGTGGTAGGAAGAAGAATGCTGCAGAGACGATTGGGGTGGCGACTAATGAGTAGTTCAGCCCCAGCCCCATACCATGAGAGGAAGTCCACCCCTGACAGTGCCTGGATTCCAGGGACCCAGAGGCTTAATGGCTTAGATGTTGTCTTGCCCAGCCTTCATACAGAGTAAGGAGCTTAGTCCTACCTTAACTTGATATGGCATCTTTTGTTGATACCCATGGCATGCCTGCCACTTACTGAACAGAAAACAGAGGAGTAGGTGTGTTGGGGGGGGCAGGTAGAGGAAAGGTGGGAAAGGAATGGGAGGGAGAGGATGGAGGGGAAACTGTGTTCCAGATGCAAAATAAATAAATAAATAAATTTAATTTATGAAAAATACTTCCTTTGTCACCCAGTCATCCACAAATATTAGAAAAAAGTTATAAAAGTTTAAAAAAATATAAAGGTATAAGTAGGTCCCAGTTGTTAGAGGTAGTTCCAAAGGTGTTTAGCAGCAGAGAACTAGATGAGAGATTAGAACTTTCACATAAACTGAAAGCTACCGTCATCTTTTCTGATGATGCGACAATTAGACCTAGAGATACCCTGCAAAATTTTGTTGTCTTGCCTTCTGTCAGAAGACCATCTCCTAGCTGAAAGACCTGTCTCCAATCAGAAGATACAGCTGGACGCTTATATTGATCTCAAAGCATCCTGGGGGTATATGCAAAAACAACCCCCAGGACTGCCCCAATATCAAGTTCTTGTAATTCTTCAACTAACCAGTTCAGTTACCCCCATCTAGGTTAAACAATACCTGCTGGGCAGTGGTGGCTGTTACCTTTAATCCCAGCACTTGGGAGGCAGAGGCAGGTGGGCTTCTGTGAATTCAAGGCCAGTCTGTTCTACAAAGCAAGTTCCAAGACAGCCAGGACTATTACACAGAGAAATCTGTCTCAAAAGAACAAAAACAAAAACATAAAACAAACAAACAAACCCATGACCCTAAGAACAAAAAGGGATATTTCAATCTTTATTGCCTGGCTTAAAAGAAACAGGAATCCTAATGCCCTGTCAATCACCCTGAAATATACCTCTCCTGCCTGTGAAGAAACCTGGAACCTCTGATTCTCATGTGTCTGATTCTTCCAGAGAAACAGATGTACACAGTCATGGACCTGAAAGATGTTTTCTTCAGCCTCCCATTGGCAGGGGTGAGTCAACCCATCTTTGCTTTTTAAATTGACAGACACAGATGGAGATTACAGTGGGTAACTTATTTGGACCAGGTTGTCACAAGTATCTAAAGACACCAAATGCTGATCTGCTCTTCTGTTAGAGGATTCCCAGCACTACTCTAACAATATATAAATTATCTCCTCCTAACCTGTAAAGTTAAAATAGATTCTAAAAGGGCTACTGAGGGACTGCTGCTAGAGTTGTATACCTTGGGCTACAGGATGCCAATTAAGAAAGCCAACTTTGTACATTGGAGGCTACCTATCCTGGCTGCCTGCAGAGGTGGGAGGCAAGTGGAGACTGTCTTACAGCAGGATTGCTGCCCCCATCCTTCAGATCCCAACTCCAAGATGAAGAGACAGGTCTGAGGGCTCCTAGGAACAGCTGGATGCTACTACCTCTGGACATCAGCTGGATGCAGAGTTTGCATCATTATACACCAGCACAAAGAAGGGGCACTGAGCCCCTAATCTGGACTGAGACTAAACAAAAGACACTTGGGGCTTTAAAAGTAGCTGACTTTAGCTGTAGCCCTAACACTTCGAGATATCTCAAATCTTTTCCTCTTCTTGTCCATGACAAAAGGGTTTTCAACCCAAACTTTGGGAACACCCTGGGACACATCCATCCAAACATTTGAACCCTCTAGCCACAGGATGGCCACCTGTCTCAGAGCTGTGGTTGCTCCTGCCAGTCTACCGAAACAAACAAACAAACAAATTAGCTCTAGGTCAGGATCTTATAACTCACACGCCATTGAGCCCCTTTTCTGGGGAACACCAGGACACTGGCTGTTTAATGCTTGTGTGACTCAGTACCAGAACCTGATCCTGGCCTACCTTCAAATCTGATTTGAGAAAAACATCACTATCTCTCTTGCTATTCTCTTGCCCACTGATGACCCAAAGGTGCTCATCCATGATAGGCAAGAGTTGAAAGATGAAACCAGGTATGCGGGAGCTGCAGTAGTTATTTTAAATGAAACAATTTGGGCCCAAATCACGCCCTGAGAGCAGAACTGATCAATCACAGGAAAAGACACTGGGGATAGAGACAATAATTCCTGGTCAAAATCAGCCAAGATGGTTGGTTATGCTTAGACACCCATGACGCATACGACATAGGTATAGGAACTAAGTATATTGTCAGCCCATTGGATGACAAAACTCACTGTAACTGGGGGCAGCCCACGTTAATGTTAAAGGGCATGCAAGAGGCTGAAACTTGTCTAATATCCAAAACCTTTAGCCTAGGCACTTCCCCTTATTCTGATGCCTGCTGTTCTGCCTTATGGGTTAATTCGTCTGGATTACAACAATATTACCAAGCCCCTGGGAATACTTGGTGGGCATGTTCCAATGGTTTTTCTAAATGTGCCTCCTCTGATGCTTTCCCAACTAAGTAAACAGGTTGGCCAGGACCTGAAGGTATTAAAAGTTTCTGGTTTTGAATTAAAACAATAATTACTTTCCCCTACAGAAATGGTCTACAAAATTGGAGAGGCTTGGGCTTACTTCTCATGAGATAAAGAAAACTATGCATAGCTTTGAGAGAAACCTGTTGTTTCTATGCAAATTGATCAGGAGTAATCAGAGAATATCTTGCCATGGTTGGGGGGAAAATGAGAGAGAGGGAGAGAGAGAGAGAGAGAGAGAGAGAGAGAGAGAGAGAGAGAGAATATTTAGATAATTGTTACCAGTCTCTGTTCTCTTGGTCCCTCCTGGCTAACTATGCTATTATAAGCACTGGTTGGGCCTTTAATTCTCATTCTGATTGGAACAGTGGATCCCATTATCTTAAACTATATGGCCAATTATGTATTAGTTCAGTGATAACCAACTACACCACTTTAAAGCAGCATAAGCCCACAATTTGACTCTTTCACTAAGACCAATAGGAAATGTAGCTGGTCTCCAGACCTTAGTAGACCCCCAAACCTTAGCACAACTGATTCCATGATGGAAGTACCATTAAGGCCATAAAACTCAGTATGTAGACAATAACAGCTGCTAAAGTGAAAACAAAGACCTAATCTACCCAGTCCCATAGTTCTGAATGTTTTAACCTTGCTTTTTGGCTTCTGTAGTTTTGCTTCTGTCTAACAGCTCTTGTTAAGTGAAGTATATCAACCCAGAAGGTGGGTTTTGTGTTTAAAAGTTCACCCTGAGAAAGGTTCAGTGATAAAATGGAATTCCAAACACCAAGTGCAGCCACTATCCAGCTAATGAAGACTTTCTATTGACTTAAACCCATATTTGATCAGTCTTCTCTGGTGGATACCCCACAACAAATACTTTCTCCAAGAGGGGAAGAACCAGGACACAGCCACAATCAGATTGAAGCAAAACCAAGCTCCAACAGTATAAACCACTCAGTATCCACTATCTGAGATTCACTTATCATCTTCTGGGCTCCTGCAAAACTATTGGGTCACTTTCCTGGCTCTACTCTCTACAGCACACACAGCTTGTCTTCTAGGATCCCACGGGTGTCACGCCACTATGGCCACTCTCTTTAAACTCTTGATGTTCATGTGATCATCCTATGGTGCTGGAATCCCCCAAATGCTGGAGGCTTCTCCTGCAACTGGGCTGCACTTTCCCAAAATTGCCTCTCTTGGACTTTCTTCAAGGACTCCAACCCTGCCACACTGTGCCAAGTCTCGGCTGCTCTCCATGGCCCTTCATGCCTTCAGAACCTATACTATTGGAGTGACTCTCACACTACCAAGTTCCATTGACAGCACAAGGGACAACCTTGGCCACCCCTGGAACACAGCTTCTGTGTGCTGATTCTCGGGAAACACCTCCCAGAAGATTTTACCTCAGTGATGCCAGATTCTTCTTAATCACCACCATTTTCTCAGCTCCAGGCAATTAAGTATCCCAGCAAAGCAAAGGTTTCACTGTAGTAGTTCTGGTATATTGTTAACTCCAGGTCATTCTTCAGTCCTAGATGACTAGATGCCACAGAATCATAGTTCAAAGCAACAAATGTCCCTGATAGAGTCTTTAACTTCCCTCTGAAACTTCACAAGCTAGGCCTGCAACATCTGCACACTGCTCTCAGCCATCCTATCACTCACTGAGCTCTCAATCCTCAGTGGCTTTTCTAGTCCCAAGTTCCAAAATTCTTCCACAATCCTCAGCAAAACGATGTGGTCAGGTCTGACACAGCCACACTCCACTATCCTAGCACCCACCTGTCTTAGTTAGAGTGACTCTTGCTGTGATGAAATACTGTGAACAAAAGGCAAGTTGAGGAGGAAAGGGTTCGTTGGCATTACACTTTTACATTGCAGTTCATCATCAAAGCAAGTCAGGACAGGAACTCAAAGTGGACAGCAACCGGGAGGCAGGACCTGATACAGAGGCCACGGAGGGGGTACAGCTTACTACCTTGCTACTCATGGCTTGCTCAGCCTGCTTTCTTATAAAACCCAGGACCATCAGCCCAGGGATGACCCCACCCACAATGAGCTGAGCCCTCCCACACAATCATGAATTGAGAAAATGCTTTACAGCTGGATCTTATGGAAGTATTTTCTCAGCTGAGATTCCTTCCTTTCAGGTAACTCTAGCTTATGTTAAGTTGACATAAAACTAACCAGTCCAGGGCCTGTGACAATAGTGGCATCTAGCAGAAAGGTTCACTGGGCATTTTCCAGTTGAAATGGTAAGGTTTTGGGTAAGCCACCATTCCATGTACATCAGTCCTGAAGGAAAGGAGAAAGTTCCATTAATACCTCCTTAGGAGCCAGAATTGTGTGTTCTGAGATGCAAAATAAGTGTTCTGTTCACCTGGAATAATATTTAAAACTTAGAAGTGAATGTAAATGTCTATTTGGGTGAGATGTATCATGGCCCTACTGTACCTAGAGATACCTGCTCCATTGGATTGTTTTGGGAATATGATAGGTATGCAATGTTAGAGCACTTTCCACAGGGGTATGGGAGTTTTGAGCAATGGCCCAAGTGTTTATAAAGATGTATATATGTGGCCATTTTGTTGTCCAGGGAAACTAGTACTAAGATGATGGACTGGAGATTGACTAGTTTTGCTGACTCTAGGATATCACTTTTTTTTATCAGAGACATGGTGATTCATATCAATTGTCTGTTGAGTTCTATTGTAAAAAATGCTGGTGAGATTAGTAAACTTTTATATTAATAATCAACTCTCATATACAAATATGGGACAAGAACCCTTTTCATTTTTATAGCTTTATTTTATTTTACTTTTGTTTTTTTGAGACAGGATTTCTCTGTGTATCCTTGGCTGTACTAGAACTCACTCTGTAGACCAGGTTGGCCTCAAACTCAGAGAACTGTCTGCCTCTACTTCCCGGGTGCTGGAATGAAAAGAATGTACCTTGCTTCATTCTTTTTATGCCATTCGAACTACTTCTAGACACTGAATATTTTCAAATAATTATTTTCAATATCACATAGGAATATTCTTAGCCACCTGAAATTCATTTGACTTTATGTCATGGGAAATTGAGCAGGTGAGATGGTTCGCCAGATAACAGGTCTTGCTTTGAAAGACTGATGACGTAGGATTGATTCCCAGAATCTATGGTTAAAGAGCTAATCATACATCCAAAATCATCCTCTGACCTCCATAAGAGAACCACACCATGCACATGTCATCCCATAATATACATTCACACATGCATCCACACATGCACTGAAATAAATAAAATTGAAGGAAAACCTCATCGCATCTTTGCTGTCCCCTTAGTTTTCAGTACCGGTAGGTAGAGGGTCACTGGAAAATGAGCTCCCAGCCCTCACTTCTACCAACCCATAGTCTCTGGCACCAGCAGTTAAGGGTCCTCAGTCTTTAGCCACTGGCCCACATTCCTGTACTTCTGTCATCCTCCTAGCTTCTGTACCAACACATAAGACTCACAGTCTCTGTCCCAAGCTTCCACTCATCTAACTAATCAGAGATGCACAAATACCAACATGCAAAGACAACAGAGAAGTCAAGGACAATATAGCTCCTCCAAGTAGTACAAATCCCCAAATAATGACCCTCAATGAGAATAATCTGGGAGAATTTCCAGGCAAAGAATTGAAATTATTGATCATAACTGTGTTCAAGTAACTCAATGAAGATGTGAATATGTTCCAAGAGAACAAAAATAAAGAACTGGATGAAATATGGGAATCCAGGACATGAAAATAGAATTCAATGAGAGTTTAAATAGCTAAAGAAAAGCTAAACTGTAATCAGGCTTGAAATAAAAAAAAAAATATGCTAAATAAAAACTTCAGTGGGAAGCATCGCCAAAAGGATGAATTATGGGGAAAACAGAGTCAGGAAGAAAGACAATGTAGAGGGCTTGGATCACGAGGTAAAAGTCAATAAGATTTAAAAAATTAAAGAAATTGGGAAAGCTTTGGGACACCAGGAAATGACTTAACCTTCTTGATGGGGAAGTTCAGCCAATCACATTCTGAGGCCAAGAAAAAGAGATAAAAACATCCAGGTGCACTTGCCTCACCCCTTTTGTTCTCTGTGCTCCTGGTGTTTGCTGGAACCCTGGTAGTGTGAGTTTCCCTTTTTTCTGTTTATTAAAACTGAATCTATTATATTGAGCTGATCTGGTTATTTTTAGCTTGTTGATCGACCACACACATCACTTGGTATCACCTTCCAATTATGGGCATAAAAGAAGGATAAGAATACAATAACAAAGACAAAGAGAATATTTTCAGTAAAATCTCAGAAAAAATTGCAAGCATAGAGACAAAAAAAGATACCCATTTAGATACAAGAGACATATAAAGAGCTCCAAATAGACAGGGGCCCCAAAGAAACTCCCCACAATATATTATAGTTAAAACATTAAAAAGAGAATAAAGAAAGGATAGTGAAAACTGTAAGAAAGTAGGGATGCATTACTTGTAAACACAGGTCTATAACATGAAAACCTAATTATTTATCTAAAACCTTTAAAGCAGTAGTGACTTGGAAAGGTATATTCCAAGTTATGAAAGATCCCAAATGTCAAACCATACAATTATAACCAGAAAAAGCATCTATTAAGTTGAAAGAGAAATAAAAGCTTTCCGTGATAAAAACAGATGAAAAAAAATGTGAGCATAAAACAAAATTTATTGAAGACACTGGGCTGCTTCTGTCTAAAAATAGGTTTAAACACCCATGAGGTAACAGGAAATAAATGATGCTATAAAAGTTAATAAAAATGCCACAAATTACAGATTTCAAAAAACTAGAACTAGAACTATCATAGGACGCAGTTCCTGAGGATAAATCCAAAGGATTTTATTTTTTATTTTTTTTAAATTTATTTATTAAAGATTTCTGCCTCTCCTCCCCGCCACCGCCTCCCATTTTCCTTCCCCTCCCCCAACCAAGTCCCCCTCCCTCATCAGCCCGAAGAGCAATCAGTGTTCCCTGCCCTGTGGGAAGTCCAAGGACCACCCACCTCCATCCAGGTCTAGTTAGGTGAGCATCCAAACTGCCTAGGCTCTCACAAAGCCAGTACGTGCAATAGGGTCAAAACCCAGTGCCATTTTTCTTGAGCTCTCAGTAGTCCTCATTGTCCTTGGCAATCATGTCCACTGCTTCTATGTATACAATAGCTAAGACATGGACCAACCTAGATGTTCATTAACTGATGAATGGGGTAATGAAAATGTGTTACAATGTAAAATTAAATATTACTCAGTTATACAGAGAAAAGTGAAATTTGATAAAAATTTGCCAGTAGATTGATGAAATTGAGTAAAATTATACTGAATGAGGTCACTGAGGCTGCAAAATACTGTGTATTCTATCTCATATATGGTTCCTACCTTTGAAGATTTTGCTCTATTTGTTTAACCTGGAGTATATGTTGAAGACAGAGAACTAGAAATGGGTCATTGGGAGAATCCATTTAAGGAGAGGGAATGGTAGAATATAGATAAAAAGAAAGTAGATAGGGGGAATAATAGGGGCAGAAAGATCTTAACCACATAGTGGTGTGATAGGGATGAGGAAATTAGGTGGGAGAGGTGTTAACAAAATGAATAAGGTACATGGGAGCATCTGATGTTGCAGTAGAAATAAAGTAATTAGATAGTAGAATATATGTGATATGAAAATCTCAGGGTGGGTTGGATGGGGAATACTGGGCTGAATATCTAACTGGAGATATGGGCAGAAGGGTGGCAAAAAGGAGTAATAGTGAATGACTTCAGAAAAACTAAGGATTATGAAAAAGTCTTATGAAACACCATTAGCTTCTAACTTAGTTAAAAATATAAATTTTAAAAAAAGATTTTTAACAGAGGTAACTAACATGAGTAAACAATATCGTTCCTAGAAGACATGCTTATTAAATGAAAAAAATCAGTGCCAGGCATAGGTTACTTCTCATTGATCAGGGAGTTACCAAGAAGAACACAAGCTATTGCCATTGCTTTTGGTTGCTTGCCTGAAACTAGCAAAATAGAATATTTGTAAATTGTATATCTTTCAAAGGTTAAAACCTAGCACAAATAGTTCTCAACAACCAAAATACAAATAACTCAGTTATGAAATCTACAATAGATCTGAATAGAATTTTTTACAAGAAGATCCACAAAAAGCTATTAAGGTCTAGGAGGATGCAACCCAAACCACATAAGATGCCACATCATACCCAACAGAACTGCATATTGTCAAAGAAAGTGGCTATAAAATGTTTACATAAATGCACAGGGATTGAAACACACTCATTTCTAAAGCAAACATAAAATTATGTGGCAACTATGTAAAAACATACCAATGCTTTTTCCCAAAGTTAACCGTTTAATTACTTTATGACTCATCAATTCTACATTCATGTAATACGAAAACTATTGGAAAATTAAGGTTCAGATAGGCACTTGTACACTAATGTTCATATCATTTACTTAAACTAATGTTCATATCATTTACTCGGCAACAGCAAAGAGGGAAAATAAAATATTTATAAACAGATAAGTAGATAAACAAAGTGTATCACATTCACATAATAGAATGCTATCAATATCTTATAAGTTTTATTTACTGGCTCTTATATACATATAACATAATATATATATATGTGTGTGTGTGTATGTGTGTGTGTTGGTTTGACAACATTGGTGAGTGTATCTGTGACAGCTTTATTTTTTTAAGTTTTTTTAGGATATATTAATTAAACATAATAGTGATGCCTTCATAAATAAATATATATAAAATGTATCCTTGATAATTTTTATTTCCATCACCCTCATTTGTTGCCTCCCTTCCACTTTTGCTAGTCCTTTTCTTCTTCCTTTTTCCAGTTTCTGTTTTCATGCTTTGTGACCCAATGAGTTTGAGTTACTTACAGGACCATGGGCAGTTTACCACTGAAGAAACTATCTCAAAAACTCCTCTCCTTCCAGCAATTGTTAACTGCCAATAGTTGCTTGGGGAGGGGCAGGGCCTCATGTTCTCTACCACATTAACTTTTAATTTCCTCATGGAAGGGCAGGACTTCATTAGCTCCTCCCAAGTACAAACCATTAACTGCCATAACTCTTCAGGGAGAGGCAGGGAGTCATGAGTTCCTCCCCAGTTCAAACCATTAACTGCCTATAACTCCTCAGGGAGGGGCAAGGCCTCACGAGCCTTTCCAGTACAATCTGTTAACTGCCTATAACTTCTAAAGGAGGGGCAGGGTCTCATGAGCTCCTCCTTAGTAAAAACCGTTAACTGTCTATAACTCTACAGAGAGAAAGAGAGCATCATGAGTTTCTTTCCACTCCCTGATGGAATGCTGATAGACCCAATCCTGTGTATGCCTTTTGTTGGCAACTATAGCTGTTGAAATGTCAAGAATGAAATGGTCATGCCATGCTTGACTTTTAATAGATTCCTAATTAATAATTCTTTAGTTAATGGATGAATATGTAGTCTACTTTTTAGAAGTGCTATTGTCTAGAGAGGTATATGAGTAAATAATTTTTCTACCTCCTACAGATCAAATGATTATTATTAGTTTGATGAATATAAATTGATGTTATTCGAACGAATATACAAACATAAGTACTCATGTTGTATTATTTCATAGGTTAAATAATTTTTGTGAATTTAATTATGGCTATATATTTTTCTGATTTTCTTAATTTAGTGATTCAATCTCTCTACATAAGTAAATACAGATATACAATGATTAAATAAGTTCTGATTCCAAATATATTAATTCTATGATTTTCTTTAAAAGAGGTTTGAATGATTTACTGAAAAAGAAAATGATTTGGGGAAGTTCACAAAAATCTGTGGAAATTTTGGATCTAACAGAAAATGAACAGGAACTCAGAAATATTGAATGGGTTGTATTACACAGAAATATTCTAAGTCATTAGAGCTATAATCACTGAATATTTCTAACACTTTAAAATGTATGTCATTGTATTGCAATGACTTCTAAACTTCTAAACTGTGTTTGGGGTTTTTAGTTATTCATTCGGTCAGTCATTTATTCAGGAATTTTTTTTACATATAATATATTTTGATCATGGTTTTTCCTCACTCCTAATTCCTTCCATATTCTCACACCTTCTTTTACCGATCCAAGTTTATGTTCTCTCACTCGCTCCCTCCCTATCTCTCTCTTTCTCTCTTCCCCTGTCCAAAAGAAATAGCAACAACAACAAAATCAAAGTAAAAACAAACAAAACTATAAGACAAAAAATTACTGAAACAAAACAAAATGGGGGGGGAGGGGAAGATCGTTAAGAGCAAATAAAGAAACATGGCCTCTGTTGTGTGTTGTTCACCTACTCCTGGGCATGTCTCCTACCCTGGAACTTGATAGAAATACCAAGTGCATTCCCCTGGAGGAAAGTATTGGGACCCTGTCTGGTTTGAAGCTGTGTGGGTTTTATATGTGCTCCCATAGTCTCTATGTATGTCCCATTGTATCTAGAAGACACTTTCTTTGGAGTCATCCACTAGCTCTGCTGCCTCTTGCAATCTTTCTGACTCCTTTTCCACATACATTTCTTAGCTTTGAAGTTGGGTTTAATGAAGGCATCACATTTAGTAATGAGTATTCCAAACTCTTGCTTTCTGCACACTGTCCAGTTGGGGGGGTCTTTGTGTTAATCCCCATCTACTGCAAGAAGCTTTTCTGATGATGGTTGACGGAGGTGCTGATCAATGGGTACAGCAATATGTCACTGGGAGTCATTTTATTTTGTACGTTCTGTTTGTGCTATATGCTGGTTTCTTCTAAAAGTGATTCCAGAGCAGGACACAGTGGCACATGCCTATAATCCCAACACTTAGAAGGCAGAGGCAGGCAGATCTCTGTGGATTTGAAGTTAGCCTAGTCTACACAGTGAGTTCAAGGCCAACCAAGGCTACATAGTGAGGCCTTGTATCAAAGAAAGTCATTCCAAATGAAAATTCACAATATAAATTACTTAGAAAGTTGTGTTAGTCTGTCATCCATAAAATAATAAAAAATTGACCTAGCTCACAGTTTTGGAGACTCAGAGTATAATATCAAGTGGCAGCATTGATCTAGACTTGGATTGGAATGGTGAGAAAACAGGCAGGAACGAATGGTCATAACATGAATGGGAACAGAGAAAGAAAGACATGGGTCTTAACATTTTCCTGTCAGAGATTGCCTCCCATGATCCAAGGATTCTCGATTAGAGCACATCCCATAAAATTCTAAAGTGCCTTCAAAAACCTCAAGCAAAGGTACACTCTGAAGGACACTTAAACCATTTCATACACAAATGGTTTTGATATCAGTCTGAGAAAGAGAGGAGATAGAGGTAGGATTGGAAAGATGGATAATCTGAGCTCTTACTTTTAGTAGAAGATTCGGTTGAGTCTACTGAGAATTATGAAGCTGGTAAAATCTAAGAATGTTATCTTGGGTTAAGTTAAGGCATCTAGGCCACACATTCAATGAAGTATGTTCTGATAATTGGGTGTGACATTGGGCAGAATGCTTACATTTAGCCACTGTAATTTGCAGAAAGGTGAGTAGCTAAAAATTGATTTTCAGCATATTATCTTGCAACAGTAAAACATCCATTTACATACTGGTGAGTTTATGTCAATTTGATACAAACTTGTACCATTTTAGCATTGAGAATGTGCCCACTTTATAGGCCTTGTAGGCAAGAATGTGATGCATTTTCTCAATTGATGATTGATGTGGGAGGGCACAGATTGTTGTGATTAGTGTAACTACTGGGTTGGAGGTCCTTAGAGAGCAGGCTGATGCTTTGGAAATCAGTATGGCGATTTCTCAGAAAATTAGGAAGCAACCTACCTCAAGACCCAGCAATACCATTTTTGGGTGTATAGCCAAAGGATCCTCAATCATACCTCAAGGACATGTGCTCAACTATGTTCATAGCAGCATTATTCATAATAGCCAGAACCTGGGAACAACCATGATGCCCCTCAACCAAAGAATGGCTGGCTACATTGTGAAACTGTACTACATTTATACAATGGAGTACTACACAGCATTAAAAAAATAACATGTTGAAATTTGCAGGCAAATGTATGGATCTAGAAAAAACCATATTGAGTGAGGTAATTCAGGCACAGAAAGACAAATATAATATGTACTCACTCTTAAGTGACTTTTAGACAAAAAGCAAAGAAAAATAAGCCTACAGTCTACAACTCCAGAGAATCTAGACAACAAAGAAGAACCTACATGGGTCTACATAGGAAGGAGAAAAACACAACATCTCCTGAGTAAATTGGGAGCATGGGGGTCACTGGAGAGGGTAGAGAGGGAGAGGGAAGAAAGAGAGAGGAGCAGACAGAAATGTATAGCTCAAAAAAATGAAGGAAAACAGGCTGAGCAAGCCAAGAGGAGCAAGCCAGTAAGCAACACTCCTTAATGGCCTCTGCATCAGTTCCTGCCTATGAAATGTACTGTGTATGATGTAACAAGTTCCTTGCAGTCTAGAAGACCATGAGTTCCAGATGTGTGAAATTGAGCATCACACAGTTGGGCTTTGGTTATTTTATTCTGATTGTAACTGTGCCCTGCATCTTTCCTCTTCAAATAAGAAAGTACTTCTCTTTGAATTTTACAAAGTCTTAGAGTTAAGAGACTATAATTTTAGAGTGAATTTGAAGATACTTTCAAGAGACTTGAGTTTTAGAGAGACTGTGAATATTTCAGAGAGACACAGACTCTTGGGTGTCTTTACCACAGACACCCAACACCCAACAACCTTTCAGGTCCCGTTCTTCTTAACACCTTCATTTCTTGTTGACTACCGTCTTTCTTATTTTGCTCACAAAACCCAAAACAAACAAACAAACAAACAAAAAAACCAAAAAGAACTAGAAAAAGAACAAACCCCAAAGGTTGTAGATGAAAAGGATTGAAAAACATCAGAGTAGAACTAAATGAGATGACATTAAGAAACAATAGAAATGACCAATGAATGTTTTTTAAAGATATAAATGAAATAAATTTTAATGAGACCAAGAAAAACAGGGAAGACTCAAGTAAAATCAGCTCAATGAGAAGTCCTTATATGAATATTATAGAAATACAAAGTATCCTAAGAGACTGTAATGAACAATTCATTATGAATCAATACACTGGATAAGGTAAAAATAAATTCATGTACATATATGCCACAATAAAGTGATAGAAAATATGAACAAAGAACGATAAAGTGTATCCTAAAAGAGGAAACTGAAATCTGATGGTTTCATGTTGAAATCTATCAAGTATTTATTTATTTATTCTGGTTTTTCGAGACAGGGTTTCTCTGAAGTTTCGGAGCCTGTCCTGGAACTAGCTGTTGTAGACCAGGATGGCCTTGAACACACAGAGATCTGCCTGCTTCTGCCTCCCGAGTGCTGGGATTAAAAAGGTGTGTGCCACCACTGCCCGGGGCCCGGCCTACCAAGTATTTAAAGATGAGCTAATTATTCTCAAATTCTTCCAAATTGCTGAGAAAAGAATGCTTACAGACTTATTTTGGGGGGGGGAACATAATTACCATGATGCCAAAGTCAGACAAGAACCAAGGAGGAGAAGTGGGGGGAAAGTATAAATAGATTACAGTGATGACTCTCAACAGAATAGTAGTCAAATAAATTTAATATCATAATATAACTTACCTTGATCAAATAAGACTTACTTTACCTCTAATGTATGAAAATACAATAGTAAGTGCAAACTTATGAATGAAAAACCATATTCAGAGAATAAATGATAAATAACATGTGCTTATTTTAAGAAGTATCAAATCTAATCCAGAGCTTTACACTGCATGCTACCATAAAAACATGCCAGGAAAGATGTGCCCACTGGGTCAATAATGGAATGACTGTTTATGCAGGGAATTAACTTTTTTTGGACTGGATTTGAGAACTGCTCCACAGGAGAAAATTCATGTTTTGGTCACTAAACATGGATAAAATCCATGCCTAGGGAAGATATAAGCTCTTAGGAAGAACCTATTAGTTTTTTGTCTTTCAAACAGCCTTCTAAATATTTGTGTTTATGTGTATAGATTAACCCTGCTCACACTTCTTGTCAGAGATGTTCTTATTGCAGTGGGTAGTGGTTAATTCTCTGATGTATTACTGTTCAAAGTGCTGAGCTGTAGCTGTGACAGCTTTTTTATGATCTTTCCCCAAGTCTCAGAGAACATCACAGTGAAAGAAGCATAAAAATGTAAGATGGATGTAAGATGAGGGGGCAGTGTTGTGAAATGCTGTCCTATGGATCTGCTATAACTTCCACAAACATGAACTCACAGCAACAGTGATCAGCTACAGAAGATCTGCAGAAGGTCAAGCAAATTAGGAGTTGTGGCATGGAGTATGGAAGGGCTCTTGAGGATTCACCCTAGCTGAGGAACTATAGGAAGTTGATTACTGCTTGGAAGGGAAAGTCAGTTTTCTTTAGATGTATGGTTGCTGCAAATTCCCCCCATGTCCCAGTGGATGATCTCATTTATGTGCATATGAGCAGTAATAACTGGACTCAATAGGCCTCAAAAGAAAATAAAAATAAGAGAAGTGATGAAGGAGGACATGATGTAGGGAGGGCGATGTAATGGAGGGTGGATCCGGGAGGGCATTTGAGGTGGCGAGAGTGATGGGTAAATATGAACAAAGATACATTGCATACATGTATGATAATTTCGAAGAATAAGAAAAAATAAACTCAAAATATGAAAGTTCAAAATTGGCTGTATATCAGAAAATTTCAACAACTTAAGTACAATTAACACCATATTCCATTATAACAATTGAAACGTTTCCCTTTAAGACGATGCTATAATTTAAGTGTTGTCATTGAAGTACAATTTTGACATTATTTGTTCTCAATATTTAGTTTGGGGTTAGTTAAGTAGCATGTTCCTTAAGAAAAGTAGCATTATTATTATGGAATAAATGGTAATAGCTTTATAGAAGATAGTAAGACAATGATTTATTGTAAAGCAAAAAGTAAGATTAGGAACAAATCAGCAAACAAATAACACAAAACTTGTGTTACTTTTAATGTGCATTTATTTTTTTTTGTTTCCAGCATCTAATTGGCCAAATTGTTTGATTTATCAAAATTCCATCCTATCGATTCAGGATAGAATTGTCTTCATTGTTTTGAAAACTCTATTTGGGCTTTCAGGATGCAGTGCTCTTCAGTTTGGCATAGTAAAACACCTTCCCTTAATGAGTCCTTCAGGGCACTCCTTTCTTTATTGAAAGCTGGTGGTCCCTTGGGATTGGAGCTCACTGTGTCTTCTGAATACTCAAAGTGTAGACTGTGAGGGCTCAGAACACTAGATGGTGCTGATTGTGGGAAAGAAAACAATGACTGTAGAGTCACAGATTTTGTGGACTTCACACTTGATGACTGTTGTGATGTTGGAACCGGTTTGTTTGCTGATTGCTCAATAAAAGCCTTTCCTGATGAGGGAACTGAAAATCTCGATGACTGTGCAGCAAGACGACTTGGAGAAACTGGATGATTTTCTGAGTAAGCAGATGCACATCTTGCTGCTGCTGACATTGAAGATCTTGATGCCCATGAAAAAGATTCAGTTAGTGGAATTGAATTTTGGCAAGTTTCTAGATTTGAATGCTTTAGTACTCCTACATTTGATGCTGCTGACCAGGCTGAACGAATATATCTTGTTGGTGGTTGATGTGAAGATCGTGGTGCCCATAGAGCTGAATGTTTTGGTGACTTTGAAGCTGAAAGCCTTGTCGATTGAGGAAATATGGGCCTTGAAGATGGATAAACCGAAGATTCTGGTGACTGTACAAAGGAAGCATGGACAAGTAAATCTGAGCATTTCTCTTTTGCCTCGATTCTTCGTAAGAGCACTGGAGAGGTAGACATGGGTGTGCTTTCTCCTTTTTCCTGGTCTTGCTTCAGTAGATCATAACACTCAGCAGGGGAAGGTGAAAGTGAAAAGTAGTCCTCTTTGACTTCCATAGTTTGAAATCCCACTTCAAGACAAGTCTGGAAGTAGTTACGATGAGGTGCAGCTGAGGAAGTTCTCAAGACAGGTGATGGAAACTGCGTTTGGGAATGAATTTTGGAGGCAGGATATTCTGTTTTTGAATCTCTTAACATGGCTAAACTATCAGGGGTTAGTGCAGTTTGTGGAGCTGGTGCTACTGTACTCACAAACACCTCGAGTTTAGGATGATTTTGGATTAGAACTGGTGGTTTTATTTCTTTCTTTCCAACTCCGTACCTGACATATGACTCTTTATCTTTCTGAAACCTGACTTCCGTCTTCTGTGGACGTGGAGGGCTGGCTAACATTTTTCCTACAGCTTGCGTTAGGGTCTTACTTATTTGACTAATTGGATAGGTGGAAAATGTAGAACATTCTTCTGGCGGCTCCACATGTGAATGAGATCGCTCTGTGCCAGCAGGTGGGGTATGGCCCAGAGTAATATAATTTCCTATCAGAGTGTTTTGATGCCCATTTTTTGGTTCAATGGGATGGCCTACATGCTTGTTCTTTCTTCTGAATCTTTTATGCTTGTGCTCTTTAACACCAGATACAAAGTTTTTTTCACAAGTCTCAAAGTAATATGAAATTTTAGGAGAGACAGCTAAATCCTGATCACCATCTCTACAGTGAGGATCCGTCAAATCTTGTTTGTTATCTTGGCAACTCTGAATCATTAAACCATCTTGCTTGGAAGGAGGTATTAAACTTTCTGTATCTTTTTGACAATTAGGAACCACTAAAAATTGCGGACCATCTTGACAGTGAAGAATAGACATAGAAAAAGATGTCTGCACACTAGCATCGCGGCTTTCATATATTTGAGCAGGCAATAGGTTGGATGGATAATCTAGCTCTGTTTGAATGGAAACACTTTGAGAAGACTTTAGTTTTGTAGGTAGCAAAGAAGAGTCCCTGCATATTTCCCCCACACTGAAGTCATTATTTAACTGGATTACACGTTTCAGTAAAGTGTTATATCTGCAAGAGATCGTATCAACCTCTTTGGATAGTGCCCCAAGTAAGCCTTCAGCACGATTCTTTAGATTATCTATTTGTTTAGCTATGTTATTTAAGGATATATGAATTACACAAGCTAACTCATCCTGAACACTTTGAGGTATTGCCAGGTTATTTGGATCCTCACCCTCGTTCTCTTCATTTAAAGACATGTCTGTTCATTAAAGTTGTTGGGAGTTGCACTCCCACCTTACCTTCTTTTAAACATCAGCACTCTTTCTTAGACCCACTGTAGGATTTGGAGGCATGAGACTTGCCAGCAACCCGACTCTGGTAGAGGATGCTCTCTCATCTGCTGGCAAGTGCTTTCTGACTTCAGGTTTTAAGCAGTAACCTGGCAAAACAGCCTCATAGTAGAGTTTTCTCATTGAGTCATGAGTGAGCTAACAATGCCTCCCAGACTCAGTAACACCCAGCCCTCTGCCATGTTTTCTGTTGAGGCTAGTTATAGGAAGGTGGAAAGCTACTGTAGAGAGGAGAAGCCTAGGTTATTCCCTGATCTCTCAGTATTTCTATAGTAAAAGGTTTGAGGATAAACTGGTCTATGAAGTTTCACACCTACTAGTATGAGTTTAAATAATGTCTGTCTCCCCTGTGATTCGAAAACTGTCTCCCACTTGCTACGAAATCTCACTCGGGTTGCCTTATCTCTGAGTAACAGTTTCCTTCATCATGCTCTTCACACAGACACTTACCACTCAGCTTTGTCTTTATCATAAAAATTGTAGAGCCACTTTATTTATATTGACGCAAAATAAATTTCTGGAGGTAGGGCAGTCACATTTTTTTTACGCAGGTATTGTTATAAAAATAACCTCAGTGTGGAGAGGAAAAAAGGAGCTTTTATCACATTTAATCTTGAACAAACAGATGAAGAATCCAAATCTCTTCTTTCCTGGGCATAGTTGGAAATAAACCATGGAAAATTATCACAAAAAAATCACTAGAAAAAGAGCCAAACTTTTAAAGAATAAAAAATATAGGACAAAGCTCTAGGAAAAATCTTGCAAGGAACAGGTTTAGATCTTGGGATGTGACCCGAAGAGAGACGTACATGGATCTAATCTACACAGGAAGTAGAAAAAGACAAGATCTCCTGAGAAAATTGGGAGCATGGAGACCTTGGGAGAGGGTTAAAGGGGGGAGTGGAGAGGCAGGGAGGGAGCAGAGAAAACTGTAGAGCTCCATAAATATCAACTAAAAAAAAAAAAAAAAACCTTTGGGATGTGAGATGTCCTCAGCATGGGAGCCTGCTTGTAGGAACTCTGGGTTGGGTTTTTGTTTTAGCTCAAAGAATAAGATTTTTTTTTTCTAGTCAAAATCACATTTTATTTAGTAGTCTGAAGTTTTTCAGCTTTATGTCTTTGCCAAGTGAGTGGATAGTTGTTCCTATGTCCTCCTCTGATAATGTGTAGGTGTGCCCATAGGCCTTTGCTTTATCATTATGACAGCTCTGCTTTTTACTAATGCTCAAGCCTTGAGTAAAATGTTTCCTGACTGTGATACCCTCCCTTCCGTCAGGCTGATCCTCAGACTCCAGCAATGACAGGTCTCCGAGACTAAGTATTCACACTCAGAATATGCGGTGGATGGGGCTTGTACCCTTGACCCTCTGCTCCAGAAACTTCTCTTTGCAGATGGGATTAGGTATCTTAGCAGTTTCTCTTCAGAGTTCTGCATTTTCACTTGTAAACACCTCTTCTTGAGACTCAGGTGATCTGATGGCGTTTTCTCCTGGCTCCAAATAGATGTGAAAATCAGGGCTTCACAGTGGAAGAGGCACTTTTCTGGGCCGAAGCTGCTCATGTTTTGCTTTTCTCTGGCCTCAGACATTCCCAGTAGTTTCTCTTGTGATTTTTGACTGGAAGAGGCTTTTCAGGAGGTCCTAGGGCTGAGGGGGAACCCTTTCCAGTGACTGGAGGGCTGCAGGGCCCACTCCCTGAGGCAAGCCTGGGGATGCAAAGAGCTTTGGCTGGTGGAAGCCTGCTAGGCCATACTGATGTTTTCTGGATAGAAGTTCATTTTTTCTTTTTGTTCTGCTCAGCTCCTTCACTCAAGGTGCTGGTGTGGAGGACGACTTTGGAGTGAAGAAAATCACTCTGTCAGGATTTTACTTCTGTCCAGGCTCGGAACTGGGAGCACTGGGGAGCTTCCTCCTGTGATTGACCTTCTCAGCTTCAGGAGAGGGTGGGGTCATTGCAGTCTGGTAGTAGTTCTTCCTCTGAAAAGTTTGTTTTAGAGAAGTCTTCCTCTACTTCCTCATTTTTTTTGAACTCTGTTCTCACAGCAATCCTCTCCCTAAGTTGCCCAGAGGTCAGCTATTCTCCTGTTGCTGAGATAGACTCATTCTCATTGGAGGGAAAGGTACAGGTTAGTAGGTGAGGTCACAGGGCTGGAGGTGAGATGACTAAGGAGTATCTACTGCTGCTTGACTGTCCCTTCACCACAAAGACTTTGTTGGAATGCCGCTTCTCCTTTTTCTCATCACTTCCTGAAGACTGTGGTTCAGCTAGATAGGAGTCCTTGGTCATTCTCTCCCCAGTCAGCTTTCCCAATCAAAACCTCCTGGTCTCTCTACCGTGACCCTCAAATAGGATTTATTTAAATTTTTGTGTGGGTTTAAAGCATTTATGAAAGGCAAACTTCCAAACTGAAAAGATTTTTTTTTAACCTTCAGCATCATTAGTAGTCATTTTATTTACAATATTTTTATTATACAATAGCAAATATGTTTCCCGGGGCTTCTGGGACCTCCCTTTTCCCCCAGTGATCCGATTTAAATACTGACTCTGCCTTCTAGCCATTTCTCCTTGCAGTGTCTTCTGGAAACAAAAAGTTGTCCTCTCAGAGGGCCTGCTTTTAGTTTCCCACCTACCTATGTCCCTCTAACTCTCCTTCATACCAAAGACCACAAATAAATTGTGTGTGTGTTTATGTGCATGTGTGTGTATGTGTGTGTGTAACACTTTGAGTAAGAAAATAGGGACAAATCCAGGTCACATACTTGTTCTTCAAAATGAGTGTTACTAGCAAACTTTAAAACAGCATCAAGAAAACCAAAAACGTGAAGTATCATCTCCAACCACGCAGCATGAAAAGTGAAGTCTAACGGACAAAATACAAAGGATTTCATACTGGCATGGAATATCTATTTTTTGAAGAGCAATTCAGTGATGGTTGGGGTTGTTGGCTAGAAGTAAGCTAAACATGTTTGAAAAGTTTCACTTGAACCAATGAGAATAGGAGACAAGACTTCTCTGGCAGTTAGGGGATGGCCTTAGAGAGGAGTAGGTCTGCTTCTTGTTCTTGACAAGTAGTTTTGTTGTGGCCAGAAGTGTCTTTAATTCCATCAGCAGTTCTGTCTTGGACAGAGGCCAAAGGCACTGGATTGTGTCCTTGGTGGTTTTCTTTTCTTTTCTTTTTTTTTTTTTAAATCCTTTTCTTCTTGTGCACAGCAACCTAATTAGCACAGATGCCTGGAAGCTGTGTATGATCAAATACCTCATTGGTCCTTGAATGTGTGCACCAGAATCTCAGCCCAGTCACTGGAATGGAGGGCTATATTGACACCTCATGGGTTGAGTTAATTTGAATGAACAAACCACCTCCCCTTATATCAGACCAGAGATTTCAAAGACCAATTTATTGCCTTAGTAAAAAGTCTAATACCTAGATGAAAACCTATCAGTAGCTATCCCCACTTTGAGGCCTCTTCATGGTGTACCTGGGAATCTTACTCTTTCAGTCAGTCTTCTCTTAGGACCCCTCATGCCATATTGGAGCTTTGCTTTGTTTGTCTCTGCAACAAATCCTTCTTAAATAAAACATTACCCTCTATAATAAGACTTCTTAAATTTATCCTTTTAATTATTCATTAGATTCAACCTTCATGCCCCTCAACTGAAGAATGGATACATTATGTAAATGTGATACAATTATACAATGGAGTACTACACAGTGGGTAAAAAATAATGACATCTTGAAATTTGCAGGCAAATGATGGATCTAGAAAAAAACATATTGAGTGAGGTAATCCAGAAAAACAAATATAACATATACTCACACATAAGTGGCTTTTAGACATAAAGCAAAGGAAAACCAACCTACAGTCCATAGTCCTAGAGAAGTTAGAAAACAAAGAGGACCCTAGAAGAGGCACCCAGGCATCTACACAGGAAGGAGAAAAACACAAGATCCCCTGAATAAATTGGAAGCATGGGGGTCACAGGAGAGGGCAGAAGGGGAGAGGTGAGGAAGGGAGGGGAACAGAGAAAACCGTATAACTCAATAAAAGAACAATTAATTTAAAGAAAGAAAAAAAAAACAAATTTATCTTTCAATGAGACAAAGGACGTGGGGACACTGACTCAGTGGAGACTTTAGTGAACATCTGGCACCCACGACCTTGAGTTTGGTCCACCTAAGACCAGAAAATCTACATCATTTTCAGGGATCTCTAGTTTCTCCAATTTTTATACACTCTAAAACAGACAAAAGTAAAAAGAAGTCAAATGAACTTTCTTTGGTGAAAAAGACAAATGTCATTCACTCTACATATATATGACATTTAAATATAATAATCAGCAAAACTCACCATTGCCACTACTACAATACCAAGCATACTAGATATCTCTGGCTTGAAGGAAGGTGAGAAAGAGGAGATAGAAAAATCCAAATTTCTTAGAGCTAAGTTGATATAACAACAAATAGGTATTTACCAAATCTGAAGACAAAGAGGAATTAATTATAAAAACGACAACAGAATTAGAGTTCAAAACATTGAACAATGTACAGTGAAAATGTCTAAGATCATCTCTCCAACTCTGGACCAATAATGCCTTAACAAAACCCTTAAATTATAACATTATGATTGCAGAAGAAATTGTCAGTTTTGAAAATGAACAAACTTAAGGGTTATATTGACTGGTAGGCACCCTGAAGCCTGTAGGGAGGCACCTAAAAACAATGAAAAGAATTAAATTTCTCTTCAAACAAGAAAAAAGCCACCTCTTGGACACACAGAAAAATGCTAATTGTAATGCAGTTAGCAGATGTAACCTTATGGTATGCTTTAATTTGTTTTACCATTTTCTTTTGACACTATGTTTTCTGATTGGAACCTTACACTATTTTCTTCTTGGTTTATTCTACCATTGCTTTCCTTCTTAAAATTATTCCTTTGTGATTTGCCATCATATCAATTATGTAGCTATTAGTATGTTCCTTCTATAGTCTATGGGACCTCACGCTTAAATTCAAAAGTCAAAGTAATGACAGTGATCTTGTGAAAACTGATGGCTCTTAGCAACTCTGAAAACTGGATACTCTGTCTTCAGTTCTCCAACATCTGTATACTCAAATATATGCCAGTTGTCTCTTAATTTTAATGATTTGCTAGCATTATGGTTATCAAGCACCTCATGATAATTAGATGATGATATTTTATGCTAATCCTAGGCATGTTCGTCTACTGTCTGCTTGATTGCTTGTGTAATTTAATATATATAGTAAGAATATCTCTCTTCTAGACTCCTATCAAATGATGATCTTTGCGCCTCTTAACGTAAAACCTATCTTGCTTCCTTTAGATCAGATTGCTTGCTACTTTTCATTCTGGATATGTACAATTTGTGCCCCTTGACAGCATGCAGAATGTTTTAGACAAAACTGGGTCTTTTGGATCTTTAACACTCAAGATTAAAGGATCAAAGTCTCTGAGGAGAATTGAAACAGAAAGAGAGGAAAAATTAAGAGGACATAGGAAGAGAACAAAGCCCCTCTCCTGGGAGTCTTTTTGAAGCCTCTCACAGGCTGAGAAGCAAGAATTCCAACATTTAACATTTTCAAAAGGCCTTTCTCTTACACCAACTATAAACCTGTGAATTGTATAAAAAAAAAAACCCACTGGAAATTTGTTGCGCAAACCTAGTGATACCTAGTCTTGCCTTATCAGTTCATAATCTCATCATGACATCTTTCAAGCCACCCTATAACATTACTTATCAAAAACAAAGATAAAAATCTTTCTGAGCAACTTTTCAAGTCATAATTTGTCACTAAAGTAGTATGTATGGCTAATGCTAAAACACTTAGTGGTAACTGTTCCTTGAGAAGCCCATATCCACCCTTAGATATGTCCCCACACTTAGGTATGTCTTAGTGTTTCCCTAAGCATTTTTTTCTCTTAACTCTGGTGCTCAAAATATGTTAAAAATCATTTTAACAGTTATTGAGGGAGGGTCCTATGAGTCCTCACCCTCACTGAAGTTTTATTGACAATTAACAGTTACTTGAAGAAGCTCAGACGTTTTCTTTAGTGTTACAGAGTCTGGTAAGTTGTCCATGCTTCTTTAAATCCATCTCCCTATGCTAATACATGGAAGCCTAAGTAAACTAATTGAGTCACCAAAACAAGACATGAGATTATAAGAGGGACTAGTTGGGAAGAGTAAGGAAGCCAGTGGGAGTGAGAAAAGGAGATGGTAGTGGGCTGAATATCATCAAAATACATTCTACACACACATGAAAGAGTTATAAGGAAACTTATTTATCATCCATATATATTAATACAAAATGAAAAAAAATAGTAAACTGCAGCTCGCCTTTGAGAAGTCTGCTTTGTGCTCATGAGTGTGATTTTATTCTTTTTTTTTTTTTTTGAGCACATTTCTTTCTACCTTCAATAAAACCCCAAATCTGACAGGCCGTGGTCCCAGCACTTGGGAGGTAGAGGCAGGCGGATCTCTGTGAATTCGGGGCCAGCCTGGTCTACAAGAGCTGGTTCCAGGACAGGTCCCAAAGCTACAAAAAACCTTGTCTTGAAAAACCAAAAACCAAACCAAACCAAAACAAGACAAAACCACAAACCAACCAACCCCTCCCCGCAAAACCCAACTCTGCCTCATATGGGTTAGACTTTGAATTCTGTTGTGCTTTGAAGCCACAAATTCTGGGATTACCTGAACTGTGATTTCTAAAGTCAGGGAAGTCTTCAGGCTGCTGGGCTGCACACCGCTGACAGCAGACAGCTGTTTTGTGCCTGGTCAGTGGAGGGATTGGGTGCTCGGGGTTTCAGAGATGTATGTAGTAGTGCTAAATTATAGGAGGAAAACTGGTTTTACAGAGATTTGTAAAGTAGTGTAAAGTCAGTATGTTGTTTGAAATCTTAGAAGTAATTATTTTAAATACATTCGAAGTTTCAAAGTAAAAGCAAATTGATGTCCTGGACCAGATCAACTTGCTCCTTCCTACTCCGTTCTCGATTGCTCGCCCCACTGCAACACAGGCAACGGTTTCTTTTTACTTTCCCGGTTTCTGCAGTTACCCCAGCAGTCAGCTGTGAAGACACACATGCAAATAATTTCACACAGATAGAGCAGTTCATATTTAGGACTATACATGTATATACGTATATAACAACAATTTAAAAAAAAAGAGGCCATGAATCCAAAAGAGAGAAAGAAGGGGTATATGAGAGGGTTTGTAGGGAGGGAAGGGATGGGGGTCACTATGTAATTATATTATAATCCCAAGGATAAAAGAGATAAAAAAAAGAAGTAAACTCTGTAGAAAACCAAAACTATATGGTTAGATTTGTATGGAGTCCATGAAGCAAATGGCTAGAACGGGCTTGATGCTGGCTGCATTTCCCTCCTCCCAAAGTGAAAACCCTGGTTGAAAGGGGCCCCATTACCACACCGCTCTGGCTGTGAGACCAGAGAATTCAACACCATTAGATCTCAACAACCTCAAGTCCACCTGTTTTGGAGTAGTCTCTCTTTGTGTGTGCTCATACGTACTTTCCTAGATCCTCACCTACAATCTTATGGTTTATGTGAAAATTAGTTCTTTTATAAAATACATTTTTTTTGTGTTTTACATATGTGTGTGTATGTTCGTGGTTGTGTTAGTATGTGTATGTACATGTGTATTTGTCTGTGTCGGTCAGAAGATAACATTATCCAGTCCTCAGTCACTGTCCACCTTGCTCTTTTGAGTTATGTCTCTCACTAAAGCTGGAGCTCACTGATTCGGCTAGGCTGGCTCATCAGTGACACCTGGGAATCTGCCTATCTACAGTTCTGCAGTGCTTGGAATATAATCATGAGGTCTCCTGGCCCAGCGTCCAGCTTTTATATGTAATGTTTTTTTGGGGGGGGGTCCTGTTGAATTTTGGTTAAGTTCTACTAAAGAAGTAGAGACTCAGGCTGAAGATGCTTAATTGGAACTGTATAAAACAATACACAGAAAGACATACAACTTTTATTTTTTATTTATTTTTTAAAAAATATTTATTTATTTATTTATTCATTATGTATACAATATTTTGTCTGTATGTCTGCAGGCCAGAAGAGGGCACCAGACTTTATTACAGATGGTTGTGAGCCACCAGGTGGTTGCTGGGAATTGAACTCAGGACCTTTGGAAGAGCAGGCAGTGCTCTTAACCACTGAGCCATCTTTCCAGCCTTTTACAACTTTTAAATGAAAAAAAAACTTCTTTGAGGATCTTATACATGGGTACTACATTTGCATCATTTTCACTTCTCTCTCTCCACACTACATTTCCACTCCCTTTTAAATTCACGACCCTCCTTTATTACTTATGTTACATATATAATGTACTTATTCCATTCAATATTTCTGATTTTTACCTGTATGTCAGACTGACCACTTGGGGTTGGATAACCCAGGGAGCTTGTCCCTAGAGAAAAAAAAAACTGATTTTACCTCTCTCAGCAGCGATTGATTGTCTGTAGTTCTTCATCAAGGGATGGGACATTGGGAAATTTCCATCATACATGCTGGCATATCAACTGGTGTTGCTATTATGAGGGTCTTCTTTAGACAACAGAAGTGTTGAAATTTCATGGGTCCAGTTTCCCTGTCATGTCTAGGGTCTAGCAGGAGGCATCCTGGGCTTCTGGCTCGTATAAGATCTCTGTCCCCTTTAGTATGATTTGCCTTAAGCCTTAGGTATAGGGGCTGTGATGCAGATGTTTCGGTTTGGGGATGGACACCCTACAGACTTTTATTCTTTGCATTTTGGCCAGTTATGGATCTCTGCCATAGTCTTCAGGTGTTGGAAGAAAAAGGCATCTTGGATGTGGAGTGAGAGCTTCATTTATCAGTAAGTATTGCAAATATAGTTAGGCATTGTTCTGGTCTAAGAAAAAGGCAGTAGTGGTTCTCCTCTATGGCCTATGTCCACCCCATCCACTGGAAGTTGGCAAAGTTTACAGTATCAGGCATGAATTCTCTCCTGATGAGTAGGCCTCAAGTCCAATTCAATGGCTGGTGGGTGCTCCCTAGATAAAAGTGTCTCTATTTTACCATTAGTAAATTCCTAGACCTGTCAGTGTGGTCATTTGTAAGCTCTACAGATAGGTTGAGCAACAACTGGTTGATTTTCCTCCTTAGTAATTTGCACAGCACCTTCTGATACTTGAGATTTCACCTTTATGGAGGAATCTTCTTGGTCAGTTCCAGCTCGGTTCTTCCAAGCAGGAAATGCAGTTTGGACCTTTTAGCTTTTTTAATTAAGAGAGTCAAAACATCAAGGAGATCACTCTGCTTGGAAATGAATGTAAAGGACAGAAGAGGACGTTTTTAAAGGACCTGGGAGGGAAGAGGTAAAAATTGTGTTTACTGAGGAGTCAGATCACATGCATCCCAGGAGTGGCAGAGGGTAACTCAAATTTCCTGATGGAAAACAGAACACGGTTTACTCAATATGCATTTTCCCATGCTCACTGAAGAACACTGGGACTGAGACATAATTCACATCCAGAAATAATTAAAAGCAAAAACATTCACAGTGTGAGATAACATGGTCTAAGACATTGTCAAACTACTGTAAGTCTGTCATTTTTTTCTTGTCCTAGAAAATCCAGTCATATTTTCTAAAAAAATTAATAACAATATGGAGAATGAACTCAAACTTCATGATTATATTTTACTGCCACCAAGTGGTTTCTTTGCTTTCTTTGTAAAATAAATTTCTGGATGAAATAAATTACTGATTCGGTTACTAATTGCTCTAGGATACCTTACACATGGTTACTGATTGTTCTAGGATATCTTACACAGGGTCCTATAGGAGTGAACTTGTCCTTCCATCTACCATTGCCTCCCCTGACAACAAGGGAACCTTTTCAAGGCTGTTCTTTACCTTGCTTCTGCATGTTGTGCCATCTCTTATTTACTTGTTAGTTGGGGGGTTAGCTTTGATGGGGAGAACCACAACATTAGCCACGCTAAAGCATCAAACATCTGGGCTCTCGTGATTCTCTTCCTAGACCATTGATAGCTGTGGCTACAGGTTATATGCCATCATGCCCAGCTCTGAATCATGCATTATAGAGACAATTGCCTGCAAGACAGTGAGAGAGAACTCACTTTAGATTATCTTCTTCAATATGGTTCCCCTAATATGGGTTACAGGATAGGGAACATACCCATGAATATAACACACATGGGTTTCACACACATGCACACACAACCATGATATTTTTTCATGCATGCTTCTCCACTCTTATACCTATAGAGATTAAATTCACACTGAAAGGCAGACATCCACGAAGGACAAAACTTCTGTAACAATCACACCTTTATGTGACTTTTCAATAGAACAAGAACTTTGATGAGGAAAGCAACCGTTAACACTGCGCCAGAAAGGGCAGCATGTTGATTACCAATCATGTTTCTATAGCAGTAAACATCTATTTTTTAAATTGCCTTCTCCTTTTCTGTGGAAAGTCATAGAGGGTACATGTTTCTTCACTCCGCAGACACATACCAGTGAAGCCTAATGACTGTAGTTGCAGAATGATGAGGAGGGCCTGTTAAAACTGGTACAAACTACACAAATCTCATACAGAAAAAAATACTTGCAGTATCCATGATATCCTTCTCCTTAGAGGATTCAGGTGATTTTTTTTCTCTTTACTACAGATTGGACCCAAGATCTCAGGCGTGCTAGACAATGCTCTACCCTTGAGCTCAAGCTCCAGCCTAAATACCCTTTCATCCCATTAGATGTTTTGTAAAGACTATACTTAAATTTTGAAAAATTTAAAATTTTCCTGAGCCAAAATTCTACATAGTTTCTTTTAACAGAAGTTAAATGTGCCCCATTTAATAAATAGATAAATGTTAAGAGACTTGTAAAGACCAGTGATTAACTAACAACTACTGCAGTTATCACACTGAATTCATACAAGCCCTGCCCAATCAACTGCAAGCCAAGGAAGGGACAGGGGCTCAGTGAGCCCTATTCTTTATCTGAGATAGAGGGGAACCACTGCCTTTAGTTGTTGTATGCACTACTTAATTCACTGGGCTTCAACAGACAGTTTGAAACCTTTGGTGACACAGATAGCCCTGGCTAATCTCCATGAGTCATAAACAAAATGAATGGAGTGAGAAAAAGATTTATAGGGAGGGGTGCTTACAGGATTGATAGAAAGGCGGGATGGGTGGTGATATGTTGTTTGTGCTTTAACAAATGATGCTTGCCTGAGATCAGAGTGTGAAACTAGCCACTCAGCAGACAGAGGGAGACAGACCTTTGTGAGTTCAAGGCCACACTCTGCTACATGAGGATGAATCAGTCTAAAAAAGAGACAGGGCCAGGTGGTGGTGGCTCACACTGTTAACCCTAACACTAGGGAGGTGGAGATGGGACATGATATGGCTGGGCAGAGAGGGGAAAATAAGATGGGAGGAGACAGGAGCTCAGGATTCAGTCTGAGGATTCCTAGAGACAGACTACCTCATTCTGTCTGAAGTTTTCATAGAGGTAAGAACTAGTGGCTGGCTGCTCTGCTTCTCTGATCTTTCAGTTTTCACACACTCTGTGTGCTGTGATTACCATTAATGAATAAAGAAACTGCTTTGGACCTATAGCAGGGCAGAGCCTAGCTAGGCAGGGAAAACTAAACTGAGGAGAAAGGAGATATTTTCTCCATATACCTTGCCCAAGAAAGCCCACCAAACAGTGACCCCTCCCCATGGAGGGTCAAAAAAACTCACCAAATGGTAACCCTTTTCCAGGGAAGGTCAAGACCACTCCCACAGGCTATTTAACGCCCCCCCCCCCCGCCAGAGAATTAACACGTGGTCTCCCAGTTCCCCATGGTCTCTCCTCTTTCCTCTTCCCTCTTCCCTCTCTGGTGGTTATTTTGGTTCCCCCGCTCCGTGTTTTCCCAGGACCATTTGGGAGCACTGGCACCCTTTAAGCCTGAGTATCTTTTAATTTGGTATGATTTGGTCTGATTGGGATTATTTGCATTGGTGGAGAGGTTTGTTGGCCAGAAAATATTTAACAATTGGTCCCATTGTTTCAGGACTATGGTGAGACCGCACATCATGGTGAGTGTGTAGGGTGCAGAACCGTCCAGGTAACTGCATAGCATAGAAGTAAAGCAGTGACAATTGTGCTTGGGTCTCACCATCACCTTCAAGGAACCATCCCCAGTAATCTGAACACTCCACCTTTCAATTGTTCTATCCCTTCTATATAGCATCACACTATTTTTGACCCCCCTTTATTATTGACTTTAATAATTTGAGGCTTCTGATTTTTTGCATGTCCAGGATGGCTATGAAAATCTCAGTGTGTTGAATGTTACAATGAACTGCCTTTTATTTTTATTCAAGTTATAGTTGGCATTTTATTTCTCTCTAATCTAATATTTATAATAACTATTATTTCATTTATTGTGCTTGGTTTATTTCAATCTTATTTTTAAGGCACAGAATCAGATGACTAATTTGAAACCATTTTTCTTTTTCTACAGATATTCACAACCATAAATTTGGTTCAAAATATTACTTTTTCTACTGAGCAGCCACTAATTTCTCCAAGTTTTCAGTAGGAAGCATCTGTTGTTAGACTATCTGGCATCTAATTGTGTTAAATTTCCTTTGTAAAATATGAACTGAAATTCCCACAAAAAGAAAAACTATACACCTGTTGATGATCCTATGAAGCTGACTGATTAGAACCTAGAGGAGAGTTGTAATGTTTTAGGCCCAGTATCAAATTATCCTAGGACATCTTTAGCTCCCTAATAGCCATCCATTATCCTCCTCCATGTCCATGTAGTTTATTGAAATACATTAAAACAGACCACTGTTTTTTCACTAAAATGATAAGGATGTTATCAGATAGCATTTAAAACCTATAGGAGATATTTCTCTTTTTTTTTGCTGTAAACACTCAACTTGCTGTTTCTGCTAATATATATGAAATGCCCCTTTGTTTATGACTTTTTTGTTCTTTAACTGTAAAAACATCATAAAGCTGTTATTAAACTGACTAATAGTATTTGGGAAAACCTGAATTGTGTTTCTTAGTTAAATTGGTTTATTAAGCCTGGGTTAAAACCGGTCTCACTGAACATAGCGAACAATGAGGACTACTGAGACCCCAAGAACAATGGCAATGGGTTTTTGATCCTACTGCATGTACTGGCTTTGTGGGAGCCTAGGCAGTTTGGATGCTCACCTTACTAGACCTGGATGGAGGTGGGTGGTCCTTGGACTTCCCACAGGGCAGGGAACCCTGATTGCTCTTTGGGCTGATGAGGGAGGGGGACTTAATTGGGGGGGGGGGAGGGAAAGGGGAGGTGGCGGTGGGGAAGAGACAGAAATCTTTAATTAATTAATAAAGAAATAAATTAAAAAAAATAAAAATAAAAATAAAAAAAATAGTGAGAGGGTTTTATACTTATGTAACAATAACAGTATGAATAGTAATTTTTCAATAAACTTTATTTACTTCATACACAGAAAAAAATTGGTTTATTATTACTGGTATTTGGTTTCAGAATAAATTATCTCTTATTATCTTTTATATCTATTATTCTCTGAGGAGAGAGCTGAGTTTTTTGTTGACAGGAATCTTTTGTTTCCATATGAATTTTAGAATTTCTTTTTCCTTGTTCTTTGGAGAATGTCATTGGAGTTTACATGGAGGCCACATTGACTCTGGAGGTCACTTTGGGGACTTTGGCTATTTTAAAGAGTATTAATTGTGATGCTTCATGAATAAGGTTGGTCTTTCCACCTCCTAGTGTCATCTTAATTACTCTCCCTAGTGTTTTCACAGTCTCTTAGTTCTTCTGGTAAGTTTAGCTTGTTCTTCAATACATTATTTTCTGACACGATTATGGATAAGACATTGTGCTCTTTTTGTTAAGTTGATACAAACTAGGATCAAAGAGGAAAGGGGCTGTCAAGTGAAGAGTTGCCTCTGCCTTGCTGGGTTGTGGATATTTTCTGTGGCAGTTTTTTAAATTGCCAATAGAGGGGGAAAGTCCAGCCCAGTGTGGGTGGTGCTATCCCTAGGCATGTAGGCCTGGATTATCTAAGTAAAGTTAACTGAGCCAGGAGAAGCCATCCAGTAAGTGGCATTCCTACACAATATGTTGAAAGCTCCTATTAGGAGTTCCTGACTTGGCTTCTCTCTTTGATGAATTGTAAACCAAAAGGAAAAGTAAAATCCTTCTTCTCCCACAAGTTGCTGTAGGTCAGTGTATCACAGCAACTAAAAACAAAGTGATTCAGGCAATGGCAACACATGCCTTTAGCCTTTAATCCTAGCACTCCGGAGGTAGAGGCAGGCAGATCTCTGTGAGTTTGAGGCCAGCCTGGTCTACAGAGTGAGTTCCAAGACAGGCTCCAGAGCTACTGAGAAACCGTGTCTCAAACAAACAAACAAAAAACAAACAAAAGCAAAAACAAACCAAAGTAGGGCAATTTTTTAAAATTTTTTTTTCAGTGAGCTAATTGTGGTTATGTGTGTTGGTTTTTCCATTCTAACACTGTGCCGAAATTGTTTCTATTCAAAGTCTTTTGTTGTTTTGCATTGTTTTACTTCACTTTGTGGAGCTTTTTCAAATGTCAGGTTTCTGGCAATCTTATAACAGGCAAGTTTGTTGGTGTGATTTCTGCTACAACAGTAATCATTTTGCTGCTCTCGTTCAGGAAGCCATATTGTTGAGAGTCCATGGGTTCATTTTCCCTGTCATATTTAGGGTACACTATGTAATAACAGGCATCTGGGGCTCCTGGATCTTATACCCTTGCTGCTCCTCCCCCAACCTTTTATGGATTTCTCTGAGCCTTAGGTTTAGGAGTTGCAGTGAAGATATATCAGGTGAGGCCGAGCTCCTTACAGTCAGTTCTTCTCCACATCTGGATCAGCTGAAGATCTGCCCACTCGTCTTGATCCATTGCTAAAAGGAAGCTTCTGTGCTAAGCGAACAACTATACTTGTCTGTGGATATAAGGATAAGTATTTAAGAAAAAAGGAAATTCTATCTATTTTAGGACGTGGCAATAGTAGGTTCTCCTCATGGGTCTATGTTGCCATCAGCCATGGATACTGGATAGGTTTACAGTAGTAGGCATAAACCCTTCTGCTGAGTGGACAATAAACCCAGTTAAATACCTAATGGTTAAGTCCAAGATGAAAAAGATGCCACCATTGCACTATTGTGCATATCTTGTTGGTTCCGACCTTGCTGTCCATAGGCTTTACCATTGCATAGGTCATCTGTCTGCAGATTGCTCCTGTCCCTTGGCAGCTTGTATAGCATGATCTAATATGGCCAGAGGCGTTTCTCTGTCTTTCAGCTCATTTCCTCCGAGTCCTGTGTATGAAGTGTGTAGAATCTCCAGCAATAAAGATTTATCTTCAGATTTTAGGAGCCAATCAAGGGCAACGACAAATAGCCTATATTGTTGTGTAGCCTGTTGGACTTCCTTGACAACAGCTTGACATGAGGTTTCTCATTCCTGGTACAGGATTTTTGTGAGTTGATGGCTCCTGTATGAAGAATTATCCTTCAGGTAGCTTAATTTCATTAAAACTATATATCTGCACACACACACACACAAATGCACACGGCGGTAGTAGGGAGGAGGAGAGGGGAGGGAGCAAATTTAGATAAATATATTATGAATCCCTATGTCTTTTTAAAATGTCCTTATTGCTATTCATTCTCCCTTCCTCCCTCCGTCCATCTCTCCTTTCCTCCCCCCTTCTCTAACAGATTCCCAGTTAAAGCTCCCCTGGAGCAATGGCTCAGTGGTTAAGAGCACTTGGTGCCTCTTCAAAGGAGCCAGGCTCTATTTCTAGCACCCACATAGTAGCTCACAACCCATTTCTAACTTCAGTTCCAGGGGTTCTGAAACCCTCCTCTGGCCTCTGAGACACTGTGTGCACACAGTGCATTCATGTACAAGCAGGCAAACACGCACACACCTAAAATAAAAATTAAAACTATTTGTATAAAGAATTGATATTTTAACAAATCTATGTCATGGAGAGGTCAGTGTCTTGTAATTATAGGGTCATACAATTAAATTTTTAAAATTTTGAGATCACATCACCTACAACATTTAATGTATTTCTTTCTTACTTGTGTCACATTTATTTCTCTCTTGCCTTATTGATGTAAGATTTTAAGAATTATATTGATCAAATGTGGTGAAAGCTGAGACAATTGTCTTATTTCTGATGTTAGAGGAAATACTTTCAGATTTGACTCATCATTATAATATTGGCTATATGTGTCTTGTATATAACTATTGTATTGATAAATGGTCCTTCAATAACTAGTTTCTTTAGAACTTTTATAAGGATAGGGAATGGGATCTTGTCACAGTCTTTATCTGCATCTATCAAGATGTGATTTTTATTTTTATTTTTATGCATTGCTGTATTATGTGATTAATATGTATATTTAAGGAAGGACATATCCCTTGATTGAAACAACTATATCATGCTTTAGGATATGTTAACTACAACATTTAGTTTGTTTTTCAAATATTATGTTAGAGAATTTTTTGTGCCTGGATTTATCAAATAATTTATAGTTTGTTGTTATAGCCTTACCAGGTTTTGGCATTAAGTTGATTATTTACTTTGTAGAGTAACATTCTATCTTGTGATCCAGTCTGAAGAACATTGGTCTTAGTTTTAATTTGGAGTCTGATAATATTCAGAAGTGAAATTATCTTAGGCCTTTTGGTTGTTGCTGAGAGACATTACCCTTTTGACCTAACTGTTCATTGTAGATTTATTTAGACTCTTTTTATCTTACTGGATTTATTTTGTTAAGCCTTATGCTTCTAGAAATTTATGTACTTCTATATTTTCTAACTTCTAGAGCATAAAGTTTTGTGCTGAAGAGATTGTACAGCAGTTAAGAGCACTGGTTGTTTTTCCAGAGGTCCCGAGTTCAATTTCCAGCAACCATATGGTGGCTCATAACCATCTGTAACTGCATCCAATAGAACTTTCTAGTGTTCAAGCATACATACAGACACACAAAAGTACGGATGTACATTTTTTAAAAAGCTATCAACCATCATATTTTCACCCATTTGTGATTTATGTCCAGGAATTTTGAACTCATTGAAGTCCATTCACTAACATTCAATGTACATATATGTACAGTTCTTACATCTCCTTGATGGACATTTCCAAGTATCTCTATTATTTCTATCCATCTCTTCTTTATCTTCTCTTGTGTACTTTGGCTTGATATTTACTTTGTTGGATACTAATAGTATTTCCCCTGCTTATTTTCAGGTTCAGATTTTTTTTCAGTCAGATAGTCCTCCACAGTTCCCAAATTCCTGACATAAACAACTTAGAAAGAAGAAATGATGCTCACCTGCTTTAGAACAGGTCATTGTGGTGGCCAGCTCTGCATTTATGAAGATTTTCAAGATTTCCCTTCTTTCTTTTGCGGAAGATCTGTGAAGGGAGATCTTTGTCTTCTCTAGATGCTTTGTAGACCCTGCCTGTGTCACTTAAAATTCCCAAGACTGATATTCTGGGTTTCCTCTGATCACCAGCTACTGTTGCACCCCAGTTTCTTTCCATGCTCTCCATCATTCCTTGTGACCTCGTGTCTACTGATTTACTTCAGCCTCCTGGAAGTATAAGAAACTGCAAAATTCTCTTACTTGCCATCTATCATGTAGATTTTCATGGTAATCCTTAGGTATATTTTATATTTTTTTAAATACTTAATTTTGTTGCATATTTATGAATGTTTTGCTAGCATGTATATTCTCACACCATGTGCATGCACTGCCACAGTGGGCAAGAAGATGACACTAAATTCTCTGGAACTGGAGCTATGGCTGGTTGTAAGCCACCGTGTGCTTGCTGGGACCCAAACACAGGTCCTATTCTAAAACAAGTGCTCTTAACCTCTGAGTCATTGTTCCAGCCCCAACTTTAATTGTTTGACAAAGGGTATTTCCGTGAACTTGAAACATATGGATTTGGTAGGCTGGTCGGCCAATAAGTTCCAGGAATCTGCCTGTCTCTGCTGTACTCCCACCCCCATTGCAGTCATTACAGGGATATGCCTTGCTAGTCTTCTTCTTTTTTTTTTTTTTCAAGTATTACTATGAGTTTGGGAGATCCAAAATTGGGTTCTTATTATTTTACAACATGTTTTTTTTTTTCTGACTGAGTAATTGCTCCATCTCTTTTCCCTTGTTCTCATTTTTTTCCCTTGTTCTCATTTTTATTTTATTCTAGTGTCTATTTGATTCATTTATTGTAGGATATTAGCTATTTGTCTCCTTCTAAGATGTTATATTTGCTTTGTTTTTATTTTCATATGTCCTCGAGATGACTTCTTAGGCTATTTGAGATCTACACAGATATACATTTATCTAGATGTGTATTGCTTAAGCTTCTCTATTAGTTTTTGAGATAGGATTTATCTGTGTAGCCCTGGCTGTCCTGGAACTAGCTATGTTGACTAGGCTGGACTCAAATTCTGAAATTTCCCTGCCTGTGTCTCCTGAGAGAAGGAGAGAGAACATGAGCAAGGAAGTTAGGACCGCGAGGGGTGCACCCACCCACTGAGACGCGGGAGGGAGGGGGCTGATCTAATGGGAGCTCACCAAGGCCAGCTGGACTGGGACTGATGGACCATGTGATCAAACCGGACTCTGAATGTGGCTGACAATGAGGGCTGATGAGAAGCCAAGGACAATGGCACTGGGTTTTGATTCTACTGCATGTACTGGCTTTTTGGGAGCCTAGTCTGTTTGGATGTTCACCTTCCTAGACCAGGATGGAGGGGGGAGGACCTTGGACTTCCCACAGGGCAGGGAACCCTGATTGCTCTTTTGACTGGAGAGGGAGGGGGAGGGGGGATGGGGGTAGAGGGAAGGAAATGGGAGGAGGTGGAAATTTTTAATAATAAAATAAATAAATAAATGTAACTTGACACACTTGTATTTTAGATTAAAAATAATTTTTCTTTATACTTTTGTCAGTTCAATCATATTCTACTATTATTAATAGAATTTCTCATCATAATCATTTGGGATTTATATGGCCTCTTTTAGGGGATGCTTATAACCTCCCAAGATAAGGGAAGATTATTTCTACTAATTTATTTAATATGCTCTCTTTGTCATTAACTTTGTCCTTCTTGCTTTCAGGTATTATAAAAATGTGAGTATTTGTTCATTTAATGGTGTTTGGTGGGTCTTTGATGGTCGTCTTTCCATTCTTTATTATATTTTTTTCTTTTTTAAAGAGACTTTTCATAAAAACCTTTTAATTTCAAATATATATTCTTCCATTTGGCTTTCTGTTATTGAGACATTCAGTTTTTTTGTGATACAACAAACTGCCTTTATTTAAGTATGCATACACATTTCAGCATTTAGTGATTCTTAACAGACTGGGGAACATGGCAACAATTAGGAGGTCAGGCCCACCATCTGAAAATGTGGTTACACAGAGCTCCTCTGAGACCTCCTTCCCAGGAGTGGCACTACCCATGGTGAACTGGGCCCTTCCACATTAGCCACTCATTAAGAAAATAGGCCCACAGATTCCCCACAGTCCATTCTGGTTGAAGAAATTCCTTAGTAGTGCTTACCTAACTTTGACAAAAAACTAGCTAGCACCCCCAACTTTCATGTCTTCCATTTATATTTTTAACTTAGAGGGTAAGAAGTGCTATCCATAGGCCACTTTACTATGTTCTTTGTGAAGATGTCGATTGCTGTGCATCTCAAGTCAGGCGTTTGCTCTCTCTTTCAATTATTTTGAAACATATATTATTGCTCATCTCCATTTTGATGTATAATTTCACCCAACTGCTATCAGATGACAACTTTTGTATGAATTTATTTTAAATTAGTGCAGGCTTAAATGGTCCAATTTTTAGTTTGTCCTGTAGAGTATTTGATTATTTGATGTGTGCCAAAAATGCATATTTTGTTGTTTAGTGGTTTGTTCTCTGGATATATGTTTGGTGTATTTACTTACAGTGTTTAGCCTTTCAGTTTCATTCTTTGCGATTTAGTTATTTGTTCTATATGGATTTATGCACTATAACCATTTTTGAACTACTATTAATATTTGTCTATTTCCTACTCTTAACTAATAACTTTTTGTATTTTAAAGTCAGTTTTTATATGAAATTAGAAGTTAGAGCAGATTCTTATTCCCAAGCTTGGTTTACCCATTTTCTCATCTTTAATCTATATGAAATTTGATTCAATATGGAATGTCTGCTCTGGACAACAAACACACTTTTAAATAATATTAAAAAACTTCAAGCATTAATGCATTTTTTTCTTATATTTAATCCATTTTCAGATAATGATACTACTGGTAAATTTCAATTTTAGCCTGCCGTTTTGTTCTTCTTGGGATCAAAGCCAGAGCTTTGTACATATTCCACCACCTATGCTATCTTAACTTACCAAAAACTTCTTCAGAGTTTCACTACATTCTAGTGAAATGTAAAAATTTTACTTCCATAATGCTGCACTCTCTCTTCCTTTCTATACTACTAATTTTATGCATACTATATGCCACAGCTATGTAATGTTTTTAAAATGTGGGCATCTTAATCGAAGATTCCCAGCTTCCAGAACTATGAGAAATAAGTTTGTGGGTTTTTTGTTTGTCATTTGTTTTTAGATATTAAACAACGACAGACATTATGATATAGTAGCCAAAACGAAATAAGATACATACCACTTTCTTTCACATGAAAGAACTCTCTTGGCATTTATTATCTAGTTGATCTGATAAATAAACTCTTTTTAATTGTGTTTACCCAGGAACACTGTTACTGAATTTGGAAAAGCTTTGCTAGATACAGGATTCTTGCTTTTTTTTTTTTTTTTTTTTTTTTTTTTTTTTTTTTTTTTTGTCGAGTATTTGGTTGCTTCTTTGGTTTGCTTTCCAATCAGCACTCACTTCTGGTGTTTATTATTTATGATAAGGAGTAAATTGCAATCTTATTGCAGTTCCCTAGTCATGATTTTTGACATGTCTATGCAGTGCTTGAACATAGTTACAACTATTTTAAATATGTATATTCTTAGATTGTTTTTAAATCAATTTCTACTGACTACTTTTGTTATTTAAAGTTTAACCCAGTATTCCCTGTTCCATGTCTCAAATATTTGGAGGGAAATAGACATTAATAAAACACACTGAAACAAGTTTAGATCCTGATATCCCTTCTTTTGGGCTTTGCAGTTCTTGGTTGCTATTTGTAGCTTGTTCATTTAGTGACTTAAATCTTTCAGCTGTATATTATTAAGTCCATTACATAGATGAGTCTACTTTTAGTTCAGGTTTCTTTGTTATCTTTTCATCATCTCATTAGGATTTTGGTCATTGTATTTCTTTTTGATATCATAACCAGCCAGGAACCTCCACCAATTGATAGCTTATTTCTTTGCTGCTTTTAGAATTTTCCTTTTCATTAACTGCCCCACTATCAGTTTAAATTGAAGTTCAGTTTTTCGGTTGAAAGGTGCTGTTCCATTCTTTACATAGAAGCTTGTCCGTTAACAGTTTCCTTGGTTATAGCCATTAAAATACTGTTTCTATGGTTTTCTAAAGTAACCCCTTCCTAGTTCCATTTGAAAGAACCATGGAGTATATGCTCCACAGTACAATCCAAATAAGGTAACATCTGTTTCAGAGACAGTACATTGTCAGTGTTTGATGCTTTTACTGATACCATGAGAGTATTTTGTTATTTTTTCACTGGGTTTTATTTCTAAATGTTCTAGCTGATTTATCATAGTTCCTGCTAACTGTATTACAAAAATGATTGTCATCTGTATAGTTTTTAAATTTTGTATATATGTTTTCTCAAATAAGGAAATTAAACAGTTTTTAATTGGAAGCTCCATATTACATTTGGGAAGCAAGGTGAAACTGAAAAACAGCTGATTTCTGTGATTGGTAGTATATTTTCATGGATACAATAATTCTTGACGAACCCAGAAATACATGGTACAGACATAAAGGTCACAAAAGGACATTTTAAAAGTGAAAGAAAGTCTGTCTCTCACTTCTGGAACATTTGAAAGTCTTTTCTGTTTGAGAATTCCATGCATACTTATTTAGAGTTACCATTGCTGCGATGAAACATCATAAGCAAAAGAAGCTGGGAGAAAAGGGATTATTCGGCTTACATGTCCTGAGTCACCGTCCATCGAGGGAAGTCAGGACAGTAATTCAAACTGGGCAGGAATCTGCAAGCAAGAGTTGATTCAAAGGCCATGGGGTCACTTACTGGCTTGCTACTCATGGCTTGCTCAGCCTCCTTTCTTATAGATCCCAGGACCAACAATCCACAAGTAGCCCTACCCACAATGGGCTGGGCCTTCGTCCATCATTCAATAGATGTTCCCTTATTCTCAGATGACTACGGCCTTGTCAAGCTGACCAAAAGCTAGCCAGCATAACACATACAGTGTGTTTTGATGAAGTCTAGTTCCTATTCCTTACCCTACACTCCCTCCTCTAGCCCTCTCCCCATTATTCCCTCCAAATTTCATGTGTTCCTTTAAAAATTTAATTTAAAATTTATGCAATACATTTTGATCATGTTTTCCTCTCCTCCATCTCCTCCCAAATCCTCTTTACCTCCCTCCTTATCCATCTTTATGCTCTTTCTCTTTCACAAAAACAGACAGTAATCACCCCTCCGAAACTCCATAGAAACACACAAAGGGAAATTCAACAAACAAAAGATCAATAAAACAAACAAATGCCCAAACACAATGAAACAAAAGAAAAAGTTCATTAAAAAATGTCACTGAGTTCATTCTGTGATGGTCAACCACTCCTAGATATCAGGCATGGACCTCTAGTGTGGTTGCTTTACCAGTTGACACTAGATTGGAGAAGACTGTTTTCCCCTTTTTTAGTAGGTGTCAGTTGTAAACAGCTTCCTGACTAGGGATGGTACCCTGTGTCCATCTCTCCCTCTCACTGCTGAGACCCTGCCTGGATGAACTTGCTTAGGTCTTGTGCATGCAGCCCCAGTCTCTGAGTTTGTATGTGCTCTAGCTCTCTTCTATCTGGAAGACACTTTTGCTTTGGAGTCATCCGTTAGTTACCTCTGGCTCTTACAATATGTCTGCCTCTTCCTCCACATAGATTCCTGAGCACTGAAGGAGGGGTTAAAGAAAGATACCTCACGTAGGGCTTATTGCTCCAAAGTCTCTTCACACTCTGTACATTGTTCAGTTATGGGTGTCTGTGTTGATTACTATCTACTGTAAAAAGAAGCTTCTCTGACTAGAGATAAGTGGTGCACTGACATATAGCTATAGCAATATGCTCCCAGGAGGTGTTTAACTGCTATGTTTCTGTTGCAGAATAATAGCAGCTGGTTTTCCCTTAGGGGTCATGACTATTACAGAAGGAATTCTTCCTGTTGCCGCTAACTCCTCAGCTATGGGTGGGATTTTGTAACCATGTCCCTGATCCAAGCTTTTATTTTGTCTGGCCTGGTCTTTAGCAGATCAGGTGCATGCAGTTACAGTTACTGTTGGTTTTTATGTGTAACTTCCCTGTTGTGTCCAGAAAACATTGTTTCCTTGTAGGTATCCAATACCTTCTGTCTCTTAACGATCTTTTCACCCTCTCTTTCACAATGCTCTCTGAGACCTGATGACTTGATATATTCTCTCTTATATATTAGTCTTGATAATAGTCTCTCTCTCTCTCTCTCTCTCTCTCTCTCCTCTCAAATATTTTAATACAGGGTGTCACAATGTAGCCTTGGCTAGTTTGGAACTCACTATGTAGATCAGATCAGGATGTCCTGGAATTCCTAGAGCTCCTTCTGCCCCTTCCTTCCAAGTTCTGGGATTAAAGGCATGTGATGCCATTAGGTGTCTCTGCTAGTCTCTTTTTCTCTGCATCATGGACCAGTTTTGGGTCTCTGTATCAATCATCATCTACTACAGAAACAGCGTTCTCTGATGAGGATTAGGGAAGTACTGATCTATGGGAGTAGCTGTAAGTCCTGAGAAGTTTGGTTTAATACTGTGTCCATTCAGAAAAAGTAGTTGCCTCTCCCCCATAAGGCCTATGTCCTACCCAGCCACAGGATCATGGCCATATTAATGGTGCAGGCATGTGCTATGTCTTGTGGGGTAGGCCTTAAATTGAATCAGAAATTGATTGTTTATAATATTATATAATTATTTATTATGTAAAGTTCATGCCAATATTGTACTAGTGGGCATATTTTGCCAATACATCATTATTATAGTAGAAGTTAGTGGAGGTTTAGCAGCAATGTTAGAGAGCACAGAATTCATAATGCTCTTATGAAAGACTAGGGCTAAGTACATATCATCTTATCTTTACATTGTAAATGAGCCTTGACCAAACAGGAGCTTCAAATGGCATAGAAGTGGTAAACAGGAAGCCCTAATAGTCACCACCTATACCAGGAGTAGCTGGAATATTTTTGCCTGGAGAAGACTATAGTTTGCACATGCCCTGAATTGTGTTTGGTGGGAAGCCAGAGTCACACGGATGCATTTCCCTCTAGCAACTTCCAAGATAAAATTATATGCTCCTTTACCTGAGATCTTGCTTATAGTGGTTTGAACGGGGATGGTCCCTATAGTCTTTGGTATTTGAATGCTTGGTCCCTAGTTGGTGGTGCTGTTTGAGGAGGCTTAGGAGGAAAAGCATTTCTGAAGGAAGTATGTTACTGGGAGCAGGCTTGTGAGCTAAAAGTCTTTCTCTCTGCTTCATAAGCATGGCTGAGATATAATGCTGTAATTTGTTATTTGTCTCTTGCTGCCATGCCTGCCCCTGTACAATGTGAACTCACATCTCCATGGAACAGTAAGCCCAAATAAACTCTTTCTTCTATAAGTTATTTTGGTCATGATGTCTTATCAAAGCAACTGATACATGGCTGTCCAGATCTATCTTGAGATTTCACTTACGGGGGTCTTAAGGAACATCCAAGTGAGTGTCTCCAGAAGCAGTGTACTTCTGCCCCCATAAATGAGCTTCTTATCTTCTGTTTCTCTAAAATCTTTGGGAAGATTCACCCGAAAAGTTTGGTTACCTAAATTAGTATGAAGGCATTCACACTGTCTATGGACAATGATGGTCTGTCCTAGTGTGGCCTGGATTTTGTGCTACAATCAGATACATACAGGTGCTAATAGGTTTTCTGTAATATGATTATATGTTCCTCTGTCAAGACAGAAAGCCAGATCAAGCAAAATTGGGAAAGTAAAAGAGCAGGTATATTTGAATAAAGCAACTCCCAGGTGAACCTTCTGGTCCCAGAGATTGGGGCCAGAGAAAGTCACACAGCTGCAGTAAAGCAGCATGCATACATACACTGCAGGTGCCCTCCACCAGCTGGGTTTATACCCAAGTATGATCAAAGCTGACCATTTTTGGCAGGTTCTTGGGCTGCTGGCAACTTCAGGGATGAAGCTGCCATAGCCACCAAGAATGGAGAACTGGACTTTTTGATGACTTTTCTTTGTTGGAGATTCTCTGAGAGGGTGGGATTTGGAGAGAGAGAAATGGGGCTTCCCACATTAAGCTGGAGTGAGTTGAAAGTTCCAGTCAAACAGTGCCCATCCTTCCTATCAAGCACGTTTCACCTTAGTCACAAGATAGGTCATGGTGAGGTTGTCTCCATCCCTGCACAGCGTTTATAAATTGATATGTATCTGGTCGCCATGTTAGGAATTATATCACCTATTCAAGTCATCCAGAGTGGTCCTATCCTGAGAAAAGAGCATAAAATGATTAAGGTTCATCACTCTGCTAACAAGAACTTCACCCAAGCTTGTCGAGATATCCCACAAAACACCAAAGCTTCAGCCACTGTGACACATCAAGGCAGGGCTTATATCCATTAGAACTGAAGAATGCATAAAAACACTATTCAACTATCTGGAACCAAAATCAACATGGCCTACTTAACTGACACCATGAGATACATATCTGAAATACTTTGCTATGAAAACTATCATATAAATTTGATATAGCCTGTTAGTACTCCAGATACACAAATATCAATGTATGGCTATAAGGTAATATGATATTTTTGGGAAAACAATAATTCAAAATAAAGATTTTTGAGGAAACTCAGTGAGATACCAGATGATACAGACAATCCATTCAAATTACAAAATATTTGAATAATATAATCCAGAGAGAGAGAGAGAGAGAGAGAGAGAGAGAGAGAGAGAGAGAGAGAATACGAGAAAAGGAAATAAAGAAAAATCTTGGGAATACGAACCTTCATATAAGGAGAATACAAATGAAAGTCCCTCTCCAAAAAGACTAAATTGAGCAGAAGAAAAAGAATCTGAGCTTGAAGATGGGTCTTTTGAAATAATCTAGTCTGAAAAAGAAAAAAAAATGGCAAAAGAAAAAGGAAAGACTGTTGGAATAGCATGAAACTGAATAACGAAATAACAAATATTCAACTGGCAAAGAAAAACTCATTTAATAAAATAAAAATATGTATTTTTTCCAATTTTTAAAGATCTGGACATCAAGTTCTAGGAACTTGGACAGATTGTATTTGAGGTACCTTATATTAAAACTACCAAATGTCCACATAAAAACTAGTTATAAAAATATCAAAATTTCATAGCATCTTTATTAATCTATAGGTGAATCTATAAGTTAAGTAAAGTTCTATATTGTACTTTAGTTAACTTAGCTTTGGCTTTCTCCATTTTTATGTATACTGTCACCATTCCTTTCAATAATATTTTCATGGAATATTACCAATATTCTTTAATATCACCACTAATAAAAATATAAGAGTAGTCCATGGCAATTATTGTTATTATGTGCTAGGCCCCATTTTACCTATCTTACATATATTAGCTTATATATTTCTCACCAGAACCATGTGATCCCCATTTAACAATTAAGGAAACTGAGGATAGATTTGTTTGGTGTTAAGTACAAGCTCATACAACGGGCATATGGTAGAAATGAAATTTGACTTCAAGCAGTTGGGCTGACATAGCCAGAACAGCCCAGTAGACAAACGTGCTTGCTATACAAGCAATTTCCTAATTTCCATCTCAGGCTCTACAGTAAGGAGAGAACCTACTCTAGAAAGCTGTCCTCTGACCTGATACATGCACTCTCACACTCATGCACCTGCACAACTGGGAACATGCTCAAGCTTGCACAAGCATATGTGCATGTACACACATGCACACAAATGATAATAATAGAAATAAATTTGAGGGGGCTAATTTTTGGAGATGTTAGGGTTTCTTTTTGTTACAGTCCTACCAGTCATGGAACATGTTCTGTAAACCAGGCTGGCCTTGAACTCACAGAGATCTGTCTGCTTCTGCCTCCTAAGTGCTAGAATTCAAAACCTGTACAACCACTGCTCAGAATAATTAAATTTTTTTAAACTTATGCCCAAATTTTCCAAGTACCCTGCAATGCTCCATCTCCACCACCCAACCTTGCAAGCTATGGAGTCACACACACTAAACACACAAGACAGTATTTTAGCCAACTTCTGGTGGGTGGGGAGGGGGGGGGACAGAGCATCTCTGCTAAAATCATAGCCAAATAAAGCTTTAGTCTAAAATCTAAAAAACAAACAAAAATATCAAGAGAAAAGTAAAAAGACTTACAATAATATCATCTCCATTATATTTATAACATATTTGTCAACAGAAACCTTACAGGAAAGAACAGAGTAGGATGATACTGTAAGACTTTAAGACAATCCTGAAGCCATTTTTGACAATTCTGAATCTTCTCAGCCTCTGTGCCATAGTGCTTCCCCTCCTCCCCTGGGAACCAAAGACCTAACAGCTACACTCGCACATACTCAGTTCCTGAACAATTACCCATACATGTATGCTTTGGTTCGGTCCCCTGGGAAATGGGGTCAAAATGACCTCT
>NW_026068159.1:109763-136492 GCF_014885135.2 Alexandromys fortis | reverse complement strand
CCGCCCCCTTGCTTATGCTGTGCACCCAGGTGTTCGATTCTGGGGTGTACGGAGAAAAAAGGGGAGGGGTTCCCCTTCGCTATTTCTAAAACATTTGACTATGGACACGAGAACTGCTGATTATTCCTGAATGTCCCACGCTTTTATTAAAAAAAGACCTGTTGGAGACTTTGATTTCCCCTACTGTTTTCCAGGACTGTAAAGAAAAGCAGGCTGCTCTCTGCCTTCGCCATGCCCACCTTGCTGAGGAAGGCTTTGCAGCCACTGCCGGCTGAATCCTCCCAGCTGCCTTGGTCACAGCCCAAGCCTGGGAACTCTGCTTACAGCCACCTGCCCCCCCGCAGGTAGCAACTGACTGAAGCGAGGAGGGGCCCGGGAGGTTTCAGATCCCAATTCCAAACAGCCTTCCCGAGCTGTTTGCAAGTTTCACAGAGAACAACTGCCCCCAGCTCCCAGACCACAGTTGTGGAAAGCTTGGGGTTCAGCAATGCCAAGGAGAGCCGGTTTTGATGGCACATGCTGGTAAGAAGGCAGGGCAGCAATGGTGAATGAGCTGAGCAGCCTACTTAAAGGGACATCACCTGGATGGCAGAGAAGCTTTTTCTTACCAGGACTAAGAAGATCAAAGAAGAAATCTTCTCGAGGTTTGGCCTGCTCAAGGTAATCGAGGTTGATGGTAAAACTGCCTTGTTGCGTACTTTCTTCATCCATTCTTCAATTGAAGGGCATCTAGGTTGTTTCCAGGTTCTGGCTATTACAAACAATGCTGCTATGAACATAGTAGAGCATATATTTTTGTTGTATGATAAGGCCTCTCTTGGGTATATTCCCAAGAGTGGTATTGCTGGGTCCAGGGGTAGGTGGATGGAGGTGGGTGGTCTTTGGACTTCCCACAGGGCAGAGAACCCTGATTGCTCTTTGGGCTGACGAGGGAGGGGGACTTGATTGGAGAGGGGGGAGGGAAAGGGGAGGCGGCGGTGGGGAAGAGACAGAAATCTTTAATAAATAAATAAAAAAAACTGCCTTGTTGCTCAAAAAAAGTCAGGGCATAGGTAAGACTGAAAAAAATTACATTGTTCCCCCAGAGTTCAGGACAGGTAAAAAGGATAAATAAAGACCCTTACCAAATTAGCCTTTGGAATCTGGCACTAGAGACTGGGTACAGCTCCTTCCCCTAGGCCCATTCTGTGTACGACACACCCCGTCTCAGCTTGGACTAACCCCCTATGAGATCCAATATGGGGGTCCCCCTCTTAGTTTCCTAAGGCCCCTCATGACCCATTTGCTCACAAACCCCATCTGCAGGCGCGGTTGAAGGCTCTCCAGATCTCTGAGCCCAGACATAGAGACCCCTGGCCACCCTGACACCTGGAAATCTCTCATTCGTTCCAGAATTGACACCTGGGGTATATCCGGAGGGACATGAGAAAAGCTGCAGCACCCCACAGCCAGAACAGCAGCTGCCCGCTCATACCTGCAATCCATGCCTCCTCAAGCCCTTGCTTTGATACCCCTGCCCTCACCCCTGATTTCTGTCAACTAGTAGCAGGGCTAGCCTCCTGGGATATCTGAGATACATATCCCCCAAAGCTGACCCTGGAGGCTGGCAAGATTTCCCCTGGAGGAAATATTTGGACACGGGGGTTCAGACATCTCCCTCACTTGTCTCCTAGGGGCGAGAAGCGGGACTGTCTCCATGGGTGTCAGGAAGGACTTGGGACATAAAATGATATTTATCTGACCAGAGCCTGCTGCTGCAGGCCAGACTAGACCCTCCCTAACGGGGCCCTAGCTATCCCTGCTGCTGCCCGCTGGACTAGGCTACTCTCCCTGCTTCTCTGCTGGCACCTCCCAACACCAGCCCAGGCACCCGGAAATCTCACACCTGTTCCAGGTTGGCGATTCTGTGTATGTTCAGAGACACCGGTCCCAGAACCTTAAACCTCGCTGGAAGGGACCCTACACCTACTGCCCTCAAAGTGGACGATCTTGCAGCCTGGATCCATGCATCTCACGTCAAGCCTACACCTCCACAGGACGACCCAGGACCATCCAAATAAAAGTTTCAGCGTACCCAAAAATCCTCTCGCCTCTTGGGAGGATACTGAGCAAAGCCCTGGAAACTTTTATCCTGTATGTAAATATTCTGAATGATATATTTGTCCGGGGGGGAAAGACAATATGGGGGGGGCGGCTAAAGTTTATTGTGCTGCCTGGGGATGTAAAACCAATGTCAATGTCTCCTGGTTGAGGGTTAACAAAAAGGACTTAGTCTCTTTCACCCGTACCACACCAGAAAAAAAAAAGTCTAAAATCACAATCACTTTTACTGAACACCTCCAATGACCATAGTACTAGGGCCCAACCCAGTATTAACTGACCAGGGCCAATGAGCCCCTGCTGAGGTAGCCCCCCTTTCCAGGGCCCTGGGCTCCACTCCTAGTCCTAAAAACCCTTCTACAACTCCTGCTTCACTGCTGGCAAGCTCTAATACAGGCCAGTGACTGTTTAATCTGATAGTGGGAGCCTTTTCTTTGCTAAATAGTACTGACCCCAGCTTGACACAATCTTGTTGGCTATGCTTGTCAGCAGGACCTCCCTAATATGAGAAAATAGTCTCATCTGACAGTTTATTGATCTATGATGGGTCTATAACACTTGTTTGTTAATTTCTGTATACAGATCCAATTGGTCCTCCAAATTTACTAATATCTCAAGATTGAGATATTTGACCAAATAAGAGGAGGGAATGTAAGACTTTAAGACAATCCTGAAGCCATTTTTGACAATTCTGAATCCTCTCAGCCTCTGTGCCATAGTGCTTCCCCTCCTCCCCTGGGAACCAAGGACCTAACAGCTACACTTGCACATACTCAGTTCCTGAACAATTACCCATACACGTATGCTTTGGTTCGGTCCCCTGGGAAATGGGGTCAAAATGACCTCTTACCTCATCTGATCTGGCAACAGCTCTCCAGTCAATTATTGGTAATAGCCCTTTCAAATAAGCCAATCAGCATAGTCAAAGAACAACCCCCCTTGCTTCTGTGGCCCCTTTAAAAGTAGACTGTACCCGCTATTCGAGGTCCCTCGGCTTCCCGAATGCTGGGGGACCCTGTCATGACAGAATTAATAAAATCCTCATGCTTTTGCATCGGCTGTAGTGTGTGAGATGGTCTCTGGGGGCGACTCCTTCTCGGTGTTTGGACGCCAGAGTCCAACAATACATTTACAGTGTTAAAAGAGAAACACACACACACACACACACAGAGAGAGAGAGAGAGAGAGAGAGAGAGAGAGAGAGAGAGAGAGAGAGAGAAACTCCTCCAAACAAAGAATGCAATACCCAGCTAATATGTTCTTTTTTTTATTTTTTTTTTATTTTTGAGACAGGGTTTCTCTGTAGTTTTTGGTGCTTGTCCTGGAACTAGCTCTTGTAGACCAAGCTGGCCTCGAACTCATAGAGATCCGCCTGCCTCTGCCTCCCTAGTGCTGGGATTAAAGGCGTGCGCTACCACAGCCCGGCTCAGCTAATATGTTCTTCAGAAATGACATCATTGTAGGACAAGTGAATTTATCACTAATTTTCAAACATAAATGGTAGTAGAAGAAACAAACCAATAATATTCTCATTGTTTAAATCAGAACTGGCCAAAGTTGAGACTTAAATGCCTCAGAGTCAGTCCAATAGGAACTCTGAAACCCAAAACTTCACCAGAGCCTCTGTGATCAACAAATACAGTTGAGACATTATTTCATAATGATTAGTCAATTTCAGGGTCTGGCTACTGCATAAACACTTTAATCTTATGCTGCTTATTTAAATTACATCAGAGTTTATATTTTTCTTTTCATTTTGAGATAAAGACTCCTGATGCCCAGGCTCACCATGAATTTCTCCTCCTCTTGCCTCCACCTCCCAAATGCTGGGATTGCAGGTATGTAGTATAATAGTTGGCTCTTTGGTTTTTTAAAAATTAATGTACACAATCAAAATGTCCAAGAACTCTACAGTATGTTCAAGAGACAAAACCTAAAAATCCACGTGATAGGATGAGGACATAAGCAATTTGTTCAATAAAATGCAGCAAATAATTTCTCAATCTTTGATAAAGAACATACAAACACAAGAAAATTTAGGGCCCCATATATGACCTAAGAAAAACCTCTCCACAACACAACATTGTTAAGATATCAATATACAAAGAATAGAAAGAATAAATTAAAATATGTAAGTGAAAAATACCAATAAAAGCAAAAATGTCAGAAAAACAGGCTGTAATCATAGGTGAAGGTCTCTTTGAAAATACTCATATAATGAGTTCTCATATACACTGAGCTGCTCTCCCTTTAAATACAGGCAAGGGTGATGGTAAAATATTTGGAATTTGTTCGAGTTGTGATAATAACCAAGAATTGAGTTAAAAGAGAATAAGAACCGGGACAACTTTACTGCAAGCTTCATTGGATGAGCTAGCCAAGGCAGTTCTGGAGAGCTAGTCTGGGTAGTGATGATGAAGAAAGCCAGCAAGCTGCCAAGACCAGCTACCATCCAGTCACAGGCCAGGGCTATGGATTGGCCAGCCCTGACATCTGCAGCATCAATGAACTGTTGAAGCATGTAAAGGGGACAAACCTACAAACCCAAAACTGCAGGCCCTCCATGATACGGGACAACAGCAGCATATCCAAGAAGAAACCAGAAGCTTTGAGCCAGATGAATGATTCACAGCAATGAACACTTGTATTGAGATTCTTCATGTGTGTGTATGTGTGTGTTTTGTTTTTTGTTGGGGAGTTCACAGGGGCAGAGGGCAGATGCAAGGGGATGGGGAGATAATTGGGATTATTATGCATGATGTAAAGTCAACAAATAATCAATAAAAGTTAAAAAGTAAAAACTGAGACAAGCCAGGCAGTGGTGGTGCACTCCTTTAATCCCAGCACTCAGGAGGCAGAGGCAGGCGGATCTCTGTGAGTTCGAGACCAGCCTTGTCTACAAGAGCTAGTTCCAGGACAGGTTCCAAAGCCACAGAGAAACCCTGTCTCAAAAAAACAAAAAAAAAAAAAAAAAGAACTGAGACAAAAGGGACGGTCCATTTACATAGCCATTTGACTGACTGGAACTTGGAAGGAAAGAGCTATTTGACAAACCCGTTAAGGATCTCATTTTAACCACCTATCTGAGAAAAATCTATGTAGTAATATTTCATTTGTATTTTAATAAATAAAGCTTGCCTGAAGTTCAGAGAGTAAAACAGCCACACTGATTGGCCTTACAGACCAGGCAGTGGTGACACACACCTTTAATCACAGTAGCTATACTAGTTTGCTATAGAAACCGGGTAGTGGTGCATGCCTTTAATCCCAGTCCTAGAGAGGAATATAAAGTGGGAAGAAGAGACAGCTCTCACACCCAGTCTCATTCTGAGATCCTGGAGGCAGGATCGCCATTTCAGACTGAGGTAGAGATAAGAGCCAGCGGCCGGCTATTTTGCTTTTCTGACCTTCAGGTTGAATCCCAATATCTGTCTCTGGGTTTTTATTAATCATGATACAAATCGATTACATTAAAGTTCTATGGGATGATTGTTTGTGGTGTTTGGAATTGACTCTGGGGTTTTATAGATGCTAGGCAAGCAGTCTGCCAATGAACTACACCACTAGCCCACATGAGGTACCCTATTAACAATTAGAAACTAGGTACTCTGAAAAGCAAAATATGTGACTTGGTTATTAATCAGTAAACATGTGCCATGGTTACTGACAGTAATGTTTATAACTCTGAAAGGGATAGGAAGCTGTCCTGGTGACCCTTGTGCTGTGATCTTAGAACCTATGAATGCTTGTCTGGTTATACTTTATATTTAGGTATCTGTGAGGCAGGAGATTCTGGGTCTGTTTGACTTTAAAGTGGATGCTTTTAAATTCCTAGGTTAAAGGGTTATATTTCATGTATAGATGGACACATTTGTTGACCGAGTTATTTCGTGCTAAGATAACTGCCTGATGCTGAGCACAGTATCTTCTCTACCCCCATCTGGTGTAGGAGGGTCTTCTTTCTGTGTTGCTTTCATTGGTTGAATAAAGAAACTGCCTCGGCCTTTTGATAGGGCAGCCCTTAGGTGGGCGGAGTAGACAGAACAGAATTCTGGGAAGAAGGGAAGTGTGGCAGACACCATGAATCTCCGGCCTGAGATGGACGGACATAGGTTAGAATCTTGCCAGTAAGCCACAGTCACATGGTGATACACAGATTTAATAAAATGGGTTAATCAAGATGTGAGAGTTAGCCAATAAGAGGCTAGAGCTAATAGGCCAGGCAGTAATTTTAATTAATACTAATTCTGTGTGATTATTTTGGATGCAAACTAGCTGGGCATCTGGGACGGAACAAAGCCCCCTCTCCCGCTCCTTTTACTACACCCATCCTTTATTATGGACATCCTGGCTGAAGGATGGAAGGCAGAAATATTCTATCACGTATCACCACATACTGTAGTTGGTATTGGCCAGTTCATATTTTGTGAATGCCTATTATTATTTGTGTCACTAATCCCATGGATTTTTCTGGTAGTTTCAGTATCAGAGGAGGACATCATCCATTGGCAAAATACACAGAGAAGGCACCCTGTTGTGCAGGTGGAATATTATCAGCAGGCCTCGGTTTTATTCCAGTGTTGTAAGGAAGCCTCAGGAGCAATCCTAATAGGGAGCTTTCCCATGGCCTAAAGCATAAAGGCCAGCTGTATATGGAGTGTTACGTGTTTAAGTTCTGTGTGAGCTTCTGTTGCCGAGAGGGCTGAAGAAGCAGCCAGTTACTTTTGGAATGCTGGATGGCATGATATCAAGAGGGTGGTTTCACTTGATCTTAGCCAAAAGCTGAAATGTATAGCTCAATAAAAAACAGTAAAACAAGTAAATGACATCCATCTTTCCCACAAAAAAAGAGGGTGATTTCTTTTATAGGAAGCTTTGAAGGGAGTAATGGCCATTTTGTATGGATACAAGATTAACAAAGGCATTACTGTCAAGTTTTACCTGACAGCACTATTTGCAATGGTCATTCATTCCCCCTTTTCTTAGGAAAAAAAAGTAAATTGTGTAACTAAATATGTTGCCCTCAGAACTTAGAAGTTTCTGTAAGATGTTAGATTTGAATGTACTTAGTGCATCAGATGAACCTACCTTCCTGGAAGATGTTGTCATTAATGTAATATGCAACCTGCATTCCCTTAGAAAAGTAGATTATGAGCTGGGCAGTGGTGGCACACGCCTTTAATCTCAGCACTTGGAAGGCAGAGGCAGGCAGAACTCTATGAGTTTGATGCCACATTGGTCTACAAGAGCTAGTTCCAGGAAAGGCTCCAAAGCTACAGAGAAACCCTGTCTTGACACATCCTCCCTGCCAAGAAAAAAGAAAACAGAAAAGTAGGTTTTGTTCAAATCCTACTGCTGCTGTGCCTCATGGATGGGCTGAAAAGCTGCAAGGGGTACCTTTGCAGTCTGTGCTGCTGTGATGCAGAAAGGCTGCTGAAAGAACACCAAATACAGTAGTTTAGCAAAAGGCATTAGAACAAGATGTTTGCTGCTTGCTAGCTGAAGAGAACAAGTAATTTTAATACCATTTGTCTTCAGTGATCAGGCTTCAGGGCACTGAGCTATACACCCAGCCTCAACGTAAACCATGTTGTTTGTTTGGTAGTTTGAGACAAGTTTTCCTGTAGCCCAGACTGATCTGTAACTTGCTATATAGTCTAGGATGACCTTGAACTCATGAGCTTTCTCCTTCTTTTACTTACCAAGTTCTTGAATTATAGGTATATGATTCCATAGCGGCCTAAACATTTTCTTGACACAGTGTGACCAAAGTTGCTTCCAAACTTTCTCCAGTGTTCTTTCCTTAGTCTCTCAAGGGAAGGAAGGCAATTTATAGGGGTGAGCCACTGCACTAAGCTATTTGTGTCTACATTATATTTACTTAACTTTTAAGGATTATTGGGACAAATGTTTTTAAATTATTGCGATACCCAGGTACTATAATTTGAGCCTTCCTATAATTAGCCCTTGAAGTTTATGAGTTGATGCAGTTAGAAACTTATAGTTGTAATGCGTTATAGAGGCTCAAATACCAGTTAGTAACAAAATTATTTCGTTAAGTGTGCCTTAGTTACACAGTTTGTTTACTTCGAGGTTAGAAGTCATGAAATGCCATAAACTCTGGGTTTATGATCTAGCTTCAGCCGCCTGAATAGCTGGCCCTATCGACAGGCATGGCCAAACCAACATAGTATATAAATTAGTGTTAAGGTTTTGAGTTTAACATGGTATCTAACTATGGAAAATACTTTTACTTCATTATATGTCATAAAATATACACTCTCACGAATATATTTAAATATTATAGATATATGTGATTTATCTTATGTAGGGGTGTTTATAAATTACTAAGTAACCTAGGGATCAGATTGCTCTTCCTAGACCTGGTGTTTGAAATTAAAGTTCAGTCCCCTCCCGATTTTGTGCATTTGTCGTCACTTGAAGCAGTAGTGGGGGTGGCAGAGAGGTTCAGTAGCTCCTTTGTTTGGTAGCCATCTCCCTCTGTCAAGGGTCCTCATAAATCTCATCTTGGTCTGGAGAGGCACCATTAGAGCAAAGAGGGCAAGATCACTCCCGAGACCTCCTGAGCACTCTGCAGAGCCCAGTGAGGTTGAACAGGCATCTTTAATTTCTGTAGCTTGCTGATCTCCTCAGCAGTCTCCTGAGTGTGTCAGCGGAATCCTCCCGGAAGAAGTCACCACTGATGGCATGCTATAGCTGTGTCTGTGGAGAAAAGCAGATGTCTTCAAGATCTTACATGAAATGGCTGTGTCTGATAATAAGGCTTCAGGCCATTCATTGTGGGCATCGTAGAAAAGATAGGCTGTCGTTTTGGAGGTATAGCAAGCTGCAGCAAGGAAACTGCTGAAAGAGGCACTGGGCAGAGCAAGTTAGGCAAATTTGTAAAAGGAAGATATTTACTAGTTTGAATGGAATGACTAATGCCAGTGATTGGATAGTGGGTACAGACTCTTCCAGGTACGTCAGCAGTTGAAAGAGGCACTATTTGCTGTATTTATTTTAGGTAGGCAGGTGTATATATGGAGAACTAGTGAGGCTAATCAGCCTTATTCAACGGGCTTTTATTACTTTTAGACTAAGGAACTCAGAAAACATGCTTCATTTACAATGAGCCACGTTAACCGTTTTAACCGAAGAAATGTGGGATCCTATTTTACTAAGCCAGTTTGTAAGTGGCAAAGGCACCTAAGTTTTCCCTCCATCAGAGCATCTCTCTCTTTGAGGAAACATCTCATAGGAGTGGATACTAGCACAGTGTACTTTACTCGAGACAGGCAGGCATAAGCATTCTCTCTGTATTATATTTAGTTACCTCAAATATTCGAGGCAGCACAAACTTTGAATCTTAACCTATAATCTGAGTCTCAAGAAAACTGACCTCATTGATGATACAGTTGAATAACTATTAACATTAAGTTATAATGGATGTTGTACATATAGAAAACACAATTGATACTTTTAATTTTTTTATGCTCCTCTAAATTATTACTATATGGTTTAATAAACTTGTAATAGATTATAAACTTTCAGTTGAATCAAAGTATATACATTTTTGAAAATTTACTTCTATATTATGGATATGAGGATAATTTATCATGTTAATATTAAAATGCTGTATGCCTATAATTTTGGCTTCCCATCTGTCTTCACTAGTGGTTTATTGTAACCGAGGTGCAGTGAAACCTCTGAACTAGACCACTCCGTGTGTGGAAACAGAGTTTCCCAGGGGACAAACTGTCGGGCTACTTCCTGAAAGTAGAGAGCAGAAGCTTAGGGGGAACACAAGGGGACTTTCCATGATGGTCAGTGTGGTGGGGTCTTTGAGCTGAAACCGGCTCTTTGGGTTAATCAGGACCATGTGAATTTTGCTTGTGATAGATGACTGTTGGGCAGAGAAGGGTGGTGGCATTCCTGACAATCAGAACACTCATCACTAGATTTCTGAGAAATGTTGAGCTTAGGTTTCTGTTTACCTGATAAGAATCTGGCCTGGGTTGGGCCTTGTCAGCAGCACTGACAAATTTGAGGGACCTTTGTTGTCTAACACTTAGAAATTGACAAGTAATCTGGAGGAGTACTGTGCCCCTCACAGGCGGTACTTGCTCAGTAACTAAAGCTTAACATTCATCATTTTTGCTGATGGACACGAGGCCACGAGAGCAGCAGGATTTTTTCTTTTGCTATTATTTCCTTTAGGTTCATAGGCGATACAAGTTGCTTGTGTGTTCCGCATCCCCCACTCCTTACTTTTACCCTGAGAGTTGCAGGTTTTCCTCGATCTTCCTGGTTTCTAAGGGAAACGCAGGAGAGGAAGTTACCTGGTTCCTGCAGGCCAGAGCCTTCCTGCGACCCTTCCTCCCAAAGGACAGAAAAACAAAACAAAACAAAACAAAACAAAACAAAAAAACCCTATTGCCTTCCCCATCCTTTTAAGGCAAAATATCTAGAGTAGCTTTTGCATCTGGGTGGCTTTAAAGAATATTTCCTCTGTCTTGGGATGCCCACCTGACAACTTCCTAGAGTTTCCAGGGACTTCTCCAGTGGGTGGTGGCCTCCATTTGTGGGTCCCATGGTATCCAATGCTGCGCAGCCACTGCCTTTTCCAGGGGGACCCAGTGGATCTTGTCTGGTTTAGCTCAAGTGTCCCTAAAGTAAGGAGGGCAGGATCCCTGTGCAAGGTCCCTAGAGCTCCTGAGCACCTTGCAGTGCACAGGGGCACTGGCCAGGCCTTTTCCATTCTGTACCCTCAGGCTCCCAGGGGCAGAGGTGAGGATGAGATGTTTCTGCCTTTTAATAGGAAGCATTATGTCTTTTTGTCATTTTTCCCTAGAAGATGTAGGTGGATAGGTCAGGACATGAAGAGACACAAGGGCAAGGGAAGGCAGCGCCACTGTGGCTGGTGAGGATTCTTATCTCTCTAGTGAGTGGGACACTCTTATTTTGCCAGGCTGAAAATTCCAGCCTCATTTACTGCCTTATTAAGTTAGTAGGTGGACAGAATCTGAGTCCTTTCTCTTGACATTTGCTAGTCTTTGCATCTGCCCAGTATCTACCTGACAGCTGTTTACTGGAGCTTAACCCTTTCCCCTCTGCCTCACTGGAACAACCCATTGGAGCTCAGATGGAGCCTTGCGAGTAGACTCAATTTAATTTTATTAACAGTTCTGTTTCAAAATGACCAAGAGTACCATGTGGACACCCTCACTGGGATATGAACACTAAAAATTCTTGGGTCTTAGCCCTGACTTGATAGAGCTCCGGAGTATCTGGTTGTGGAAGACAGCCTTTGACTCTTGTGTGACCTCTGGCTTATTTTATTTTTACTAAGAAAGCCACTGTCTTAGAGAGTATTTAGCATGAGAGTTACTGACTGTGCAGTGTGTCAGTCCATCATGACACAGAAGAGAAAGTACAAAACCAAAACCAAAAACCAAACCAAACCAAAAACCACAGAGAGGCTTACATGTGAATCAACAGAATCTTTTAACTCAAATCTTAAAGAAAATACAGTAGCAAAGCACATACGATTAACTGCTCAACCGGTGGGCAGGAAACAAGGCAAAATAACAACAAAACTAATCAGGCACCAACTGTGTGGTTTCACTGTGGCTGAGAGGCCTTTTCTATGGCTTATGTGCACAGCGGATGCCAGGTATGAAGGTCTTCAGGTTAGCCCAAGAGCTTGTGAGCTGTCCCATAGGGAGGTAGTCATCAGTGTATTGCTGCAGAAAGCAACTCTCTAGATGGATTATACTGAAAACCTGAAAGGAGACAGAGAGGTAAAAACTGAATAAGGTTACTAATGCCTGAGAGAGGCCAATTTACATTTAAAATGCAAACTATAACAGCGTGCAATTATAATTCTGACTCAGCATCATTTATACATATAAGCCTAGGAAGCTATTTAGCCTTCTATTACTGCAACAAAAAAAGTGAAATAATTAACTTAGCAATGTCCATTCTGGCTCACTGTTTCAGAGGTTCAAACCCATGTCTGGTTGGTCCAGGATTTGTGCCTTTGTTGAGGTAACACCGTGGCATGGAGCGTTCGACTCATAGTCAGAATAGTAAGAGGCACAATTTCCTTGTAAGTACGTATTCCAAATGACCTAGACCCTCCTGAAAGACAGGCCTAAAAGTTCTTAATATAGAGTGCCATCTCCCTGTATAACCGGAGAGGATCAAGGTCCTCATCTTTCCTCTTTCCAAAGCGCTGAGTAGACAGGTATGCACCACTATGCCAAGCTACTTCACAAATTCTTTATAATTGCCACTTCTGCCCAAATTTTAAAGGTTTTGTATGAAACAGGGCTTGCAAATATCTTTTAGAAAGTACCACGATATTAATTTGGGATGTGATAATGTTTAAATTTGAAGCGTCGTTATTATAGTGAGCTTTCAAACACTCTTATTTTTAAACAGTGACAAAATAATAGAAAATTCAGCTTTAAATCCTGCTGGTGGCCATGTCAGAGGAGCAGCAGTTGGCAACTGAAGTTCAAGCAGAGGCCATTTCCAATTGGATAAATCTCGGATAGGCAAAGGCACTGAGACCCCAAACCCCAGAATGTCTTTTGCTTCTGCTGTACCTTTGCATGTTTGCTCTTGTTATCTTTCTCTGGTATCTGGCATGATGTGAGAGGGTATGGGGAGATTCCCACGGTCTGTAATGTAGTGTGCTTACATTACAATGGAAACATTCTGGTCTATTGGGCATTTTTCCCTGTGGATTATTACGAAGATGATTCTTCTCTAAGTTGTACTGTCTAACTGAAAATAACATCAGTTTAAATAGAGATTTAAGGATAACATAAAAAAACAAGGACGTGTCATACAGTTAGAACTCATGAGTTTCTATTGAGAAGCCATATAGACTGTAGTTTAGGTTAATGATTAAAAAAAAAAACAATTGAGTCCCAGTAACCCAGCTAGTTTAAATTCTTTTAATCTTTTTTATAGTTTTTTGAGACAGGGTTTCTCTGTAGCTTTGGAGCCTGTCCTGGAACTAGCTCTTATAGACCAGGCTGGCCTCGAACTCACAGAGATCCTCCCGCCTCTGCCTCCTGAGTGCTGGGATTAAAGGCATGCACCACCACTCGGCTAAATTCTTTTAATCTTAATGTTGGGAGATGACTTCACAGGTTTCTGGGTGCATAGCTGAAACAAGGCTTTGAAAATAAGCTAAAGTTAGACTAAGATGTTTTTTATGGAATAGCTTTAAGGTAAAAATCCCAAGAAGACAATCTAAAGTTTTAGAAAGGCCCATAGTAGAATGAGGAACTCTTTAAGTTTAGGGAGCAAGAACAAAGCAGCCCAACTATTAGCTCATGTGACTTTCTTGCTAGGATTGACTGACGATTAAAGTACAGTGGTGTATTATTTGTGTTTTAATAAATAATGCTTGCCCGAAGATAAGTGCAAAACAGCCACACTAGTCAGCCATACAGACCAAACAGTGGTGGCATACACCTTTAATCACAACAACCATAGAGCCCAGACAGTAGTGGTGCACACGCCCTTAATCCCAGCACTACAGAAGAATGTAAGAAGAGAGGAGCCACGTCTCAGCTCAGTCTCAGTCAGAGGATTTGTGGAGGCAGGATTGCCCATTTCAGTCTGAAGTAGAGGTAAGAGCTAGTAGTTTGGCTGCTTTGCTTTTCTGATCCCAATCCCGATTTCTGTTTCTGAGTTTTTATTATTTGTGCTATATCTGGTTTTCAACATTTGGAGTACAAATTCATGAAAAAGCCCTTTGCCTGTGTCTTTACAGCCACTGGCATAGGCCAGAGCTACACGTGGCTGGAGTCACCACCCTACCAGCTAAGTTTTCCTTTCTTCTCTCCTGAGAGTCTTCCCTGAACACCTTCTCTTGTTGTTGCCAAACTAGGTAGCTGCCTTGAAATTTAGTCAGGATTTTACTGTTCTATGCAGCCTCATATCTTCTTCATTTGTTGCAGATTTGGTGAGAAAATTGGGAATTCTTTAAGGGAGGAATTAGTAAAAGGGGAAATTTTTTCCACAAGTTAAAAAAATGGAAAAAACAATTACAGTAGAGAAAATCAGGTCTCTGTATGATTATGTAATGCATGATATAAAATGGAAAAATCAAATGAAAAAATAAACAACAGGGAATGACATACTGTTAATTATAATTTTGATAATCCTTGTTGTTGTTCTGATAATTCTTGGTTCATCTCTTAAAAAGTTGCTTGGTTTGACTGCCAAGATAAAGTGCTTAGAAAAACTTAAAACAGATCACAGAAATATCCAAACCACGACAGAAGAATTTAATGAGGAACCAATTTCAGCATTGCATTATAAGATTAGAAAGGAATAGCCTAAGGTTTTCAAACAACCAACCTTAATGTATCCAGTTACCTTACAGGAATTGCCAAATTCTAGAGGCACTGTAAGAGCTGAATGGACTCCTGTGCCAATGTTAGATTTAAGGAGATTCAAGGAAGCAATAGTCTTATCTGGTAGGCATTCACCTTTTGTAAAACAAATGTTAAATTTGTGGTTAATTTAGGATAGAATTATTCCTAGAGACTGGATAGACTTGGTTAAAGCTGTTTTAGAGCCTGGTCCACAATTACAATGGAGTAGCTGGTTCAAGAAGAGGCTAAGACTATTAAACAATGGAGTAGAGCTAGAGGTAGGGAAATCTCCCAAGATCAACTTCTTGGAGAAGGAGATTATGCTATAGAAAAGTAATATAGAAAGGTAGTGTAGTCTCTCTATGATGAATCCTTATATGATGGCCATATCCTGGCTTTAAGCTGTGCAGCAGTTTTGAATGCCTTGGATAGATTGGAGAAGTAAGAAAGAAGATTGAATTATTTACAGAAGTCATACAGGGCCCAAAAGAAACCACAGATTTCTTACAAAGATTGACTTCAGCAGTAAATATAATATAATAATACCAAATTCAGAAGCTAGATAAATAATAATTGAATCTCTGGTTTTTGAAAATGCTAATTCTCGATGCAAAAGGGTAATTATGCCTTTAAAGGCAAAGTCAGCACCTTTGAAGAAATTAATCTGAGATACAATAAATATTGAATCTCATGACCATGATAATGCATGGATAGGAGAGGTGATTTCCAGAAGTTTAAGGAAAAAATGAAATGTCAGGTGTTATAATTGTAGCAAACAAGGTCACCTTAAAATGTTTTGTAAATAGGGCATTCCTAGAAACAATGCTTTTTCTAAGCATAATCCAAACAGTGCCCCTTTTCTGAATATGTAAAAGGTATGGCAAAGGTAGGCATTGGAGTAATAAATGTTTAACAACAAGAGATATCCAAGGTGATTCTTGGCCATTGGGAAACTCCTTGAGGGGCCTCTTGCAGGCCCCTATCCCAAATCTAGTTTAGTCATTTTTTGTAACCACAGAGGAAACTTCTTCCCAGAGCAATTAAATAACATAATGCATATTGTAAGAAACAGTACTGCTCTGGATAACAAAACAGCTACGAAAATGAAAACAAAAATTCAGGAAAAACCACAAAGCAAGTATTTTGGCAAACTTACATAGATGAACAAAGAACAAAATTAAAAATATGAGTAAATGATGTTGTCATCGAAGGTTTGGTAGACACAGGTACAGATATAATAATAATAATCTCACCAGAATTTTGGTATCCAAATTGGCCTCCTCAGGAGGTAAATGATGAGCTTGTAAGGACTGGAACTTTATCTCAGGTAAAACAGAGTGTTAGATGGGTCAAATGTATAGGGCCAGAAGGACAAAAAGGAAAACTAAAGCCATATCTTGTTAACATAGCAATGACGTATTATAGCAACGGAATATTCAGATTAACATTCCTTCCAAATTAGAAATAAACCATAAATTAACATATATTTCTAGGAAAAATATTACAAAATATTATAAAGAACAGCCACAGACCATTCAGACTGTACAAGAACAGTACATAATACCTACTGATCTTTCAAAGGCACCAAAAGCCCTATACTTAAAATGGCAGACAGACAAACCAGTATGGGTTGTCCAATGGCCTTTAACAACAGAGAAACTGCAGGCTTCAGAACAGCTGATACAGAAGCAACTAAAGGCTCAGGATATTGAAGACTAAGCAGCTCTTGGAATTCTCCTAAATTTGTTGTTAAAAACACTTCCCCAATCCTAAATTTGGAGAAATTCTCTTTTAGCAAGTTATTTCTGATTAAATGAAAAGCACTTTTTATTTTTATAGGTTTGTTTAAATTAAATAACCATGCTGTTTGATGAACTATCATCTTTTCAAATTAGAAGGTATCTCTTGTTCAAATTAAATCTTTATCAATTTTGATGGTATCCATAGCTTTTCTTCTCCTGTGGAAACAAAAATTAAACCCCTTATGCTTCCCTCTCTTCCTCTCCCCTCCCCTTCAACCTTCTCCCATGGTCCTCATGCTCCCAATTTACTCCAGAGGTTGCTTGCTTGGGACAGTTTCCTACCTTGGGCCTGCTCTGGAAGATGTCCTGCTCTGGTGGAGGTTGCTGGTTTGTGCCAGCTCCAGGGAAAGTTGCTGGCTCAGGTCTGCTACCTCAGAGGTCACTGATTCACGCCCAGTCTGGCAGAGGTCTCTGATTTGGTCCTGTTCTTGTGGAGGAAGCTCCCTCAGGCTTGTTCAGGCCTGTTTCCATAGATGTCCCTGGCTTGGGCCCACTTCCTTGGAGGTCCCTGGCTTGGGCTTACTCCCGCAGAGGTCCAAGACTGGACTCGAATCTGGACATAAAAGAGAGGACTTTCAAATTTTGCCAAGGCAACGTAGAACTGCCCTTAAGAATATCCTGCTTTATAGAAAAGTTTGTCAGATATGCTAGGCTTAGAGCTAAAGATGGATGCTCCCAGTGTTGCAGAGCATCCTTGGTTGACTGTCCAGGCAGTCAGCTTTTCCTGTCATTTCTCACATATTTGGAAGTCTTTTGTTTGCATTTCCTGCTTACTCAGTTATTCCCTTCTCTGTTCTCTGAGGTAGTTTAAGACTAGATAGTTATTGTTATAGTTTTCGTTGTTTAGCAGACTCAGAGAAAAAACTCACTAAAGAGGTATAACGTGTAAAAGGTTGAGAGACACGAAAAGATAATTTGATAATGCAAATTAAAATAGAAAGTAAATTAGGTCCAACCTTTTGAACTCATCAAAATAAGATAGATATGGAGTATTTTCTCTGAATTTGTCAAATGCAAATGGGATAGACATTGTTGATGTATTTATTGCCTATATATTATATATAGTTTTTGTACTTACTGTATATAGTGTTTCTTATTTATAGCCTTTTTAGAGAAAAATTGGAAATATAATGTTATAAATTATTTGTGTTTTAAACAATAGAGGTTGCCTGAAAAATCAAAGTGCAAAGCAGCCACACTAGCCAGCCATACAGATCAGGCAGCAGTGGCATACACCTTTAATCCCAGCAGCCACACTAGTTAGCCATAGAGGGCAGGCGGTGGTGGTGCACGTCTTTAATCCCAGCACTGAAGAGGAATATAAGACAGGAAGAGACAGGTCTCAGCTCAGTCTCATTCTAATAATTTGTAGAGGCACAATCACTGATTTTGGTCTGAGGTAGAAGTTAAGAGCTAGTGGCCTGGCTGCTTTGCTTTTCTGATCTTTAGCTTGAACCCCAATATCTATCTATGGGTTTTTATTATTTGGGCTACACTAAATGTGATGATTAACTCAATTTACCCATTTCTGCCCTTAGTCTCCTGAAACTGTTGATGGCTACTATATTGATATAAGAGATACAATAGCTATGAACCCTGAAGATTTAAAGTGTAACTAGCTGACTCTTTTTCATATATAAAAGTTTAAGTTTGAGATTCCTTATAAGATTACCTTTCAAGATAAGCAATAAAGTAATTGGCCCTTTCTTTGTAACTGTAAAACGTAGCCTGACAGTAAAAAACCTGATTGAAAGCATATTTTGTTTGCCTACACAGTTAATTTACAACAAATTTCTTGGGTATGAATGTACATGGATTCTTGGGATAATTTGCTTTTTACCTGTAATATATAAAATGTTTCATTATGTAAGAAAGATGAAAAACATGTTTTTACCTGTATTCATTATAATCATTCACTTGAAAAATAGAATGTAACAACACTGTAAAACTTTGTTGGGGTATATAAGCTGTAGAAAAAAGTATACAATACAAAGCGAATACATAGGAAATGAAAATAAAAGAAACCATCAAAAGAAAGTGTTAGTGTTTTTCTCAAACTCCCTCAGATAGAAAAGTCACAGTACCTGCTGACTCTGGATTCCCTTTGAGCCCTGTGCTACTGGGGCTTGGTTCCCCCAGGCAATGTTAAAATATTCAATGAAGCTGATTTTCTGAAGAAACACTAAGTAAATATTCTGTAACTTTCCAGATTCACCTGGGCTTTTCCATTTCAGAAGTGGTTTCATTTACAAGGTATCAGCCACCACTGATAACACCTATGGTGTATAAAATTCACCAAGGAACACTTCTTATTCTAAGACATACCAAAATGTCCTACTACACTGAAGGTTTATGGCTCAAGTCATACACCATACAGGAAATAGTCTCCTTTACACAAAACAATTCATACCTTTTAGAACTGAATAGCATCTCTTCAGGAGTGTTGCGAGTTGTAAAAAGGCTAAGTTTAAAATATGGCAATAATAAAAACATAGCCAATAATTTTGGCTTTGGACAGCAAGTTTACTCCACAATTCAACAAAGCTGCCTTTGAATATCCATGTAAAGCAAACTTCGTTTTCCAAAAGGAAAATCAACTGATGCCATTTCACAGGGGAAAATCCCAACAACCAACTTGATGAGAAGTTACTTAGCCTGCGAGAAACAAGTGCAGTGATTAATCCATTTTGGCTCGCTGTTTCACAAGTTCAACCCCATGACTGGTTTGTTCCTGATTGGGCCTGTGGTGAGATAAAAACGTAGCGTGGATTGTTCAACTTATAGCCAGTTCAACAGAGGAGAAAACTATAAGAAACTTTTCTAAAAGACAGTAAGCAAAAAAAAAAAAAAAAAAAAAAAAAAAAAAAAAAAAAAAAAAAAAAAAAAAAAAAAAAAAAAAACTTGAGGTGTTCCGGACCCAAAAGAATTTTCAAACTTGACATTTGACTTTTTCTCAAGCTCTGAGTGCTCTCTACAGTCTGCAGCAAAACGAACGAACATGTTCTATTGTTCCAAGCTGTGCCTTAAATGGAGGATCTCGGGTGCAGGAGACAGGTGTGTCAGAAACAGTACATATTCTAGGGGGATTCCACGTTTTCTGGAGCTCTTCAGTAAGACGCAGTTCTACAGAGGCCTTCTTACTTTCTGCCTCTTCATACCACCCCTAGTGAGTCACATTGGGAGGAGACAACACAACACTGTAATAATAAAGGACTAGCCGACCGTCCTGCATCCCAGCATCCCCTACTGTACACTGGACTTCTTGCAGAGTTTGAAAGTCCTTCAGCAACTGCCCACCGCACATGATATCTACCCGATACGCTGCAGCAAGGTCCATTTTACTTTTGAGAAATTTTTCTCTATGTCCAATGGTTGCATGTCCTGAGACTCTCACAAACTTTATCTTCAGTGGTTTACAATGTCCAATGTCTGCATTAGTGCCCATAGCCTCCAGGACATATCAGGTTCATGTGAACTAAGGCACTATTCTACTTTTTTAGTGCTCCCTTCGCTTGAAGGGCCTGGCTGCAGAACAGCCGCAGGTTTGGGTGTTTCCGGACAATTTCCTTTGTAGAATTCACGTCTTTGCTTTTTTTCTTTTTCCTCTAGACCTGCCACTAATTTGTACACTATGTTTTGTAATTGAGGATCCAACCTCAGGCTATTTTGAGGTTTGGCCTCATGCACTACAGTGTTGCACTTTGGACATCTGTTGTTATGTTCAAAATGTTTTATGATGCAGCTTTTACAGAAGCTATGGAGACATTCTGTGATGGTTGCTGCATCTATTAAGTAGCCTTTGCAAATGTAACAGGAGATGTAGGGAGTCAGCTGCGAGAGAGGAACGAGGTTCTCCTCCTGGTCAGACTCCACCTCTGCCTTCTCTGCCCCTTCAGGAGACTGGGACTCCAGGCATTCCTGAGACTCCACATCCCCACTAGTGGACTGGCCCTCATTGCCAGCTGGAGGTGCCATGATGCTTGCAGAAGGCAAGCCCTGGCTTGCAGGCAACAAGGCTCCCTCTGTTTTGGCAGCAGCCAGGCTGCCCTCTTGGACCTCTGGGCTGCTCTCGTTGGCTGGCCCGGCAGGGGGCAAACTGGGCAAGGGCATGGCCAGATTCTGATGTAAGGCAGAGATGTGAGGCAAAGGCGAGAGATAGCTTGAGATGTGGAGTCAACGAGACCGAAATGAGACCGAAAGGGAAGGGAAGTCGTGGCAAGGTAAGACAAGGCGAGACCAGACCTTATGCCGAGACCACCTGCGAAATCCTGGGCTGAAGCAAGGCAAGACCGGGAAACAAGGCAAAATGTAGAGACGAGATGAGGTGAGGCGAAACCCGGAGTCAGGCGAGATGAGACCCCGAGGTAGCCAGAGCTGGTCAGATGAAACCCCCGGAATCAGCCGAAATTAGGTCAGATGAGATCCCGGAATCAGGCAAGGTGAGACCTGGAGTCAGGCGAGATGAGATCCCGGAGCCGGGCCAGATGAGACCCGGAGCCAGGTCCGGAGACCACGGAATCAGGCGAGATGAGACGCAGAGTCAGAGGAGGCTAGACTGGACTGGGCGTTGCAGCAGCGAAACTGGACTCCAGAGCTCAGGAAATAAGGCGAGATCAGGAAGCAATGGTGAGACTGGAAGGCGCTTAGAGCCTCGGGGTAGCATGAGGGGCGAGGCCAGGAAGTTAGGCCAGACTAGAAAATGAGACTGTATCGTGAGAAAAGACCTCCAGGGAAGGTGAGGTGAGGAAGACAAGAGTCATCAGGCAAGGTGAGACCCTGGGGTGAAATGAGACCAAGAGGTGAACAATTTGAAACAAGATGAGGGTAGGTGAGACCACAAGGCAAGGGGATGCTGAGCGCAAAGAGAAAGCCGAGCAAATACACAATAGGAGGGCAAAGTGGCAATATGCAAAGAGTTCTGCCAGACCAAGGGGCAGTGCTGGACTAACAAGCAGAGAGTGGGAGGAGAGGAACAAGGCCGCGAGCTGAAGCAATGTGGGGGATCTGCGGGGGGGGGGGGGGCTGAGAACCCGTTCATCTAAAGCAAACAGAAATTTCAGTGTTAAACCAGTGGGTGGTGGCTCACATCTTTATTCCCAGGAATTGGGTGGCAGAAGCAAGCAGATCTCTGAGTTAGAAGAGGTCAGCCTGGGAGCCTGCAGCTCACTTTAAAGGGACCTCACCCAATTTTCCTTATCAAAGGTTTCGTACTCAGCAATAGTTTGTTGTTTGTTTTTCTTCGAGCGGTGGTTTCTCTGAGTGACAGTTCTAGCTGTCCTGGGAACTAGTTCTTGTAGACCAGGCTGGCCTTGAACTCACAGAGGTCCGCTAGCCTCTGCCTCTCCAGTGTTGAGTTTAAAGGTGTGCACCACCACCCGGCTTCAGCAGTAGTGTTTAAGAAATACCAAAATCGCCAGGCGATGGTGGCGCACGCCTTTAATCCCAGCACTCGGGAGGCAGGCGGATCTCTGTGAGTTCGAGACCAGCCTGGTCTATAGAGCTAGTTCCAGGACAGGCTCCAAAGCCACAGAGAAACCCTGTCTTGAAAAACCAAAATAATAATAATAATAATAATAATAATAATAATAATAATAAGCCCAAAATCCTGTTGCAGTCCAACAAAATATATTTTCTGGTATATCAGGCACATTAATTAATTAATTGATGAATTAACTTAATGTGTATATACATATGCATACAAGCAGACACGTACCACTGTAGAGGTCAGAGGAAAACTTGAGAATTGATTGTCACCTTCCACCTTGTGAGTCCCAGAGAGAGAACTCAACTTCTAGGCAATCTTGCCAGTCCCCTAGTAACATTGCCTAGAGCACTGAGCTAGATCCCGTGTGATGTTTCATTAGGAATAATTAAGATTTTTGAGCGCAAAATATGGCTTCCTCTAGCAAGTTAAATTCATCCAAAATTATTTCTTCTAGAAAATATGAAGGTTCTGTTTTGAAACATACACTGTGGAGAACAGTTCACGGAGGCAGGTTGGAAATCCAATTTTTTTGAGCTCTTCCTTTCCCCTTCCTCTCCCTCTCTACCCCTTTTACTCTCTCCTTTTTGTATCCTCTTTCCCTCTTCCTCCCTGTACCCTTCTTTCCTCCTTTACCTCTTTCCCCTGTTGTGGACTGTTGTATGATTGCTATGTATAATTTGTTTTTTTATATAATATATAACACTGTATATAACAAATACATATGCACATATATATGTTGTGGTAGTAGAAATTAAATCTAGGATCTTGTCTATGCTCAGGGAGTCGTCAACCACTGAACTATATACTCATTTTTACTTTTTATTTGGAGGCATCTAACAGGGCACTTTACATTTCTGAGTAAGCTGCAGGATATATTGAGTGGGTGAATGGGGCGGGATGTAGGCAAGATAAGATAAAATGTTCTCTCCTTCCTTTCTATTAAGCATTATGCCTCTGAGTTCCAAGTTGTGATTATAATAGGAACCCTCAGGATTAGAATTTTCTGGAAAATTATATGCTGGGAATGTGACTAGGCATCGAGTCTAAGGAGCCTTTGCACTTGTGGAATAGCTCATCTTCCCGGAAACTTACTATCAATTTTAATAGTTTCAGTTTCCTGATGAGTCTACATCATGCATACTTCCTGTCTTTGATTTTTCTGTAAATTATAATGCCTTTATGGGTAAAATGGAAAGAGACTGAGGATTTCTGTCTTCTGAGTTCTAGGAGAACGATAAAAAAAAGGTATGGCTTTCTACTGATTTCTCTATTTTTTTTTTTTTTTTTTTAGAGTTGTGAACAATGAACCGTAGTTTGCTGCAATGTGATCTTCTGTTCCCCACTGGATGTGAGAAAGAACCAAAACATAGCTAAGGTAACAGAGGACAAGGTTATAGCCATACTACCTTTGGAAAGGGCCTTGCTTAGGCTTGTAGAAACCTCACACTGACGTTTGGCTGGCCACACACAAGAAGCTCTAAAGTAGACTTTCCTCCTACTCGACAGGATAGGTCCAGCTGGATAGGAAAGCAACGATTCCCACCACTCATAAGTGTTGCTCTGTTCACTGAGCAGGCTCGTTCATCAGACTTGTTCTAAAACACGTGTAGGTAAATTGCACTTCACTATTTGGAAGAGGTTGGTTTTTTTTTTTTTTTAAACTTAGTCTATCTAGTCAGTGTAAAGGGAGTGCCCTCAAGAGGGAACTCTGGATCCAAGTGATTAACTCAGATTACACCAGCACTTGTGGAAAAAATGAGCTCCATGGGGTGAATTTAGGGTGGGAATCCACAGCAATACGCTGCAAAAGCAAAGCAAAGAAGGCATTAATTGCAGCAGTGCAAGTCTATAGCAGCAGTGTAAATGATGGGCCTTGATATCATTGATTGGGCCTTAAGATGAGAGGGAGGGCATTATAAAGGAACGTGTGTGTGTGTGTGTGTGTGTGTGTGTGTGTGTGTGTGTTTGTGTATAAAGCTGGGCATAACAAGGCCTTAAAGGGAACGATGTTTCCCATTTGGGGAGGAATCTTATTGCAAAGAACCACTGAAAGTATCCCTCTGGTGCCTGCTGGTGCCTTTGCAGTGTTGCTAAGCAAAGGAATTTAGTTACATGTTGTCCTAGAGAGAAGCCAAACCACCCTTCTTCCTATTCGGGATGTTCTACACTACTGTTTTTTAGTCATAGTGGTTAGAAACAATCAGGAGATAATTGTCATTCAAAAGACATTTTGTTAGATTCATAAATGTCAGTACAAAAGACAGGCATGTCGTGTGAGAGCAAAGGAAGGGCTCTGTGGTTGGTCAGAAGGAAAGGAAGAGTAAAAATGTGGGCAAGAACTTTTTATTGGGGTCTCCCAGGGAAGCACATGTTTATCTTTTGACTTTTTGATAGTAGCATTCTTACTAGAATGAGAAGCATTTTCTTGTGATTAGTGATGTTGAGATTTTTCCATATATCCATTTGCATGTCTTTTCTTTCTGTCTGTCTTTCTGTCTTCCTTTTTTCCTTCCTTCCTTCCTTCCTTCCTTCCTTCCTTCCTTCAAGATTTCTGCCTCCTCCCTGCCACCGCCTCCCATTTCCCTCCCCCTCCCACAACCAAGTCCCCCTCCCTCTTCAGCCCGAAGAGCAATAAGGGTTCCCTGCCCTGTAAGAAGGCCAAGGACCACCCACCTCCTTTTGCTGACTTGTCAATTGGGTATTTGGGGTTGGGATAATATTTTAAAAGATAATGTCTTACTCTATAGCCTAGAGTGTCCTGGAACTCCTCCTGGTCTCAAAATCTTGGCAATCCTCCTGCCTTAGCTTCCTGAGTGCTAGGAGATACAGAGATGAACCATTGTGCTTAGTTTTCTGTGCTGGCTAGTCTTTATGCCAACTTGATACAAGCTAGAGTTATCTGAAGGGAGGAAGTCTCAGTTGTGAGAATGTCTCTATAAGATCCAGATGTAGGGCACTTTCTTGATTGATGATTGGTGGAGGAGGGTCCAACCCATTGTGGGTGGTGTCATCTCTGAGCGGGTGGTCTTGGGTTCTATAAGAAAGCAGGCTGAGCAAGCCAGAGAAAGCAAGACAGTAAGCAGCATCCCTCCGTCTATGGCCTCTGCAGCAGCTCCTGCCTTCAGGTTTCTGTGCCGTTTGAGTTCTTATTCTGACTTCCTTCAGTGATGAACTGTGCTATGCAAGTGTAAGCCAAATAAATCCTTTTCTCTTCAATTTAATTTTTTTGGTAATGGTGTTTTGTCACAGAAATTGAAATCATAAGACACCTTGGTTCTGAATTTTGTTAGTTTTTTTGAACTTTAGGGTATTTACATTTTATGGATATTTTGTCAGATACAACATGGTTTATAATCATAACATGAAAATCTGTTAACCATTTTGATCTAGGTTTGAGTTTTGAACTCCTCTAGATTTGACATGACATTTGCATGTAATATTTAATATGAGTATTACATGTTAAACTGTCTAAAACATAGTCTGAGGGTGGAAATACATCTCAGTGCTTAAGAGCACTTACCTTCCCTTTCAGAGGACCCAGAATCAATTCCCAGAATGCTCACCAGGCAGTTCACAATGGCCTGTAGCTACGTATCCAGGGCATTCGATAAAAGCCTTGTGGGCAACTGCATACACATGGTGCACATATATGTACTCAAACATACACATAAAATAAATCTTTAAGAACACAGTCAGTACTAATAAAGTGAAAATAGCAGATGAGCAAAGTGGCATCCTAGCAAACAGAAACCCTTCTACATGTGTCATCATGCTCCTTCACATATAGGTGTTCACATGTATATGTTTTCCCCATGTGTATAATCATTTGTATTATGAGATATTATTTTTATATTTGGAGTAGTTAAGATAATCTACTATTGTTCAATTTTAGCTTTTCTTTCAGAGGCTTTGATTTTGTATCTGAACCCACATGCAGAGTGGGTAGCTCTAATTTTTCAGAAATATTGTTCTGTTATACCTAAGTTATTATCATGTAAATTATCTAAATTCAAATTTGTGGATACTAGCTTGATTGTGTTGTTTTGGCATTGTACAATGTGTTAGTTGGGGGAGGTAAATGGATGGTTATGTTACAGAAGCACTCAGAGAAATACAGTATTTTTTAAATATATTTTTAAACAAAATTGTTGTTTTTCACATACAAGACATTAAACAGGGATAGAAACAAGATGTTAGACTTGTGAGAATTCAGAATTTACTAGGTTTTGTAAGCACAAGAAAATCTTATTTCTCACTTTACAAGCAGAGAAGGAAATGGGCCTCCACTAGCAGCTGTTCCGTAACGTTGCTCACCTGCTTCTCATTGGTAGACTATGAATGGTAGTCATAATTTTTCTACTCCTGGCTGACCTGACTATAGAACATTATAAATACTCACTTAATGAAATCAGTTCTTAGATAGGAAACATCATAAGTATTGTTATTGTTAGGGATCTTGTGTGATTTTGTTAAGAAGTGTTAACCCAGCTCTTCAGGTATCTTTAATGAGTAAATGGAGATAAATTTACCTTAAGTTTGAAGTGTGCTTTCTTTTTGAAAACCTCCATTCACACTCAGTTTCTCAGGGTAGCCTTAAATTTGTGATTCTTCTAATTCAGAGTTCAGAGTAGCTGTGATTACAGGCTTGTGCTGCCAGGCTCTGCTAATGAGTATTTTGAATACTGCTTTGAAAATCAGTGGGCTGATAGGGAACCTGAACTGACCCTATCCTATAGCATTACTGACGAATATCTTTCATATCACCATAGAACCTTCATCTGGTGATGGATGGAGATAGAGACAGAGACCCACACTGGAGCACTGGACTGAGCTCCCAAGGTCCCAATGAGAAGCAGATGGAGGGAGAACACGAGCAAGGATGTCAGGACCACGGGGGGTGCACCCACCCACTGAGACAGTGGGGCTGATCTATTGGGAGCTCAC
>NW_026068159.1:96963-109375 GCF_014885135.2 Alexandromys fortis | reverse complement strand
GGCGGAAACTTTTTTTTTTCTTATTCTCAATAAAATAAAAAAAATGAAAAAAAAAAAAAGAAAATCAGTGGGCTGTAGATGAGGAAGATTATTTCTGGGCCCTTCTATTCCATGGGTCACTGTTAGCATTTCATTCCAAGACCATGCTGTTTACTACAGTTTTAGTGATATATCTTGAAATTAGATGGTGTAAGTTTGTTCTTTTTGTTCAACATTTCTTTGATTGCTTCTTTTTTATCAAAACATTTTTTATGTTTTATAATTTTTTGACCACAGTTTCCCCTACTTCCATTCCTCCCACTCCACTTCCCCTCTCCCCCATTCACTCTTCCTGCTTCCCTTCAGAAAAGAGCCAAACTTTTTAAGGTCTATGAAGATTGTTATTGGCATTTTAGTCTAGATTTCATTGAGAATCTGTAATTCACTTTGGTAGTGAGGGCAATTTCATGAATACCGGATGCCTTTCCATTTTTGTGTCCCTTTACATTGCTCTTATAGTTTACATTATAGACATTTTCATCTCTGGCTATATTTATTCTTCGATATTTTAAACAGATATTGTAAATGAGATTGTGCTCTTGAATTTCATTTCAAATAATTCTCTATTGTCCTCCAGAACTCAATTCATTTTGTGTGCTGCTTTGTGGCTTAGAGTGTAACCTTGCTGAATTGGTTTATTATTTTGTGCGCTGTTTGTAGCTTAGACTGTAACCTTGCTGAGTTCATTTATTATTCCCAGTAGCTCTTCTGTCTGTTTCATTTTGGTTTTGTGTCTGAGTCTCCCTATACAGTTTCAGCTGTCCTCAAACTCATGCTTTCCCTGCACCAGAACTTGTGAGCTGGTGGGTAACTGATGGCATCATAGGCATGTGCCACCAAACACACTATCCCATAATTTTTTGATGTAACCTTAAAAGTCTTCTACATACAGGATCATATCTTTTTCAGGCAGTGGTTGTTTCACCCATACTTCAAATTTCTTTTCTCTTTCGTTTTTTTTTTTTTTTTTTTTTTTTGAGATAGGGTTTCTCTGTGTAGCCCTGGCTATCCCAGAACTCACAGTGTAGACCAGCTTGGCCTTGAACTCACAGAGAAATGTCTGCCTCTGCCTCCCAAGTGCTGGCATTAAACATATGCACCACTATCACCAGGTCTATTTTCTAATCTTAATTTATTTTCTTTCTCTCGCCTCATCATACTTTTCTATTTTTCTCTTTTATTAATGTATGCTCTGATCTTTATTTTTTTTCTTTCCTTCAATTAACTTGTGTTTTATATGTTATGTTCTCTTTCTGTAACATGTAGCAATACTGTAACTTCAACTAAAAAGGACTTTAGTTTAAAGACAAATTTAAAGCTGGGTGTGGTGGTATACTCCTCTAATGGAAGGTAGAGGGAGGAGGATCCAGAATTCAAGGCCAGATTGGGCTACGTGAAATACATAAACAAACAAACAAACAGACGGATAAATAAATAAATAGCAGGGTCCATAAGATGACTCATCTTGTTAAGGTGCCAGCCACAAAATCTGAGGAACTATATAGTATTCCTGGAACACATGTGGTGGAAGGAGAACTGCCACTGTAGCTCTGGATTCAGTGAAAGAGCCTGTCTCAAAAAGAGGAAGGCAGAAACTGATTGATCCATACACCCTACATGTTCTTCTGACCTCTGCACATGCAAGGTCATGTGCATAACACACACACACACATACACACACACACGATACTTCACTGATTAACTACAGTGTGATTTAATATTCTGAACATTTCTAGAATTTAATGTTTATAATATGTCTATTCAGACATTTAGAGAACTCGACTGTAGCCAACCATTAGATTGTGTAGGGACATGCATTTGAGACATTTTAGGTTATACTGAATATCTCTACCTAATGTTTGAAAAAGTAAGAATATTTTGTTCATTACCCAGAGAGCTCCAAGATAAAGCTCATAAGGATATAGGAATAAAACCTAACTGGACTACAGGACATCCATGTGATTTATTACTTCAAAGAATGACTCATGACTCTCTCAGAGAACAGTTATGTTTTGAAGGACAAGATTCTTCCATTCTTGGACTAAGTTAAATCCTAATAAAGGCAATATTCTAAATACAATCACTGGTAAGACTTTTCATGGTCATTATATGACCTTAGCTAATGTCCATCCTCCTCTCAGGGGAGCTGAATTATCAGGACTGACAGATAAAATACTCCAAATGACATTGTTGGCCAAAGACATTAAAGATCACTGTGGCAGGACAAGAGAAGCAAGGTATGTAATGAAATGTTCAGGAGATTTTGTCTCAATCACTAAGAAATATATATGTGTTCAGAAAAAGAACATATTCATATGAGTTTTCTATATTTATTCTAAATAAGTAATTATTAAATATTGCCATCAAATGGATAATCAGTATAAATCTCTATCTACTGAAGACATGCTAAGCCTCCACATCAGAAGGTTTCAGGCTCATGTGGGTTCACTCATAATTTCAACTGTTGTGGAACAATCTTTTTGTGCACTGTGAAGATGTGTTGCTCTTGTTGGTTTAATAAAGGGATTTGCCTGCTTCTGCCTCCCGAGTGCTGGGATTAAAGGCGCGTTCCACCACTGCCTGGCTCAGGCTTGTTAATAATTAGCTCTTATGTTTAAATTGACTCATATGTTTTATCTATGCTTTGTCACGTAGTTTGTAGTTTGTTACCTTATTTTCTATATCTTGCTTTTTCAGCGACTGGCTGGCGTCTCCCAGACTCTGCCCTTCTTCTGTATCTCTGCTTGGATTTGCCACATGGTTCTATCCTGCCTTGCTGTAGGCCAAAGCAGTTTTATTTATCAACCAATGAGTGCAACACATATTCATAACCAACTGAAAGACGTCCCACAGCAAAAGGTAATTTGGAGCTGGAGAGATGGCTCAAGGGTAAAGGTACATACTGTTCTTAAAGAGGACAACCATGTTAGGCATCTGATAAGTTCCTGTGACTCCAGGGGTCCCAGTGGATGCTTTTGGCCCTCATAGGCACTCATACTCAGTGTGCACATTTCCTTACACATGTGTACACACTCAAACACATAATAAAAGTAAAATAAGTCTTCAAAATGGTTAAGGTAACTTTTTTAATAAATGAGAGGTTCAAATGTCTAGTGTCCTTTGAGTTTCCTTTGACCTGAATGTTTTCATTCTTCAGTAAATTCAGATATTCAAGTTAATACCTGTTTGAATAGATTTTTTTTATACTGATTTGGCATTTGCCAGTATGCCTTGCTTTTCCTACCTCATCTTAAACATATTAATGCTTCCCCAAAGTAATCTTTACTCATTCCTCTTCATTGCACCTCCCCAGTGTATTTTCCAGAAACCTATCTGCAGTTTCCCTGGCATGTTTTCTTTGTGATTTTGGCTCTCCTACTGATGTCTTTGATCACAATTTCAGAGTCTCCCCAGTTTGCTTTTCAGATCAAGGATTCCTCCATGTATGTGTGTTCCTGTGTCTGTTGGTCTGTCTCTGTCACAATCTCTCTCTCTCTCTCTCTCTCTCTCTCTCTCTCTCTCTCTCTCTCTCTCTCTCTCTCNCTCTCTCTCTCTCTCTCTCTCTCTCTCTCTCTCTCTCTCTCTCTCTCTCTCTCTCTCTGTTTTTATAAAGTTAGGATCTCATTTATCCCATGTTGACCTCAACTTCACTATATAGCCAAAGCTGGCCTTGAATTCTGGTCCTCCTGTCCCCTTCTCTAATTAATGATGTGTACCATTAGCCCTTTTGTCTGAATTCTTAAATTGTTTCCATCTTCCTCTTTAATGTCTCCATTGCATAATTGAATCACTTCTCTATGTTTTGTTGAGGTTCATTAAGTTTCCTTAAAACAGCTTCTTAAACCCCTTACCTGACAAGTTGTCCACATGGATCACTATTAGATCTGTTTCTTCGGCTTTGTTTTGACCATTAGGTGAGAGTTTAGGGCTGCCTCAAATTTCTTGATGTTAGTTTATAGGGGACATTATCTTCTCACTGAAGGATTACATATTTATTCTCTTCTTAATAATCTGACTTTTTTTATGGCTGTCCTCTAAGCAGCCTGCCTATTTTCTCTGATTCTGTAATCAGATCCTCCATTTTAGTACGAAGTTGGGCCCTAAGGATATGGTGGTTGTGGCTGGGCTATTGGTGCATTGTCTCTGCTTTGGCACTAGAGTGTGGTTCAAGTGTAGGCTGGTCCCATATTTGCAGTTTCTTTGCTATATAGCATAGTATGGAGAAACCCTTGAAAAGAGAAATCCATCACCCCAAATCTCTACCTGAAGTTGAGATGAGCAATGGTTGTCTCAGGTAGCCACTTGTCTGAGATGGGGCACTACCAGAGGCAGGGCAGGATTTTTATTGTCCAGGCAGAATCTCTGGTAGAAATCATCCTCCTACTCCTTTCCAGGCTTCTAATGTTAAACACTTCAATGTTGGATCATATACTCTGAGCCCTCAGCCCACTGTGACCTGTTTAGCTCTGGGTTGGGTCAAGGATATCATTGCTATGGGCTGCCTGTTCAGATGTGCTTGTGGTACAAGTACCAGGAACACTGCAAGCAGCCACAGGTGTTGCTAGTCACAAGACGTCTTTGATATACAGGGGCCACATGTCCCTACTTGGTGAGGGGTCTATTTTGCGTTTCCATCTTTAGGCAGTAGCGTGGAGGTGGGGCTTCTAGGGTCTGTACAGTGTTAAGCCTCACCAGTCTGCCACTAATTTCCAAGTAAATGGTTTGCTCTTGAAACCCTCTGTCACCCGCAATGAGGGAAGCTTACTCTGTACTGTGCTGTCTAACGTTGTGATGATATTGGTGAAAGCAGTCCCTTGGTCACTCAGGCTGACACTAAATTAAGTCCTGCCTAGGCCATATGGGTATGTGGACCTCCTTAGTATGAGCAATATGCTTCGCTCCACATTGCAGCTGGAGCTGATTGAAGCAAGCCCAAACTGAACAGTGACTGCTTAATTTTAGCTATAGTCAACTGCAGGCCGAAGAAGGAAACTTCCCAATCTACTTCCCATCTTTCTTCCTATGAATTCTATAAGAAGGAAGAAGGGACTTTTACTCTGCCATGTCAGCCTGATCTCTCCCTGACGTGATGCTGTAAGCCTGTCTGTGATGTTAGCATTCCTTCTCAAAAATCTCTTATAGAAATTCTCAGTGTTTCAGGGAACTCCAAACAAAAAGCTTTAGCTTTTGGTCCAACAAAAGTAGGTATTAAAATCTTTGAGTCCTCTCGCTGATTTCCTTCGTCGCTTTCCTGTTTTATACCTATTCCAGGAGGGGGAGGAAATAAAGAATTAAGATTTAAAAAGGGAAAAACCTTAGGAGTGGTTGTCCATACTTAGGAAAGGTGGCAAATGTCCGTGACTTTGCGGCCAGCCAGAATTATATAATGAAATATTCTCTCAAAGGAAGGAAGGAAGAAAGAGAAGAATGGGAAAAAGATGAAGAGAAATAGACAGAGGTAAATAATCAAATAATATAGATAGCCAGTGACTTAGGGTTGCTATTGTTGTGAAGAGACACCATGCGAAGAGATAACCATGGCTACTCTTAGAAAGGAAAATATTTAACTGAGGTTGCTCACTTACAGATTCAGAAATTTAGTCCATTATTATCACGGCAGGAAGCGTGGCAGCATGTAGGCAGACATGGTCCTGGAGGAGGTGTTGAGGGTTTTACATCTGGATTGGCAGACAGCAGGAGGTGAATGCAACACTAGACATGGCTTGACCATGAGACTTCAAAGCCTTCCCCCAGTGACACACTTCTTCCAAGACTATGCCCATTCCAACAAGGCCACACCTCCTAATAGTCCCACTCCCTTTGGGGGACATTTTTCTTTCAGATCACTACAGCCAGGCTTGGTAGTGAAAGCCTGTAATCACAGCACTTGGAAGGTAGACATAGGAGAATCAGAATTCCAGGGTCATCATGGGCTAAACATTGAGTTCTGGGGCAGCCAGCCTCAAAAGATTGGTTCAAAAAACCAAAATAAATAAAGAAATTTACAATTAGACAGGACCCAGAAAAAGAAGAAATAAAAGGGAAAAAATGGACGAAAAGAAAACTAGCAACACTAAACCTCCTCCAGGGTAAAAATACTTGGACCAGAGAACTTTCCTCTGGGTCCTTTAGTAGTTGGGATTTGCCGTATATGGAGATGCCTGTGGATCATAGCTGGTGTCTGTTTTATTTCCTCTCTTTGCAGCCAGTCAGGCTGGTTTCTGTAAGCAAGTTGAGAGGTATTGCTTCAAGGATATATTGTCAGCCATGACCACCCTTTCTCTGCAGAGGTTTCCCAGCTTTGCATTATCAGTTTCTGGCTCCCTTGAAGTTCTCTATCTTGAGATCTGGGAGGTTCTCAATGGTTTCAGATGGGCTCTAATCTGTGTACCTGTTTGTGAGGGAAACAGGAAGCCAGGGAGTTTCCCAGAAATTGCTCCAGAGTGCCAGAAGTAGATCAATTAACTGGGCACTAGATGGTGTGAGCCCAGGGTCTAAGCAGCCTACCTGCCTCCTTCTCCACTGGTCTTGGTCTCTTTCAGCCTTTATTGCACTTCTCCATGTGGGAACAGGGAGAAATCTTGGTGCACAGGACAGACAGCTGCTTCTCCCCCACCTTAGCTGACAACTTGAAAAGCTCCTCTTTTCCCTACTTGGCTGAGATTTGATTCCAAGTTGTAGAATGCTGTGTAATTCCTCTTCTGATAAGCCAGAGGGCCAAATCTCATCATCTCTGGATTTCTCTGCTTCCCTCCCTGCCTCTCTCCTCCCTTTCAACCTTTTCCCATGGTCCCCATGCTCCCAATTTACTCAGAATATATATATATATATATATATGTATATATATATATATATATATTCTTCCCATGTAGATTAGATCCATGTATATCTCTTTTAGGGTCCTCATTGTTGTCTAGGTTCTCTGGGATTGTGTAGGCTGGTTTTCCTTGCTTTATGTTTTAAAACCACTTATGAATATGTACATATGATAATTGTCTTTCTGGGTCTGGGTTACCTCACTCAAAATGATGTTTTTTAGCTCCATCCATTTGCCTGCAAATTTCAAGATGTAATTGTTTTTTTTCTACTGTGTAGTACTCCATTGTGTAAATGTGCCACGTTTCCCTTATCCATTTTTTTGGTTTAGGGGCATTTAGGTTGTTTTCAGGTTCTGGCTATGAAAAACAATGCTGCTATGAGCACATGTCCTTGTGGCACGATTGAGTATCCTTTGGATATATACCCAAAAGTGGTATTGCTGGGTCATGAGGAAGGTTGTTTCCTAATTTTCTGAGAAATCGCCATACTTATATCCAAAGGGGCTATACCAGCTTGCATTCCCACCAGCAATGCAGGAGTGTTCCCTTTACCCAACAACCTCTCCAGCATAAGTTGTCATCCGTGTTTTTAATCTTGGACATTCTTTCAGGTGTAAAATGGAATCTCAGAGTTGTTTGGATTTGCATTTCTCTGATGACTATAAGGGTGTTGAGCATTTCCTTAAGTGTCTTTCAGCCACTTTAGATTCCTCTGTTTAGGTCTGTACTCCATTTTTGTATTGGATTATTTATTCTTTTGATGACCAATTTCTTGAGTTCTTTGCTTGTTTTGGAGAGTAACCTTCTGTCTGATGTGGGGTTGGTGAAGATTTTTTTCCTATTCTGTAGGCTGCCGTTTTGTTTTGTTGACTATGCCCTTTGCTTTACAGAAGCTTCCCAGTTTCAGGAGGTCCCATTTGTTAATTGTTTCTCTCAGTGTTTGTGCCAATAGCCGCTGAGATACCAGCCCATTGGGGCATGGTCTCTATCCCTTTAAAAAAGCGGCTATTGGCTGAAGGAGCGGGAGGAGCTCCTGCAACACTGGGGTTATATTTAGGAAGTCTCCTGTGCCAATGTGTTTGAGTGTATTTCCCAGTTTCTCTTCTATGAGGTTCAGTGTGGTTCAGTGTGGCTGGCTTTATGTTGAGGTATTTAATTCATTTGGACTTGAGTTTTGTGCATGGTGATAGATATGGATCTATTTTCATTGTTCTACATGTTGATATCCAGTTTTGCCAGCACCATTTGCTAAATATGCTTTTTTCCCCCATTTGTTATTTTTTGCTTTTTTTTTTGTCAAAAATCAGGTGTTCGAAGGTGTGGATTGATATCTGGGTCTTTGATTTGGTTCCATTGGTCCTCCTGTTTGTTTTTATGCCAATACCAGGCTATTTTCAGTACTGTAGCTCTATAGTAGAGTTTGAAGTCAGAGATTGTGATGCCTCCAGAAATTCTTTTATTGTACAGAATTGTTTTTGCTATCCTGTTTTTTTTTTTTGTGGTTTTCTATATGAAGTGCTGGTCTTTCAAGGTCTGTGAAGAATTTTGCTGGGCATTGCATTGAATCTATAGATTGCCTCTGGGTATATTGCCATTTTTACTATGTCAATTCTACCTACCCAGGAGCATGGGAGATCTTTTCACTTTCTGGTGTCTTCTTCAATTCTTTTTTCAAGGATTTAAAGTTCTTGTCATACACGTCTTCCATTTGTTTGGTTAGGGATACCCCGAGATATTTTTTGCTATTTGTGTCTATTATGAAGGGTAATGTTTATCTGATTTCTTTCTCAGCCCATTTATCATTTGTGTACAGGAGGGCTACTGTTTTTTTGAGTTAATCTTGTATCCTGCTGCATTACTGAAAGTGTTTATGATTTGTAGAAGTTCCTTGGTAGAATTTTTGGGGCCTCTTTTATAAACTATAATATCATCAGCAAATAGTGAGAGTTTGACTTCTTTTTCGATTTGTATCCCTTTGATCTCCTTTTTTTTTGTCTTATTTTTCTAGCTAGGACCTCAAAAACTATATTGAATAGATATGAAGAGAGTGGACAACCTTGTTTTATTCCTGATTTTAGTGAAATCTCTGTGAGTTTCTCTCCATTAATTTGATGTTGGCTCTTGGCTTGCTGGATTTTGCCTTTATTATGTTTAGGTATGTTCCTCGTATCCCTGCTCTCTCCAAGACCTTTATCATGAAGGGATGTTGTATTTTGTCAAAAGGTTTTTCGGCATCTAATGAGATGATAATTTCTTATGGTTTATATTTTTAAAGGCTAGGCTCACAACCAAAAACATATTTTTGATATTTGATGGGTGCAGTTTCTCTGTCATACATATTGCAGCAAACATCTTGGTCTTATGGCTATCAGCATCTTTTTGCTCCCACTTCCATGATATCCTTGAGCTTTAGGTGCAAGCGTCATGTCATGGGTGTATCAAATGGGACTGGTACCCCACCATCATTTGTTCTCTGCATTTCTACCAGTTGTTGATGTCTGCAGTAGTTTTTAATCAGTTGCAAAAGAAGCTACTGTGAGAAATGGTGGGAGTTCCTTTTATCTGTTGGTATAAGGGTATGCATTTAGGCTGCAGTTAGAGACTATGATAATTTTGGAAAGGAGCAGTAGTACATTTTCCTTTTGAGTCTACAACCTCACCAGCTATGGGTTAACAGTACCAGGCATGAATTTTCTTCTGCTGATCAGGCCTTAAGTCCATTTAGGTGTTCCTTAACCGCAAGATGTAAGTGCCACTATTGTACCAGTGGGTATATCTTGCTGGGCTGATCAGTGTTGTGGTTCATAGACTGTACTGATAAGTATGACTGTTTCTTATTCTTCTCTCTTAGTAGCCTGTTTAGCACCACTGACATTATGAAAACTAGTCCTTAGCAAGGATGTTTCAAGGTCAGCTCCATTGCGTTCTCTCAAGTCCTCTGTCTAAAGTGAATTATTTCTTCAGTAATAGGGACTTACCTTTAAATACTTGGAGGCAACCAAGGTTAATTTCAATAGCTCATATTGTTTTAGGAGTTTCCAGACCTCTCCTAGCCAACAATTCAAAAAGAAGTTTCTTTTGCTTGGCGCTGGTATTTTTTGTTAGACAGATTATGACTCTTGAGGGGAACATTATCACCCCCTGTAGCATAGGTCTATCTAAACTACACACAAACACATATATATATACACACACATTATATATGCATTTTTATAATAAACTTAAAATAATGGCTTTAAAAAAGATCCTTAGTGCTATTTATCTCTCCTCCCTCTGTGCTTCTCCTTTTGTATTATGCTCCCTCTCTCCTCCCCAGTTAATGTGAGGTATGTCTTCTAGAAATCATAATTTGGGTTTAATTTTGATTTGAGGTGTTTTATCTGCATGTATATTTTCTAACTAGAAGATATCATGGAATCCCATGGGGCTACAATTATAGATGGTTGTGAACTACCATGTCAGTGTTGGGAATTAAACTCAAGATCTGTGGAAAAGCAGCCATTGCTCTAACCTCTGAGAAATTTCTCCAAGCCATGGGCTTAATAATTGAAAAGCTAGTAGTGGTATAGCAGCCTTTCTTTGATTAGTAAATACTAGCCAACTTGGCAAGATCTTCTTAAGGTACATGTAACATTCACATTCATAACTTGGTAGTAATATAAAGATTTCCTCTTTCATTCGTTTTCCTGCAAATGTTATGGTTTCACATTGTTTTTCGGCTAAATAAAATTCTGTTATGTATATGTACAACATTTCTCTAATCATCTGTTGGTAGACATCTGGGTTCATTCTGCTTCCTACCTGTTATGAATACTGTTAATAGTAAATATGGATATGAAAGTATCTAAAGTGTGTTGGCTTAGAGTCCTTCAGTTAATGTATCAAAGAATGGTATATCTGGGTCAGGTGATAGTTATATTTTCAGTTTTAATTTTTTCCATACAATTTTCTATAGTAACTGTACTAGTGCACATTTCTACCCACAAGGTATAAGAGTTATTAATTTCCATATTTTTACCAATATTTTTTGTCATTTGTTAAATTGATGTTATCTATTCTGATTGGGGTGAGATTTAATCTCATAACAATTTTAACTAGCATTTCGTTGATAGCTAAGGATGAAAGATCTGTAGCAATTGTTTAATGGCATTTTTATTTGCTCATTTGAGAAACTTCTACTAAATTCATTAGCCCATATAATGATAGGAGTTTTGTATGGTTTTGTGTTTATTTTTTCAGTTATTTATATATTCTTAGGAGAAACTTTCTAACTGATATGTAGTTGGCAAAGATTTTTTTTCCCATTCTATGCATGGTGTTTTCATTTCCTGATGATAATTTAATTTGCTGTGCAGAAACTTTTTAATTTAATGCAATCAATTATTTTCAGATTTTGGTGTTATTTCCTGGGCTGTTGAATTCCTATGTGGTGCTTGGTTGTGTCTGTATCTTGAGGTGTTTTATCTACGTTTTTGCTCAAAACTTCAAGGTGTCAGATCTTACATTAAGGTATTAGATTCATTTTCAATTAATTTTTGTTCAGGATGAGAGATATGTATCTAATATCATTCTTTCACATGTATCTATTTGGTTTCATAACACCAATTGTTGAAGGAGCTGGCTTTTGTCAATTTATACTTATAGTACAAGTGTCAAAAATAGGGCTATAGCTTTATTGGTCTGTTATGGGGTCTTCTAGTCTGTTAGTCTATTAGTCTATTTTTAAGACAATGTCATTGTTTCTTTTTAATATGGCTTTATAACATAATTTGAAATCAATATTAATAATATCTTGTGATACCTTTTCTTCAAAGGATTGTTTTGGATATTTGCATTATGTTGTGTAGAATTTTTTTCTCTGCCGGAAAGAATGCCATTGGTATTTTAATGGGTACTTTGTTAAACTGGTAGATCAATTTAGGCAATATAACCATTTCTTCAATTTGATTCTGCCAATACGGCCATGAGAGGATGTTCTGTCTTCTATTGACTTCTTCAATTTATTTCCTCAGTGATGCAAAGCTTCCATTGTGTAAATCTTTCACCTCCTTAGTTAAGTTTATTTTTTTGCTATATAAAAGTTATTCTAAATAGGATTGTTTCCTCATTTCTTCCTGGACACCTTTTTTTTCTCTCTCTATAAAAGGTACTGATTTTTGTACATTGATTTTTTTTAATTTATTTATTTATTAAAGATTTCTGTCTCTTCCCCACCGCCACCTCCCCTTTCCCTCCCCCTCACCCAATGAAGTCCCCCTCCCTCATCAGCCCAAAGAGCAATCAGGGTTCTCTGCCCTGTGGGAAGTCCAAGGACCACCCACCTCCATCCAGGTCTAGTAAGGTGAGCATTCAAACTGCCTAGGCTCCCACAAAGCCAATACGTGCAGTAGGATCAAAAACCCATTGCCATTGTTCTTGAGGTCTCAGTAGTCCTCATTGTCTGCTATGTTCAGCAAGACCGGTTTTAACCCAGGGTTTTTCAGACCTAGGCCTGCTGGCCTTGGTGAGTTCCCGATAGAACATCCCCATTGTCTCAGTGTGTGGGTGCACCCCTC
>NW_026068159.1:94679-96058 GCF_014885135.2 Alexandromys fortis | reverse complement strand
AGCTCACCTCTCTCTCTCTCTCTCTCTCTCTCTCTCTCTCTCTCTCTCTCTCTCTCTCTCTCTGTGTGTGTGGTGTGTGTGTGCGCGCGCGCGTATGTACCTGTGTGCTACCACACACATGTGGATGTAAGATGACAACTTTCAGGAGTCAATTCAGTCTGCATGCTGATCATCTGATCCTCTAGGCATTGAAATAAAGAACCATGTCATCTGAAGAAAGACTTTGATTTGACTATTTGTGTTCATTTTATATACTTTTACTTTCATATTGCTCTAGATAAAATATAGAACACAGAACAGGAAAGAAAGAAGTCATACTTGTTATGTTCCAAATGTCTTGGGAGATGTTTTAACTTTCCCCAGCTTAGTATACAATTGGCTATAGATTTGTCATATATAACCTTCAATATATTGATTATGTTCCTCTGGGTTTTGTTATGAAAGGATGGTAAATACTGTCAAAAGTCTTTTCTGTATCAGCTAAGATGACCGTGTGGTTTATCTTGAACTACCTTTGCATCCCTGTAGAGAAATCGATATGTTAAGTAGCATATTAACTTCTAAGTATGTTATTAAACCCAGTTTTTCTGAAGTTTACTGAGAATTTCTGGGTCAATATTTTTCAGAGAAAGTGGTCTGTTATTTTCTTCATTCAGTGAATTTGTCGAGTTTTGGGGTTTTCTTTATTGGGATGCATTTTATTATTGCTTAAACTATATGTTATGGATATATTTCAGTTGATTATATCCTATAGATATAATTTAGTTAGGTCATATATGTGCAATAGCAATGTAACTATTGATTTGGGCAATCTCATTTTTTGTTATAAGCATTGTTCTATCTCTTCAGTTCATCAATTCTTTGTTTTATTATTTTTGTCTTCATTTGATTGATTTCTGTTTTTATCTTTTATTGCTATTGAGTTTTGCTTACTCTTGGTTTACTAATACTATAAGGTACTTCATTAGGCTATCTTGTTGATAGTTCTATTATTTTATAATATATTTTATTAATTATTTGAGCATCTCTTACAATGTATATTAATCACATTCATCTATGTATTAGTTATGGTTACTGTTGTGAAGAAACAACCATAACCAAAAGCAATTTGAGAAGGAGAGGATTTATTTTGCTTAACACTTCCACATCTCTGTTCATCATTGAAGAAAGTCAGGATAGGGATAGAAATAGAGCAGGAATCTGGAGGCAGGAGCTGATGCAGGAGCCATGGAGGATTTCTGCTTATTGGTTTGTGCCTTGTGGCTTTATAAATCTTCTTTCTTTTTTTTTTCCTGCAACATCTGAACTCTTTTTTTTTCATTTTTTTTATTGAGAATAAGAAAAAAAAGTTTCCGCCTCCTCCCAGCCTCCCATTTCCC
>NW_026068159.1:51647-90094 GCF_014885135.2 Alexandromys fortis | reverse complement strand
TTCTCATTGGGACCTTGGGAGCTCAGTCCAGTGCTCCAGTGTGGGTCTCTGTCTCTATCTCCATCCATCACCAGATGAAGGTTCTATGGTGATATGAAAGATATTCGTCAGTAATGCTATAGGATAGGGTCAGTTCAGGTTCCCTATCCTCAGTTTCCCAAGGGACTAACTGGGGACATCGATAAATCTTCTTTCTTACAGCACCTAAGATAACTGGCCCAGAGGTGGTACCATAATGGGCTGGACCTTCTCACATCAATCTCTAATTAAGAAAATGTCTCCTCTACAGGACTTCCCAAGCTTTGCGTAATGTTTGGCTGTGGGACTCTGCATCTGTTCCCATCAGTTGCTGGAGAAAGTCTCTTTGTTCTCTTTTATGGGAATTCTGCAAGGCTCCAGTTCCAGAACCCTGCAGGTAGGAAAAACTGTAGGTCGAAGGTGTTGTGGCTCGGTTGATGTCCCAGTCTTCACTTGAAGCCTTGCCTGGTTATAGAAGATGGCCAGTTCAGGGGAGGAGGGAGGATAGGAGAAATCTGAGGGATCAGAGGGGTCAGGGATACCACAAGAACACAGCCCACAAAATCAATTGACTGGGACTCTTGGTCGCTGGCAAGGATCAGGGAGCATGTAGGGTCTTACCTAGGTCCTTTGCATATACATTATGCCTGAGTAGCTTGCTGTTCTTGTGGGATTCCTAACAGTGGGAGTAGGGGCAGTCTTTGCCTCTTTTGCCTACTTGTGAGACAATTTGCTTCCTACTGGGTTGCCTCATCCAGCCTTGATGTGATAGTATGTGCCTGATCTTATTGTAGCATGTTGTACCATGTTTGGTTGATATTCCTGGGAGGCCTGCTCTTTTCTGAGGGGAGATGTAGCGCAGGATGGATCTGGGTGTGAGGGGAGGTAGGGGGAATACTGGGAGAAAGGGAGAGAAGGGAAGGAGGGAGGGGAAATTATGGTCAGGGTGTAATATGTGAAGAAATTTTTTTTTGTTTTGTTTTTCGAGACAGGGTTTCTCTGTGGTTTTGGAGCCTGTCCTGGAACTAGCTCTTGTAGACCAGGCTGGTCTCGAACTCACAGAGATCCGCCTGCCTCTGCCTCCCGAGTGCTGGGATTAAAGGCGTGCGCCACCACCGCCTGGCTTATGTGAAGAAATTTTAAGAAAATGCCTTAATGGCTTGCCTACAGTCGTATCTTATGGAGGAAGTTTTTCAATTGAGGGTTCTTCCTCTCAGATGACTCTGGCTTGTGTCAAGTTGACATAAACTAGGCAGCACAATTTCCCTGCCCATCCCCCACCTGCCCCTCCCTTTGAGTCTAGTTTGGGTTGACTGTTTATTACTGAGCATGGGGCCTGATCTAGAGTATAGTCCATGCACCAGGTGTCATAACATTAAAAAAACTGACTCTTTCTAGCAGCAACCTAATGCCAGTAGCTCCTAAGCGAGGGGTGGGACATGGTGCCCATTTCCCCTCCTCCATCCTGGGATTTTGTCTGGCTTGAGCTTGTGCAAGTCTTATGCATGCTGTTCATAACTAATAAATGGATAATGAAAAATATATATCTCACATTTATATATTTATAATATATATTATTATGTACAATAACTATATATATATATAGTTTAGAGATTGCTTTATTGTCTAAAATGTGATTTCTTTTATAGTAGGTTTCACCTCCTCTTGAGAATAAATATATATTTATTTTGTATTGATTAAAATACTCTGTTTATTGTTACTAACTGTAATTCATCATGGTATAATTTAACTCTACTTTTTTGTGTTAATATTTAATAAATTTTATTTATTTATTATTATTACTGTTTTATATTATTACTTTAAAAATACCAATCCAAATTCCCACTCCCTCTCCTCCTCCCACTGCCTCCATACACCCTCCCACCCCTCTCCCTCTAATCCTAAGAGAGAACCAAAATCCTGTCATGTGGAAAGTCCAAGGCCCTCCCCACTACATCCAGGTTGAGCAAGGTATACATCCAAAGAGAGTAGGATTCCAAAAAGCCAGTGCATACAGTAGAGACAAATCCCAGTGATGTTGTCATTGGCCCCTCAGTCTGCTCCAACTGTCAACCACATTCAGAGGGACTAGTTTGATCCCATGTTCGTTCATTCCCAGTCCAGTTGGAGTTAGTGAGCTCCCATTAGTTCGGGCACACTGTCTCAGTGGGTGAACCCCTCATGGTCTTGAGTTCTTTGCTCATACTCACCCTCCTTCTGCTCTTCAACTGGACCTTGGGAGCTCAGTCCAGTGCTCCGATGGGGGTCTCTGTCTCTGTTTCCATCTGCTTTTGGACAAAGGTTCTATGGTGATATTTAAGATAATCATCAGTCTGACTACAGGGCAAGGCACCCTCTCCTCTATTGCTTAGGGTCTTAGCTGGGGTCATCCTTGTGGATTCCTGAGAATTTTTCTAGAGCCAGGTTTCTTGCTAACCCCATAATGGCTCCCTCAATCAAGGTATCTTTTTCCTTGCTCTCATATCTGTCCTTCCTCCATCTCAACTATCCCATTTCCTCAAGCTCTTCCCAAACCTCCCCTTCTCCCATCCTCTTCCCCTTCTCCCCTTCCTTCGATGCCCCACCCCCATGCTCCCAAATTTTGTCAAGCAATCTTGTCTGCTTCCAATTTCCAGGTGAATCTATGTTTTTCTTTGGGTTCACCTTATTACTTAGCTTCTCTAGGATCATGAACTATAGGGTCAACGTCCTTTGTTTATGGCTAGTAACCACTAATAAATGAGTACATACCATATTCATAGTCTTGGATCTGGGTTATTTCACTCAGGAAAATTCATTTGCATGCAAAATTCAAGATGTCTTTTTTTTCTGCTGAGTAGTACTCTAATGAATAGATGTGCCACACTTTCTTTATTCATTCTTCTGTCGATGGGCGTCTAGGTTTTTTCCAGGTTCAGGCTATTACAAACAATGGTGCTGTGAACATAGTTGAACAAATGCTTTTGTAGTATGATTGAGCATTGAGCATCTTTTGGGTATGTTCCCAAGGGTGATATTGCTGGATCCTGAGGTAGGTTGACTCCCAATTTTCTAGGAACCGCCACACTGATTTCCAAAGTGGTTGCCTAAGTTTGCATTCCCACCAGCAATGGATGAATGTTCCCCTTACTCCACATCCTCCAGCATAAGATATCATTAGTGTTTTTGATTTTAGCCATCTTACAGGTGTAAGATGGTATATCAAAGTTGTTTTGATTTGCATTTCCCTAATAGCTAAGGAAGTTGAACATGTCCTTAAGTATCTTTTGGCCAATTGAAATTTTTTTGTTGAGAATTTTCCGTTTAGTTCAGTATCCCATTTTTTAATTGGGTTATTTAGAATTTTAATATCTAGTTTCTTGAGTTCTTTATATATTTTGGATGTCAGTCATTTGTCTGCTGTAGGGTTGGTGAAGATCTTCTCCCATTCAGTAGTTTGCCTTTTTGTCTTATTGACTGTGTCCTTTGCTTTATAGAAGCTTCTCAGTTTCAGGAGGTCCCATATATTCATTGTTGCTTTTATTGTCTGTGCTACCTACTGGGGTTATATGTAGAAAGTGGACTCCTGTGCCTATGCATTGAAGGCAACTTCTCACTTGCTCCTCTATTAGGTTCAGTGTGTTGGATTTATATTGAGGTTTTTAATTCATTTGGACTTGAGTTTTGTGCATGGTGATAAATATGGATCTATTTTCATTCTTCTACAGGTTGACATCCAGTTATGCCAGCACCATTTGTTGAAGATGTTTTCTTCCTTCCATTGTAAAATCTTAGCTTCTTTGTCAAAAATCAGGTGTTCATAGGTGTGTGGATTAATATCTGGGTCTTCAATTTGATTCCATTGGTCAACGTCTCGTTTTTGTGCCGGTACCAAGCTGTTTTCATTACTGTAGCTTTGTAATGGAGCTTGATGTGAGGGATGATAATGCCTCTGGAAGGTTCTTTATTGTATAGGATTGTTTTGGCAATCCTTGGTTTTTTATTTTTTCATATGAAGTTGATTATTCTTCTCTCAAGGTCTGTGAAGAATTGTGTTGCAATTTTGATGGGGATTGCATTGAATCTATAGAGCATGGGAGATCTGTTCATTTTCTGCTATCTTCTTTAATTTCTTTTTTTCAAAGACTTAAAGTTCTTGTCAAATAGGTCTTTCACTTCCTTGGTTAGTTTTAGCCCAATATACTTTATGCTATTTGTGGCTATTGTGAAAGGTGATGTTTCTCTGATTTCCCCCACAGCTTCTTTATCCTTTTTGTATAGGAGGGCTACTGATTTTTTTGAGTTGATTGTGTATCCTGCCACATCACTGAAGGTATTTATCAGCTGTAGGAGTTCTTTGATAGAGTTTTGGGGTCACTTATGTACACTATCATATCATCTGCAAATAACGAAAGTTTGACTTCTTCCTTTCCAATTTGAATCCCCTTGATCTCTTTATGTTGTCTTATGGCTATTACTAGAATTTGAAGGACTATGATGAAGAGATATGGAGAGTGGACAGCCTTGTCTTGTTCCTGATTTTAGTGGAATTGCTTTGAGTTTCTTTCCATTTAATTTGATATTAGCTGTCGGCTTGCTGTATATTGCTTTTATTATATTTAGATATGATCCGTGTATCCCTAATCTCTCCAAGACCTTTATCATGAAGGGGTGTTGAATTTTGTCAAATGCTTTTTTGGCATCTAATGAATTGATTATATGGTTTTTCGTTCAGTTTATTTATATGATGGATTATATTGATAGATTTGTGTATGTTGAACCTGCCCTGCATCTCTGGGATGAACCCTACTTAATCATAATGGATGATTTTTTTATGTGTTCTTGTATTTGGTTTGCAAATATTTTATTGAGAATTTTTACATCCATGTTCATGAGTGAGATTGGTCTGTAATTCTCCTTCTTGGTTGAGTCTTTGTGCAATTTTGGTATCAGGGTAACTGTAGCTTCATAAAGAGTTTGGCAATGCCCCTTCTGTTTCTATTATGTTGAACACATTGTGGAATATAGGTATTAGCTCTTCTTTGAACTTCTCACAGAATTCTGCACTTATAAAGTGTCCTTCTCCATCTCTTCTTATTGATTTCTGATCAATTTTGTTAGATATTAGGATAGCCACACCCGCTTGTTTCTTAGATCCATTCGATTGGAAAAGCTTGTCCCAACCCTTTACTCTGAGGTAGTGTCTGTCCCTGAGGTAGAGGTGTGTTTCTTGTAAACAGCAGAATGTTGGATCCTGTTTTCATATCCATTCTCTTAACCTGTGTCTTTTTATAGGTGAATTGAGTCTATTGATATTAAGTGATATTAATGACCAGTGGTTGTTAAGTCTGGTTATTCTGTGGTGGTAGTGTTTGTGTGTTTCCCTTTTTTTGAGTTGTGTTGGTGGAGGGTTATCAGATGTCTGTGTTTTTGTGGGTGTTGTTAGCTTCCTTGGGTTTAGGTTTTCCTTCTAGTACTTTGTGTAAGGCTGGGTTTGTGGATACGTATTGTTTAAATCTGTTTTTATCATGGAATATTTTGTTTTCTCCATCGATGGTAAAAGAAAGCTTTGCTGGGTATAGTGGTCGGGGCTTGCATCCATGGTCTCTTAGTGTCTGCAGCACATCTATCCAAGACCTTCTGACTTTCATGGTTTCCATTGAGAAGTCAGGCGTAATTCTGATAGGATTACTTTTATATGTTACTTGACCTTTTTTCCTTTGCAGTGCTTAATATTCTTTCTTTATTCTATATGTTTTGTGTAATGATTATTATATGGAAAGGGGATGTTTTTTTGATCCCAATCCGTTTGGTGTTCTGTAAGCTTCTTGTACCTTCATAGGGATATCCTTCTTTAGGTTGGGAAAGTTTTCTTCTATAATTTTGTTGAATACATTTTCTGTGCCTTTGAGCTGTAATTCTCCTTCTACTCCTATTATTCTTAGGTTTGGATTTTTCATGGTGTCCTAGATTTCCTGAATGTTTTGTGCTAAAGGTTTGTTGGATTTCATGTTTTCTTTAACCAATGAGTCTATTTCCTCAATAATATCTTCAGTGCCTGAAATTCTTCTATCTCTTGTATTCTCTTGTTTATACTTGTCTCTATAGTCCCTGTTCGTTTACCCAGATTTTCTATATCCAGCCTTCCTTCGGTTTGTGGTTTCTTTATTACCTCCATTTAAGTCTTCAAGTCTTGAACTGTTTCCTTTACCTTTTGGATTTTTTTTTTTTGGTTTTCTTGTATAACTTTGAGGGATTTATTAATTTATTCTTTAAGGGAGTTTTTCACTTCCTCTTTAAATGTTTCCATCATTTTCATAAAGTTACGTTTAAAGTCGTTTTTTTTTTTTTCTACACCTTCTGGGTTAGGATGATCAAGTCTTCCTGATGTATGTCATCTGGAATTTGGTGTTAGCATGTTGCTTTTTAGGATGTTGGAGGAATTCTTCCATTGGTGTCTCCTCATCTCTTTTTTTAAATGAGGCCAGTAGTGTTTTGGCATCTTGGTACCATCTTTGCTGTGATGTCTGAGTCCCTGGGAGTTTTTCTTGTTTTGCTCTCTCTTAGGTCCTCTCAGTATTGGAGCAAGCTCTGTTGCAGGGTTCCAAGGACCTTGCAGGTGAAAAGGCAGGCTTTGGGGCAGGGTGGGTTGGGGAAAAGCCCAGCAGAAACACTCTGCTGGCTGGCCAGAAGAGCCTAGGGAGTTGGGGAGGGGCCCCTGGGTTCTGTTCCACTGGGAAGGTCCCAGAGATTCATGCGTCAGGCTTTTTGGCCCTGTGGCCATTGACTCACCTCTCCATTCCCCTCAGCACTGGGAGCAGCCTGTGTTGCAGGGTTCCAAGGACCTTGCAGGTGAAAAGGCAGGCTTGGGGGCAGGATGGGTTGGGGGAAAAGCCCATCAGCAGGAATATTCCCTGCTGGTGGGCCAGAAAATCAAGGTAGTTGGGGAGGGGCCCCTGGGTTCTGTCCCATTGGTAAGGTCCCAAAGAGTGAGGCGTCTGGCTGTCTGGGCTTGAGGGTACTGACTCACCTCTCCAGTTCCCTCAGCAATGGAGCAGGCTGTGTTGCAGGGTTCCCAGGACCTCACAGTGAAGAGGTGGGCTTGGGGGCAGGGTAGTTTGGTGGAAAGAAAGCCCAGCAGCAGGAACACTCCCAGCTGTCTGGCCAGAAAAGCTGAGGGACTTGGGGTGGGGCCCCTGAATTCTGTCCCAATGTGAAGGTCCCAGAGAGTGGTGCTTTCAGCTGTCCATGTGGCCATTGACTCACCTTTCCGGACCCTTCAGCAGTGGAGCAGGCTGTGTTGCAGGGTTCCCAGGTCCTCACAAGCGAAAAGGCAAGCTTGGGGGCAGAGTGGGTTGGGGGAAAGAAAGCCCAGCAGCAGGAACACTTCCCACTGGCTCTCCTGTCCCCTTAGTACTGGAGCAGGCTGTGTTGCAGGCTTCCAAGGAACTCGCAGGCAAAGGCTTTGGGACAGGGTGGGTTGGGGGAAAGGATTTAATATATTTTAAATATATTCGTTGAGAATTTTCCAAAAATATTCATTGTAGCTGCTAATAGTCATTGCAGCAACTTCTTCCTTGTCCGTCTTCTTCCTCCACTATCCCTTTCTTTTTCCCAGCTCATTCTCCTTCTACATTCATGTTTGTTTTTCTTTTATGATGATCCAGTGAGTTTCACTAGAGTAACATACAGGAACATAGGTGGTTATTTACAGGAGAATGGCTAGCTCACCAGTGTATACTTTACTGGAGAAAATGTGTTTCTCCTCCTAACTACCATTAACTGCTTTGAAGTCTTGTCTTAGCTTCTCTTCTTATTGCCACGATAAAACACTCCAATGAACACAATTTAAGGGGGAAAGATCACAGCTCCAGACTTCACTCAATTTTGGTAGGATAGCCATGATGGCAAGAGGTTGAAGCACCTTGTCACATTGCAACAGAAATCAAGGGAAGAGAGTAATGAATTAATGTGTGAGTGCCAGAGCTCAATACCCTTTCTTCACTTGTATAATTTCTAACCCCCAAGTCTAGAAAATAGAGCTGCCTACAGAAGATAGCCCTTTTCATATCAATTTATGTAACTAAGATGATCCCTCAGAGTTATTTTTAGAGGCCCTTCAACTATGTGGGTCTAGATTGTGTCAAATTGATAGTTAAAACTCAACATCACAGTTAATGTAATAGTGGCTATTCCTCTGAAGAAAATATATATCCTTACCCCATAACTACCTATTTTCAAGGAACGGTGAAGCTTCAGGAGACCTTTCCCTCTTCATGTCAGGGTGTTGGTGGGACAGGTCTTGTGCAGGTCTAGTGCAGGTAATTCCAGCTGCTGTGATTTTGAAAGTATGGCAGCCATGTTACTTTTGGAAGACCATGTTATACAGTATTCCACATTAAAGGTATATGTGCTTTAAAATATCTGTGAATTGATTTGAATATTTTAAAATCATAGGCACATTTTCAGCTGCTTTAACCATCATGCAAGTACATTTTTAAACATTTCCTCATTTTTTAAATGTTTAAATTTATCAGTAAAATTTTAATAGCTTTTAATTTAGGGTACTAACTGTGGGGAATGTTCTCTTTACAGAGACGTTTTACCACAGTAAATTCCAATATGATTCAATACATTTTGGAGATCTAAATGTTAATTTTAAATATTTTCCAACAAAACACTGAGTTTATAAAAACTATGGCATAAATAAGGTGATTGTATTTTCCTTCCACATAAACCTCTACTCCATAAATATATTAATGACTAATTACTAGCATCCAAATGTAGTATATATCTAAATGAAGACCGGAAGAGCAATATTCATATTCCTATTCTGTAACAAATTATTTCACAGTAGATAAAGAAATCTTGTGAGACCCAGAGACACACTTGAAAGCCTGTTCTAGAAATAGAATCCTCTTACGAGCCTTTGTGGCTATTTTGAAGCAGTTACCCTGTTCACAACAAAATTCTCAGTATACTGTCATACAGATCTCTTCTCAGGAACACGGTGGGCACAACAGAGTAGTTTTCAAGTATAGAAACCTATTTAGAAAAAGGGTTTTCTAAAGGTGTAAGGCAGCACAGTGATAGTCACAAGAACATAGCACTTGAGCATAAGAGGTTTTTACACTATTTGAATTTGAGCAATTATTATTTGCTGCTTGCTGAGTTTGGGTGAAGATGGGACAAGTAAACCTGGAAAAGTTCTTAAATATCTGTATGTATAAATGTTCAGGATGGCTGGTGAAGGCTTAGAAGCTAGAGTATGTCAGATCTCGATGTGAACATTTACTCATTTGTATTAGCCACATAAACTTAAATGGATTACTTACCAGTTCTGTGTGTTTATTTTAAAAAGTACAAATTATAATGAATGTAAAATACTAGATAGAGTCATTGTACATCATAATCTCTCAATAAATTTTAACTATTATCATTATGTGACATGTCTAACATTCTTGGAATTGTCATTTTACTGCCTTGCACTTTTTGGAAAACTATTCTCACTAGGTGTAGATTTGACAGACACATCTTAGAATATAGAGACATATAATATATTTATAAAGAAAAAAAACAAAGTACATAGATTCTCTCCAGAAAGAAACCAGTGCTTACTTTATGGCCATGAGTATGCAGATATCCATTGGAGCATGAGTAACTTGCCACTGTCTATATTGGTAACAATAATGAATTTTGCTTCCTTTTCCTTTGTAGCATGTGACTGCTATATATTTAATTTAATCATTTTTTTAGAATTCCACACGAGTACTATATTTTCACACTCCTTCCAACTCCTCCTTTGTTCACTCAACCCCCTCTCTTACTCATGACCTCTGTAAGTATTGTCTTATATAAATACACACATGTATATACAGTGTGTGTTTATATAAAATACAACTGAGTCCATTTAGTATTCCCAGAATGCACTGTAGCACGACTAGTAAAAACCCAGAAACATAATGGAGTTCAAGCTGAAAGATCAGAGAAGCAAATCAGTCAGTCACTAGAGAACTCTTACCTCTGTGAAACCTTCCGACTGAAAAGAGAGTGAATTCCTGTCTCATCCTGCATTATATTCCTCTCTAGTGCTGAGATTATAGGCATGTACCACCACTGCCTGACCTGCATGGCAAACTAATGTGGCTACTGGGACTAAAGGTGTGTGCCACCTCTGTCTGGTCTGTATGACTGGTTGGCTAGTGTGGCTAGCTTTGCACTCTGATCTTCAGACAAGCTTTATTTGTTAGATTATGAAAAGTCACTATATTTTCCCTTTTTTGTCTAATATAAGAGGAGGGTGCAAGCCTTGATGTCATGTATACAAAATACTACCTAGCATCAGGTATTTGGGTCCTTTGCATTTTTTTATTAAATTTATTTATTTATTTATTAAACATTTCTGCCTCCTCCCCGCCACTGCCTCCCATTTCCCTCCCCCTCCCCTCATCAACTCCCCCTCCCCCGATCAAGTCCCCCTCCTCATCAGCCCAAAGAGCAATCAGGGTTCCCTGCCCTGTGGGAAGTCCGAGGACCACCCACCTCAATCCAGGTCTAGTAAGGTGAGCATTTAAACTGCCTAGGCTCCCACAAAGCCAGTACGTGCAGTAGGATCAAAAACCCATTGCCACTGCATTTTTTATAATGACTGGTCTGAACAGTTAGCCCCAATAGTGCATTAGATCTTCTTTATTTTGAGTTAAGAAACAACTACTTAATTATAATTAAGGTAAATTTATTGACCCTAGCGAAGAAACAACTACTTTCCGAAATCGACATATTATAATTTCTAACTATATTCTAAATAATTATTCTTGTAACCAGAGATAAGTGTAGCTCTCATGCCCTCACCTTGATAAAGTTCACGAGTGCCATGGCTTTGTTATGATTATTAGACTGTGCTTTACAGCCTCTTTTCCTTTGCTCCCTCTTTGCCTGTGATGGTCTTTGAACCTTGGAAAGGGAGACATGGCTGTCCCATGTGAGACTGAGCACTCAGCAGTCCCTTGACCAGTCTTGAGCGTTTTCATTAACCACGATTCACTGCAAAGAGAAGTTTTATGATCAAAGCTAGAAGCATCTCTAGTCTATGATTATAAACATATATATTTAGGAGCAATTTGACAATATGTCCATTTAGCAAAATGAAAATAGTAGATTCACCATTGTTGTCTGTGACCTCTGCATCTAAGGATCTTTGACAATGTCCAAAATGCCAGGTATGAACTCCCTCCTATGAAACAGGCATCAGATCCAATCAGAAATCAGTTGACTTCTCCATAACAGTTATGTCATTATTGTACAGTAAGCACAGTTGGCCTAGTGTCTTAGTTACAGTTTCTGTTGCTTCGATGAAACACCATGACCAAAAAGCAAGTTGGGGAGGAAAGGGTTTATTTGACTTACACTTCTACGTTGCTGTTCATCACTTAAGGGAGTCAAGACAGGAACTTAAGACACCTGGAAGCCGGAGCTGACTCAGAGGTCATGGAGGAATGTTGCTTATTGGCTTGCTTTCCATGGCTTTCTCAACCTGCTCTCTTATAGAATCCAGAACCACCAGCTTAGGGGTGGTATTACTACCAATGGTTCAATGGGTTGCCGCCCCCCATCAATTGCTAAGTAAGAAAATAGAAACTGCCTTACAACCAGATCCTTCCGTCTTTCCTCCCTCCCTCCCTCCCTCCCTCCCTCCCTTCCTCCCTCCCTCCCTCCCTCCCTTCCTCCCTCCCTCCCTCCCTCCCTTTCTTCATTTCTTTCCTTTTTTTCTGGTTTTACAGACAGGGTGTCTCTATATAACCCTGGCTGTTCTGGAACTTGATCTGTAGACCAGACTGCCTTCAGACTCACAGAGGTCAACCTGCCTCTGCATCCCAAATGCTGGGATAAAAGGTGTGTGCCACCACTGCCCAACAAAGATTTGTCTTTATTTTATTTTTTATATGTATGGATATTTTGCTCACATGTATGTATGTGCACCACATGCCCACAGTGGCTAATAGAGGGCATAAGATCAATTGGAACTGGAGTTAGCAGACAGTTGTGAGCTACAATGTAGGCATTGGAAACCAAACCTAGGTCCTCTGTAAGTGCAGTAAGTTCTTTTAACCACTGAGTCACTTCTCCAGCCCCATACAGCTGCATTATTATGGATTCATTTTTTTCAGATAACTTTTCTTTGCAGATAACTCTAGTTTGTGTTTCGTTGCCGTAAGACTTGCTAGCACAACTAGAAAGGTGCTATTTTTGTTCACAAAGTCAAAAAGGCTGGGAAAGACCACTGCTGATTTTTCCCCTTTAACTTCTTACATAGCAACTTCCAGCATTGTGAAAGATAGCCTGCAAAGAAGCTTCCAGCTCAGCCGCAGTATGTTTTCTGTGTATGTTTTAATTATGGTGTGCGATGCCTTCAGCATGAGGGGCTTACCTTCCAGTTTTCGTGGATAACCTAATGCAGTGGCTGTAATTTTGAAACCTTTCTGCCGTCCTGATTAACAACTTCTAGGAATATATCATACATGTATCACTGGGATTTTCTTTTAATAACCCGTTACTTCTTAGATCAGCAATAACCTCACATGCACTGTGCTTTGGTTCAAATACTTGTTTAAATTATGACTTTTCATTAGCTTATAAAGTAAGCATACTAATGCAATTACTTCACACATGTTAGTTTTGATTAACATTTCTTGCACACGTTCTTTTATCCTCCATTTTCTCTGCTGCCTCATTAAAATTTGCCAACCCCAATATGCCCTCCATCTGTCTTTATAACCAATATGCATTACTTTATCCATACCCTTAGGTTTTTTCGTTTCCCTTTCCATATTTTGTTTCTTGCTTCCCAATATTTGCATGCATTATAATTTTTGCAAAATATATGAAAATTAACCACATTGCACATATGAGAGAGACTATATGACACTTGACTTTCTGGTTCTGTATTACCTTACTTGATAACATTTACCAGTGACTTTCATTAATTTTGTTTTTTTTTTTAAAGCTGAATAAGATCTTATTGTGTCTATGTACCACATTCCCATTGTTCACATATCACTTAATGGAATTCAACAAAAGTAAAACCATTTTGAAATTCCATCTCCCTCCAGTCAGATTGGTCAACACCAAGACTACAGATGATGGGCTGGAGAGATGGCTCAGATGTTAAGAGCACTGGCTACTCTTTCACATGGGGCTGGAGAGATGGCTCAGAGGTTAAGAGCAGTGACTGCTCTTCCAGAGGTCATGAGTTCAATTCCCAGCAACCACATGGTGGCTCACAACCATCCATAATGAATGCTGGTGCCCTCTTCTGCACACAGGCAGAACACTGTATAAATAATACATAAATAAATCTTTTAGAAAAATAATATACATGACAACAAATTCTGGCATGGATGTGGGGTAAGGTGAGCCATTATTCACTTATGGTGGGAGTTCAAACCTCTGCAGACACTTTGGAAATCAGTCTGAAGGTGTTTCAAGAAACTAGAAATAAAACAACCATATGAATAACTTTATCATTGCTTGGAATATAGTCAAAGAATTCCATACCCTGTAACAGATACTTGTACACCCATGTTCATTCATCTTTTTTTCCCATAGTTAGGAGATGAAATCAGCATAGGTGTACATTAGACAAATGAATGATATTCAGTCTTTTTTTTTTGCTTTCATCTTGTTAAAATAAATGAGTATGAACTGTCACTCATGTTCAGATTATACTTGTCTGTCAATTTAAAACATATTTTGTCGGTGTATGCAAATAACAGTTTGCAAAAGTCATCAGAATAGTTCTATGAGGAACAATTGCCTGTGTGAAAGTATCTGTAAAATTATTTGCTCTTTGAAAGAAGAAAATTTCATATATATATATATATGAATTTTTTATATCAATATATTCGTGGGAAAATGAAAATTATGTGGGAATTGAAATTATGTTAAATAATTCAGACACAGAGAGTCAGACTATACATGTTTTCTCTCATATGAGTACTCTGCATTTAAAAGTGTATATACTATATATGTACATTTGTATAGTATGTGTATGTTGTGAAAGTAGAAAATGGATCATGAGAAGGAGGGAGGATATTTTAAAGGAGTTGCAAAAAGCTAGGATAATGGAATACATGTGACATTTACATAGGAAAGGAGACATTAACTGGTCACAGGAGACAAATGCATGAGGGATGGTTGTGATGGAGGGGATAGGAGAAGAAAACAGTATAGTGACACATATGTGTGTAAGTGGATAATGAAATGTATTAATTTGTATATTAAACTCTAAAATTAAAAAGTACTCTATGATGCAGGTTATATAGTACATTCTAGGCCAGTCCAGTTTGTAGAAGATGACCCTATTTTTAAAAAAAGCTATTCTGAAATAAAATAAAATTATTTGGCTGGAAAACCACGAATCTCAGATTAAATTTGTATACTTCCTGTACATATTTATTTTATTTTAACTAATAAGAAATCTTATCAGTTGAAAAATGTCCGCCAGTCTGACAGGCAAAATATACCATCATATCAATGGATTAGCAACAACGCTTTTATTACGCATGGTCATAAACATTAAGTAAAAGGAATTTTTTTCTACTGAGAAATTTCTCTATTATTTTATGAATGTCAAATAATAATAATATATTAAAATTTCAGTTTCCAGGGCAAAATATATTACAAACATTTTATTTCAATGTATCTTTCCATTTTCTTTCATACTCTAGTTTTACTGCTATAAGTGAGTGGGCCAAAATGTCAGTGTCACAACTGACAGTGTTTTCTGATTTCTGTTTTTTATCGTGTTTAAATCTAAACAGAAGTTCTCTCACAGACATTGAAGGCACCCCACTTCCTGCTTAAGCTTGCAAGAGTTGCCATGGTTACCTGAAATTGACTATGTGCAGAGATGCAAGTATTATGAAAAATCAAAATTTTCTGGGCTTTGATAATAGACTCAAAGAAATAAGAGCTCATTATTAATATTGAGTCATTCGTTTAAACAAGTTCTTAATATGCATCTTATTTATTTAACTTGGTGCCTTCTAAAAATGGTACATGAGACTGTGCTAATTTATTAGCTTCTGTGGAAGAAATTGTTAAGATCAATGAACTTAGGTTATAAATAAGGTCATTTTTAAAAATTGTTTTTAAAAATTAATATATGGCATAATGGATTTCATTATCAGACTTTCAGAGATAATTTGTTTTTTTGTTGATCTTCCTCCCACATCTCCCTTCCCTGACGGTTCTCCTCCTGTCTCACCCGCCCTCCTTCTGCTTTCATGTCACATGTTTTCTCTTAGTCTGTCTCTCTCTCTCTCTCTCTCTCTCTCTCTCTCTCTCTCTCTCTCTCTCTCTCTCTTTCCTTCCTTCCTTCCTTCCTTCCTTCCTTCTTTCTTTCTTTCTTTCTTTCTTTCTTTCTTTCTTTTTCTTCCCCCTTCCCAAACTTTTCTCTCTTTCTCTTTTCTAATTTAACTTTTTGTTCATTCTTTGTGAATTTCACCTTACGTGTCTTGGTCCCACTCCTCTCCTCATCCCTTCACATCTGCCCTCTGTCCTCACAGCCTCCCCTGAAAGATAAAACAACATATATAATTTAAAAGATAAGAAAAAAATCTTGTCATGGAAGCTGCAGTGTGACACAGCGAGTCGTGCAGTAACCTCTTTAGTCCCTGTATCCTTACTTGGTCATTGCAGTGAGTCATTGGTCCTGTTCGAAGCCTCTGGCTTCTGCTCCCCTATCTATACTGGGCCCTCACTAGGACTCCTCTCAGATATCCTGTTGTTGCCTTGTGTTGTACAGATTCTGCAGGTTTGGCTCTACAGGACCTGTCCCTTCACATGCTCCCTCAGATCCTAGGTGGGATGGATGTTGGGATGGGCCCTGATTCTGGTTCTGCAGGGTAGCTGGGTTGGTCAGTCCCCAGCTCTCCCTCATCCTCAACACCAGGGCAAGCTCTCCAGTGTTTCTCTGACTAGCTCACCCTATGCAATGAGCAACAACGACCAGGGCTGGTTCTGCTCTCATGCCTGCTTACCCACACCTACAGTATCAGGGCCAGCTCTATGTGTTGCCCAGGTAAGGTGCAAGAGCCACTCTCCAGAGTACTGCAGCTGGTGAGAAGTTGGGCCCACTCTCTTACCCTTGGGGGAGGGATAGGGGGCAAAGAGTGGGGAGGCATCTCTCTCTAGCCAACATCGCTGCATGACAGGTCAGTAGTGGGACCAGCTCTCCTATGCTCACACCCTAGACTCACCCATGTCCCTCCAGCAGGGTTAGCTTTACTGTGCTGCCTAAGCAAGATACAGGACCTGCTCTTATGAGTACTGCGTTCTGTGAGGGGCAGGACCAGCTTTCCTCTTTTCATGACCTCAAAACTAGTTTTCCCACCTGCCATAGGCAGTGAAGAGGGGTGGGGGAGGGCATATCTTCCTGGCTTTTGTCACTGTATGGCAGATGAGAGGTAGGTCCATGTTCTCAGGGTTCACTCACCAGCACCCCTGTCAACAGGGTCAGCTCTACTGTGCTGCCCAGGCAAGGTGCAAGGCTCAGTCTCCCCAGGACTGTAGTTGGTGAGGGGCTGGTTCAGCTCTCCCGCCTGCTGCAGGTGGTAAGGGGTGAGGGTGGGAGGGCATCTTTCTCTCACCCATGCCACCACATGACAGAGAAGAGGAGCAGGACCAGGTCTCTCACCAAGGCAAATTCACCCATACCCCATCCAGTGGGGTCAGTTCTGTCCTGCCCATGAAGGACAGGGCCAGTTCTCCCTAGTGCATCAGCCAGTGAGGGATAGGGCCAAGTCTGTGCAGTCTTATCCTCGTTGCCTTTCGTGGTAACAGGAGCCAAGGACATCAGCACAGATTGTGCAAGGGGCCTGGCCACAGACCCAGATATGGCCCTTGGCAGCAGCCAAGGCCCAGATGTCACTATGGCCTCGGGTGGTGAGCAGGCCACCCACCTTCGCCAACTCTTCACTGCCTCGCCTCTTTAGCTCTGCCTCTCTCCACAGGGCATGAACCATTCTGTCTCTCTTCCAAACACCCCATATATTTTCTCATAATAGTGCCCAACTGCCCAGGGCCAGCCCGTGTTTTCTCCTCCCTGCCCAGGGAGGAGAGCACCAAGTGGGCATGTGAGTCTGCTCCTGCTCAGCCTTCATCTCCCAACCTTCTCTTAAGGACAGCTTTTCAACTCTTATAGTCTTCTGAATGGAGTGAGAGGGGATCTCAAGGCAGATTTAATTTGCATTTTTTGACGGATAAGGATATTGAAAACTTTCTTGGTAGGTTCACTATCAGGCAATTTCTAACTTTATTGTATTTTGAAAAAAAGTATTTTATCTATTCTTAGAAAATTCCATACAAGTATACCATGTATTTTGATATGATTACTTGTACTCAACATCCTTCTGATTTATTCCAGACCCTCCTGTGTCCCCATTCCAACTGCATGTTTCCCTATATAATCCACTGAGTTGTTCCTGTGTATATGGTATTGGGTTGTGTATTGGTGCATGGGTAACCATCCAGGGGCCAAATGCCCAGCAACAGTCAGCTGCCAATAGCTCTTCAAGTAGGAGTGGGCCTTCCTCTCTTCATGATGGGATGTTGACTGGCTTAGTATTTTACAGGTCTTGGCCAGGCAGCCACAGCTATTATGAGCTCATAAGTAAAACAGTCCTGTCATGCCCAGAAGACACTATTTTGCACCACTGCTCCTTGGCCTTTGGCTCTTAAATCCCTTCTTTTTTTTAAATCTCTTCCCTCCTCTTTTCTTGTGCAGTAACTAGGGTTTTTCATAATACATTCTAATTATACATGGATGGCAGTTTAAAGAGCTATCATTCACAGAAACACTTTATGTTGGAAACAGTCTGATAATTGTTTTAATACAATATCATTGAACTGAACATAATATTGTTATTATTCTTAGGAGGAGAACACAGCACAAAAATAGTAACAGTCATATTTTGAGCTCACCAACAGTGCACAATCCACATTCTCAGTACTTCAGCATATATCACACTTGGGGCACCATGTTGACTACAACAGGCAGAAAATGAGAGGTAAGAAGGAAAATACAGACAGGTGAAAATCATAAAAATGGGACAGTATTTGTGTTGAGAGACTTCAGAGTGATTAGAGTCTGATCAATAGAGAGGAGGCACAAATTGATGAGGTTTGTAAAGAATGTTACATGATCATATGGATTCTATTCCTGGTAGGCTAAAGTGTTCTCCAGTGAATTTTCTATAGAACTGTGAGATTCAAGAAGTGAAGCTTCCAAAAAGGTATTAAGTGGTACAAATTGTCCTCTTAAAATTTGCATTTTGTATACATTGCTTAAAACCCTGAAGCTTTTTCATAATAAAATATGTAATAATGAGAGTGAAAAAAAACAACCTTATAAGAGAAAAAAATCTTTCCCAAATGTCTATCAGATAGAACCTTAATATCTAGATTATATAAAGAACTTTAGAATCTAAGCACCAAGAAAAATGAGGCATAATGAAGTGAATGGACAGTTCTGAAAATGAGAAATGCAAACATTTTCTGTCATTGGTGGATGTCAGCATTGAATCTTTAGATGTGTGCAATTTATTTGGAATACCCATGGAGCGTTACTAAAGTAGGAAGGCTAGAATGAGCTGGTCTAAAGATAAAATAGGAATTATGGAACAGGAAAGGGTAATTTGTAGTGGGAGAAGGGATAGCAGTGTAGAAGAGTGGAAATGGATGGGATTAATAACACTAAGATAGGAACCCACTACTATAGAGTCTTCCTAAAATATATCTACACATATACATGTATCAAGAGAGTAGAATAATGGAGTCACTCTATAATGGGACAACATTGTCCCTCCAGTCACCACAGAACAAATTAAAAGCCTGGTCCCCAGAATGGGTTATTTTCTTTTAGAGTTGTTGGCCAGTGAGGTTCCAAAGACTCTCAAACATTGCAGGCTATTTCTAGTGCTTAGTTACCCTTCAGAACTTGAAAGTTAAGACGTGATTGGTGAAGAAACCATATATTTGTGTCATAGAACATGGAGACATGCTGTGGTCAATACAGCCTCGGGCGTCACAGGGACGGGGAAAGAAGGATAATGTCAGAGACACAAGACTCTGAGTTCACTTCCAGGAATGAACAATTTTTATTTTCCCCACTGCTCTTTATATATTGTTTAGCAGCTACTAGAGCTAATACCTCAAACAGAACTTAATCAAGCAGTGCCTTTGACCCTCTTGTCTGAAATCTTCCTTTTATGCTTCCCTGCCCTATAGGCCTTGTTTGCTCCAGAGGACATTCCTCTTAGAACTTATCTTGTGCCTGTAGTTTTTTTCCTGTGTGTCCTTTGGCCACATCCGGCCAGAGTTTATGCCTGAGAAGAACTGCAGGCCATATGAACTTTAACACCTCCGGTCTTCTGATTTTGTAGCGTCATAGTGGCGTAAGCAGCTTTATCTTGGCAATCAGTTTTCTCCATTTTCTTTGGATGCGGCGGCAGTCAGATTGTGGTTCTCTGCTATCAGATCAAAGTATGGTTTTGCCATTGCCTAGAATCCAGAAAAGGCCTATAGCAGAAAGCATACATGTGGAGTCTAGGTTGCATGTTATAAAGGGACCTGGACTGGGATCTTGGTTATGTCCTTATGGGAATTTGCAGAAAATCATGAGTTTGGATAAAATGTCTTGGTTCTTGTGATGTTTTTCTGTAGTTGTCAGAGTGAAATGGAGGGAAACAGTTTTTTAAATCTAAAGTATAAGTTTCTTTGGCAACTTACTCTTGAGAAGTTTAAATCTTTATTTGCTTTTTTGTTTATGTATTTGATTATTTGGGAACAAATGAGATCATTTAATTATGACTTCTCCTTAGGGACTATAGGAAACGTCACGAGAGACATAAAGTTTTGAAAGTTGACAAAAAAAGGTAAAAGTTGTAGAGGCATTAGCAGGATCCTTGTTTGAAAATGTATCAAATCCCTGCTTGTATAGAAAGCAGCTAATATGTGTCTTCCAAAGGCTTGAGCAGACTCCTGTTTTTGAGTTGTAACAAAAATAAATCCTGAAAAGCTATCAACATAACCGTGAACAAATTTAAAAGAAACAAATGAGATTTAATTTTTTGGAGCCAGTGTCTTTGAACATTTTAATTGTTTGTGAAAAAGGGTTAGTAATCAGTGCTTGTAACTGCAGCCAATTTAGAGTCCATTAATAACTTGTGAGAACATTATTACGTAGAGTGTTAGCCAATACTTTAAACTTTGAACTTCGAACTTTTAATATCATCTTATTGTTAAGTCTCCTTTCACATACCCCAAATCACTTACTAACACTCTCACAGCTTGTAGGAACCTTCTATTTTTGTAGGAACCTTCTATTTTTCCTTTCCATTCTGGAAACATCCAGCCTTCTTGACCACAGCTTTCCTTTCTGTCTGGAACCATCCACTCATTTTAATCCTTATTACAACCTGCATAAACCTTTTGTCTCTCTTTTTCATCTAGAAATATCCATCCATTTAAATTTTTCTATATAAATACTTTTATTAAAAAACTTTTCATTATTATGTCCATTTAATCTTCTTACATACTGTCTTTTAAGTACCATGAGACATGAGTGCTTGATTATTGAGAGTAGTCATTATAAAAGCAAGTGTTCTTTATCATTAGGGCATAAAGTAATAGTAAAAATCAATTTTAATAAGAACAGCATGGGAGTGTTTTGAGTTTACTTTTTCACTGAAACCTAATTGTAATTCAATTTACCTATCGAAACCAAGGGAGCAGTGAAACCGCCAAACTGGACTACTCTGTGGATAGAAAGAAAAGTTTATTTGGTGAATGAAACCGCCAGGCTGTCTTTCTCAGGGGGCAGAGAATGGTGACAGCAGGAAGAACCTTGTTAGTTTTAAGGGGACAGGAGAGTGGTGGGCCAGAAAAGTCTGAGATTTATCATGGGGGATTTGATAATCACGAAACAGATCTCCTTGCAGGAGATACTTGGCCATTGGGGAAAGATAAGAAATCTGGTGATTTTCCTGGTTAAAAACAAAATCCCATCTGACTCTCAAGATTCCTGAGGAGTTTAAGCTTCTGTTTACACAAAAACAATCCTTCTGTTTACCTGATCAGAGTCCTTCTGTTTAGGACATTATCACCAGGAATGCCATTTGGGGGGTCTGCTTTAGAACTAACACCAATTTCAGTCTCTTAGGTACAGGAAAGAGGGAGTCCGGATTTTTACATTTGAAACAGAGGCATAGTCAGAACTGGCATTTTCATAAGTCAATCAAAGAAATAAAGTGACAGCAAAATCTCCTTACTATCTGTCCTTCTGTTGCTTGTACATGACTCACTAAGTTTTTGTCTCTTGGTGGAAGACCCTGAGTTTGTCTTAAGATCATGAACATGTAATTGTTTTTTATTCATTTATATATTTATTAGCTTGTTGGAAGTCTCCGTTGACTTTATTAACCAATTTATAATTACCCGAGGCAGGTAATCGAGCCTCAGCTTTGAAATTTTCTTATTTAAGAGAGTCAGGAAATTAAATTTTCCTTTAAAGCTTTCAAGTTTGTATCATCATCCAACAACATGTCCATCCTTTGTTTCCAAAGTTATTGCAAAGCCTGAATTTTTTTTTAAGGAAAAAGATTTAAAAAAAAAACAAAACAACAACTCTGGATCTACCAGCCACATAGCCTGGTGGAGGCCTGTTTGCTGCTGTAGTGGCAGGTGGCAGGGCTCCTGAATTGTCTGATGAAGAAGATAGGGCCTGGGACAAAGAAGCTCCACAGGATTTGTGCATGCACTGTGTGTCCAGACACAAAAGTTTACAAGCTTGTTTTAAGTCAGACAGTTTTAAATCTCCAGGCGCTCCTGTGAAGTCTGTTTTAACCCTTTCATTAGAATGCCTTTGTTTAGGCAATTCTGTGCACATTGAAAGTAATATTTTTTTTTCCTTTTAATCTTAGTTGCTTTCATCTGAACTAAATGCTTTATTTTGGGGTACTGAGGAAGAACAAGGAATTTGAATTTCCCAGCAGTTTGCTGGCTCCTGGAGGAGAACTTAGATATGTCTTCCAAGGGCTCCAAAGCAATAGCAACAACGCTTGAATACTATAACGAATTTTACAGGAATTGTTTTACAATTTTTCCATATTCTGCCAATCCTCAGGATCGAATGTTCCCTCTTCTGGAAACCATAGATTATATTCAATAGTAGTATCTAAGTATTGATCTAAATTGTCCTGATTAATTTTAACAGCTCTCAACTTCAACTTAGAATTAAGTGAGGATGCTTAACCTTCCGGAACATTTTCAGAATTTCCCATGCTCTCGGATACTTACTGGTTACAAGTGTGTTCCCCAAACTTACACACTCCTTTGTCCAAACCAACTGCTTTGCTTCTGAACAGACTAGATGAGATTCTGTCAGGCCTTCTGTTAGGCACCACTTGCTGTGGCCCATGCAGCAGTTGTGGGCATCACAGTGACCAGGAAAGGCGGATACTGGTAGACAGAGGCAAGACACTAGGTTCACTTCAAAAATTAAGTTTTATTTTACCCACAACTGTTTATCTATTGTTTAGCCAGCTAGTAGAAAGTGGGAATTTGGATTGGTATTTTTTAAAGTAATAAAATAAAGTAAAATAACAATAATAAAAAAAGAAATAATAGCACCACAAGTAGAGCTTGATCCAGTACTATCTTTGACCCTCTTATCTGAGTTCTTCCCTCTGGACTTCCTACCTTCAAGGCCTTGTTTAGCCTTATGGGACATTCTTTCTAGGCCTTATCGTGTGCCTGTAGTTTTCTCCAGTTAGCCATAAGACCACATCTATTTCAGGGTTTGTGCTGAGAAATCTGCAGACCGTCTGAACCCCCAAAAAGAAATTAATCTGGGATTGACCTGGAAACTTCACCCCTACTATTTAACCTTCATAGTGTTAGAGAAGAGTAGCCAGCCCATACCCAGCTGTGAGTCCTGTGATTACTGATAGCAGCTGACCTGGCAATGTATGTCTAGTGGTACAAATATCATGGACCAAGTAACCAACTGCTTTCTGATTGTATTTACACACTAATTCAGAAGATGAAAACCATATCTAGCACCATTATTAATAAGCCCTGAATTTATGGCTAGACCTGTTATGAGTCCTAGGAGAAAACCTAATCTATTATGTTGCTGGATGGAAATAGTATTAAACCAACCCTATACTCATATATTAAGACAGATGTCAAGTTTATCAGAAAAAAAAGCTTCCATTTCTAGTAGGAGGTGATGAAGATAGGGACCCACAACTGACCTAGATGAGGAGAATAAGAGACTCCAGAATGTTCTGCCTTAGAAGTAATATATCTGTCATACCTCTTCCTCCAAAGATTGGTGATATTTGTAGAAGACGGGGCAGAAAGAATTTAAAATCCAACAGCAATGAATGAGTGCAAGAAAATAGTGTCTTTTGGACACAGAAGGGCAGTAGCAAATAGTAAACTCATAGAACTTATGACCCCAAACACAAGATTTGTACAAGTCTAACCCAAAAAATATCCCAGCATGGAGCGGGACATTTGGCACAAAATTCAATCTTTAACTGGTTAATCTTAATTCTTAGCTGCTGGGAAAGGAAGGACAGTTTTCTCTGAAAGTATCCTCCTGATAAGTAGACCACACTCTAGTGGAAGGCCACATATCCAAGAATATTTTGGCAGCACAAATTGACCTTGATTCAAAAAAGGAAAAAAGGACACAAAGCTGGGTAGTAAGGCAAGAGGGGTGAGATCTCGGAAGCATTGGGAGTGGGAGGCTGAATGTGATGAAATTACATATGAAATTCTCAGGAAACTAAGAAAACATTGCTTATTACTACATTTGTTTATTTCTACAGGCAGAGTTTAGTGTTTGTTTACGACTCGCTGAAAAGTCATGTAATTGAGGGTGAAGGATGCCTGCCTCTTTTGTCTGGGTAATCATGAAACCATCACTTCCATGTTTTCAATATTATTACTGGGAATTTCTCAAAGTAGATGTCTCATCTACCCAATTATATTTTGATCTAAATCACAAAAATAATTTCTTATTCTGTGTTAAAATTTCAGAAACTAATATGGTATTTTGTGCAGACAAATCAATAAGTACTGTACTTATTTCACATTTGATGGATTTTATGTCATTCTCTATTATTACTAGATAATCAACAGTACTTAGTGTCACAGAATGAAAGGTATTATGTGTTATCCAAGTCAAGGAGTTGCCACATTTCCTTCTTTCATTTGAAGAGAATCAATTTTCATTACTTATCTTACTATAATGATCCTGTGCCAAATCCACTTTTGTGCACAGGATATGACATTTATGTATTGCGTAGGCTATGAGAAGAGATTACTCATTTCTGTGAATAAGCAGGGGAAATCAACATCAATGTTGTATGTAGTCAGAATTGTTGCCATCCTCTATTCCTAAATTTCTTTCTTATTTTTCAGTGAAAAGATTTCAGTGAAAATCTTACTTTCAAGATTTCATTTCTTCTTTACACTCAACAGTCCCTCTTGAAGTAAGCCATTTTTACATTTATTTATTGATTTAGTGTTTACACACACATACATACACACACACGTACGCACATGTGTGCATATACATACACACCATGGCTAAAGGTTGATGAAACACAGAGGATAGTTTCTTTTCTTTTCTTTTTTTTCACGATCTAGGTTCTAGGATTAACTCAAGGCTTCAGGCTTGGTGGCGAATGTCTTTACTTTGTGATACATCTCATAGGCCCTTGAAATAAACCTTTTACATTCATGAGTCTAAAGTGCTGCTGTTTACCATATTTTGATATCATGCAATCAGCAAATAATTTTTTAAACAACTTAGTTCTCACTCAGGAAATGTACAGCCAGAAGATACTTATACTGAACAAGTGTATTTTCAGGCACTCTGTGTTTTCTCTTGAAAAATTTTCTACTTCTTAATGAACTAGCTTAGATATTATTGCTTTCATAACCACCTACTTTCCTTAACTCAGCAGAATTGTTTTCTAGTGGGGAGGCAGAGGCAGTCAAATCTCAAGACTAGCCTGGTCTGTAAAGCAAGTATCAAGAAAGCTAGGGCACAGAGAAACCCTGTCTCAAAAGAAAAAGAAAAAAAAAGTAGTAAATGTTTATTAAAGTGTGGTAGATATGGGATAACTAATATAATTCATTCCATTGAGTTACGATAAGTGAAATATTTCATTATACTTATTATCAATAGTTGATATATTCAGGCCACAAGTCATTTAATATTTAGTGAGTGCATGAAATCTTTTCAGCACTATTCTAGATTTCGGTACTGTTTATGGATATAAATATTTTATAAAACACATACTTTTTATTCCTGGAGAGTTTATTTAATATATCACTGGCTATACAGAATTTAACCTGAGACCCTGTACTTTCTATCACTGTGATAAAATACATAACAGAAGGATCTTAGGAAGAATAGGTTTGAGGGTCCCATCCATCTTACTGATAAATGGATGGAGATAGGGGCATGTCCACAATTAGGTAGCAGATAGGAACGAATGGTAGATCTTTACACCTCTTCTTCTATTTGTTCTGTGCAAGACTGCAGGCTGTCTGGAAATCCTCTCACAGATGAATCTCTATGTCTGTCTCCTAGGAGATTCTAAATCACAGTCCAGTATTTATTTATTTATTTATTTATTTATTTATTTATTTATGCTTTTTGGTTTTTCGAGACAGAGTTTTTCTGTATAGCTTTGGTGCCTGTCATGGAACGAGCTCTTGTAGATCAGGCTGGCCTCAAACTCACAGAGATCCGCCTGCTGCTGCCTCCTGAGTGCTGAGATTAAAGGTGTGTGCCAGGAGCTGGAGAAATGGCTCAGCGCTTAAGAGCACTGCCTGTTTTTCCGAAGGTCCTGAGTTCAATTCCCAGCAACCACATGTAGTGAGATCTGGTGCCCTCTTCTGGCCTGCAGGCATACATGCAGTCAGAATACTGACAATACTGTACAAATAATAAATAAATCTTTTTTTTTTTTTTTAAAGGCATGCGCCACCACTGCCTGGCTGCTCCAGTACTTCTAAGAAAGGATTGAGTGCTAAAATATGTATACTTATAAAGAAATGTATACTTATAAAGAACCACATTTCTCCATAACATAATATAAGAGCTTCACATACACACACACACACACACACACACACACACACATTTTTAAGACAGTAAGAGAGTAAAACACATGGCAGTTATAATCATCCTTTCTGTAACTGTTCATGTAGCCTTAGCTGGTATTTTTACCTTCTGCATTGCTACCCATTCTGCATTTCCCTCACGCTCATCAAGAACCTCAGTAGGTTTCTGTTTTTTAGCTGTAAGTGTGACCTATACATTAAGTGTCAGGCTACTTATTCTGCCAGAATTGAATTGTTCTAGTTTTCGTATTTACCTTAATCACAAGACACTTGTAACACCAAGAGATGCTATTAGGATCTTCTGAGCTCTAAATATAATCTTAGCATTCCTGGAGGTTGCTTAGCACTTCCAGAGGTCGCTTGGTGCTCCCTGAGGTCGCTCTACAATCCCAGAGGTCAGTCAGATCTGCTCCCATGGCGATCACTTGCTTGGGGGTACCCCCACAGAGGTCGCTGGCTCAGGTCTGCTCCTGCAGAGTTTGTTGGTTAGGGCCTGTTCCCACAGCAGAGGTGGTTGGCTCAGGCCTGCTTCTATGGAGGTCACTGGCTGGGCCTGCTCTGGAGGAGGTCGCTGGCTGGGGCCTGTTCTCAATGATATCCTGGGTTTGGTTCTTCTCCCTTAGAGGTTGCTGGCATGGTTCTGGTCCTGCTGAGGTCGCTGACTCCACATTTTTTTTAAAGTAGGTATTATAACTTTGTTGAGATTCTATTGCTCATGTTTACCTGACAACTGCTGAGGTTGAACATTTCTTATACATTTGTTAAACATTTGCATGTCTTCTTTTGAGAAAGAGATGAAAGGATTATTACTTCATCTATATTAAATTATTTTGAGATTTGTCACTGTTCACCTTTTAAAATTTATTTTACAGTCGATGTTTATAGTCATCTTTTTATGTTTTATATTTTTAATAACAGGTGAGATATAGGTGTCCAGTTTTATTCTTCTTAACATGGATTATTATGTTATTGATATTATTATTAAAGAACACACATATACATATATATCTGAGTATGTGTATCTGCACTTGTGTATATCTCTGAGTATGTATTTCTGATACAAAATCAAAGTTTTCCATTGAAGCCCTGTGGCAGTGGTGTATGCCTTAATCCCAGCACTCAGGAGACAGAGGTAGTCTGATCTCTGTGACTTCCAGGCTAGCCTGGTCTACAAGAGCTAGTTCCAGGACAGGCTCTATAACTACAGAGCAACTCTGTCTCGAAAAACCAAAAAAAAGTTTTCCATTAATAGATATGTCTTAAAGTTAGTGTCATACTATATCAATTACTGTAATTTTGTGATATATTTTAAAATAAGGAAGTATAATGCAAATGCATATAGATTATCATTTTTAAAGATAGTGATCGTCTAGGATATTTGTGATTCCATAGGGATTTTACCATTGTTTCTATTTCTGTGAAAGTGCTATTGCAATTTATTAAAATGTTGTTATGATATCAGTTCTTTGTTCTGTTAAATTATGTCACATTAATATGTTCAACGAAGCTGATATCTGACATAGAAATATTTCTTGATCATGATGCATGATTTCTCTCTTTTATGTCTTCAACGGATCCATAACAGTTTATGGCTTATGTCATATTATGAATCCTTTTTATCTATAGAAGCCTTGAGACAACCCATTGGTTAAACTTCCCCTACTACCCATCTTACCTCGACATCAGTCTGAAATGGCTATCCTGCCTCTAGGAATCTCATAATGAGATTGTGTCTAAGAGCTGTCTCCTCCCATCTTATATTCCTCTAAGATTAAAGGTGTGCACCACTATCACCCGTTTTCTATGGCCAGCTAGTGTGGTTACTGAGATTAAAGGTTTGTATCACCACTGCCTGGTCTGTAAGGCTGATCAGTGTGGCTGTTTTACTCTCTGAACTTCAGGGAAGCTTTATTTATTAAAATGCAAATGAAATATCACTACTGGAGGTTTAAGAGGAGTAGCCTTATTGAAGGAAGTATGTCACTGATAGTGGGCTTTGAGAGTATATAACCTTTCCCTAATTCCAGTTCACTGTTTCTTCTTAGTAATTGTGGTTGGTTATATGATCTCTCTGCTTCCTACTCCTACCATTATGCCCCCTGCTTGCTCCCATGTCTTCCCAATGTGACACATCCTTATCCTTCTGGATCTATAAGTCAAAATAAAATATTCTTTCTATAAGTTATTTTCATCATGGTGTTTTATCACAGCAACAGAAAGGTAACTAATATATTATTGTTTGAGAAATGATGTGTTTTGATCAAATCCGTCACCCCATTCCTTTAGTATGTCTCCAGCACTTTTCCCTTACAACTTCATACACCATGTATCAATCCACTGAGTCCATTTAGTGCTGCCAGGATGCACACAAGTGTAGGGCTATCCACTAAAACATAGGCAGGATGCACACAAGTGTAGGGCTATCCACTAAAACATAGGCAGGATGCACACAAGTGTAGGGCTATCCACTAAAACATAGGCAGGATGCACACAAGTGTAGGGCTATCCGCTAAAACATAGGCAGCATAACTGGGGCTGCATCCAAAGAACACAACTTACTCTCCCCCAGAAATGAGCAGATCGGGTTGCCAGTAACTCTTCAACTAGGGATGGGTTTTCACTGATTTAGTCTTATGTAGCCAGTCACAATCATTGTAAGTTCATATATGCAGTGGCCTTGACCTGCTCCAAGCATACCATTCTGAAGCAGCTCTCAACTGCCTTTCTTTCTTAGTCTTCTCGCCTCTCTCTTTCACAGTAATTCCTGAGTCTTGGGGTGGTTTGATTTAGATATTCCATTTATGAATAAGCACTCTATAGCTTTTTATTCTCCATACTTTGATCACTTATGAACCTCATTAACTATACCAAGAAACTTCTCATGAGGGTTGAGAGATGCACTAATTTATGGGTATAAAGATAAGTATTTGGGGGATAGTTTAATTCTGCATCCTTTATTATTTATTTATTTATTTTTAATTGAAAATTTCCACCTCCTCCCCTCCTCCCATTTCTCTCCCCCTCCCTCTCCAGTCCAAAGAACAGTCAGGGTTCCCTGCCCTGTGGGAAGTCCAAGGTCCTCCTCCCTCCATCCAGGTCTAGAAAGGTGAGCATCCAGACTAGGCTCCCACAAAGCCAGTACATGCAGTAGGATCAAAACCCAGTGCCATTGCCCTTGGCTTCTCAGTCAGCCCTCCTTGTCAGCCATGTTCAGAGAGTCCAGTTTGATCACATGCTCCATCAGCTGCCTGTCCAGCTGGCCTTGGTGAGCTCCCAATAGATCAGTCCCACTGTCTCAGTGGGTGGGTGCACCCTTCGCAGTCCTGACTTCCTTGCTCATGTTCTCTGCTCTTTTGCTCCTCATTTGAACCTTGGGAGCTCAGTCTAGTGCTCCAATGTGGGTCTCTGTCTCTAGCTTCATCCATCAGCAGATGAAGGTTCTATGGTAGTATGCAAGATATTCATCAATATGGTTATAGGATAGGGCCATTTCAGTCTCCCTCTCCTCAGCTGCCCAAGATGATATGATAGTGTACATAAGCGACCCCAAAAACTCCACCAAAGAACTCCTACAGCTGATAAACACCTTTAGTAACGTGGCAGGATACAAGATCAACTCCAAAAAAAAAAAAAAAAAAAAAAAAACAGTTGCCCTCCTATACACAAAGTATAAAGAAGCAGAGAGGGAAATCAGAGAAGCTTCACCTTTCACGATAGCCACAAATAGCATAAAATATCTTGGGGTAACTCTAACCAAGGACATGAAAGATCTATTTGACAAGAACTTTAAGCCTTTGAAAAAAGAAATTGAAGAGGATACCAGAAAATGGAAGAATCTTCCTTGCTCTTGGATTGGGAGGATCAACATAGTAAAAATGGCAATTCTACCAAAAGCAATCTGCATCCTTTTAGTGAATATAAATAATAGGTTCTTCTATTACTCATAGGGCCTAGGACCTACACAGCACAGGTTGTTGACCCAGTTGAAAATACCAAAACAATCATCATGAGTTTTGTTTTGTGGAATGGGCTTTAAATCCAACTAAAAAGCAGTTGTTTACTCCCACCAAATAATCATGCCACTATAGCATGAGTGGGCGTATCTTGCCAAGTAGTCATTAAAGCTCACAGTGGCCATGACTAGGTAAGACAGTTGATTACTTTTCTCCCCTTGTAGCATGAATAACATATTATTTTTTTGTTTGTTTTTGTTTTTTGTTTGCAAGACAGGGTTTCTCAGTAGTTTTAGAGCTTGCTCTTGTGCTAGCTCTTGTAAACCAGGCTGGCCTTGAACTCACAGAGATCTGCCTGCCTCTGCCTCCTGAGTGCTGGGATTAAAGGCATGTGCCACCACTGCCCAGCATGAATAACATATTCTAACAGTATGAAAGATAGGCAATAAATATGAAGCTTCCATGTCAGTAATAGGTTGATTTCATCAAGTCTTATGACTCAAGTATATAGTCCTCCTCTTTCTTTTTTTGAGACAGAGTTTCTCTTTGTAGCAACCCTAGCCTCGCTATCCTGGAAGTTGCTTGTAGACCAGGCTGGCATAGAACTCACAGAGTTCCAAGTGCTGGAATTAAAGGCATGCACCGCCACCAGCAGCCTGTTAATAATTTCTATATATGTAATTTAACTTTATACATGTATTTATAAATATTATGCTTATGGATTGATCCTTTGCATAAGTAATATTCTCTTTATTTATTTAGTGTAATTCCCCCCCCCCTTAAAAACTATTTTGTCTGATATAAGTATTGTCACACAACTTTGGTTACCATTTACACGGAATATATATTTCATTTCCTTACTTTTTGTCAAGAGTGAACTCAATCTTGCTTGAATATTATGTAGTTAGATCTTATTTAAATTTTCATTTATCAATTGTGTGCCTTTTGATAGAAGAAGTCAAACATTCAAATGCAAGTATGCATTTGAAGTAATTATTTATGGGGAGGAATGTATTGACATCTTATTCACTGCTAGGTTCCTGTATGCTTTGTAGTTCTTTATTCCCTCCTCTTCTCTTACTGTGTTCTTTTGTGTGTCATTGATTTTTTTGATACAGCTCTCTGAATCATTTTTCTGTTATATATTATCTCTTCACGTGGATTCTATGAACTTTATATAAAATTTCTTATAGTTAAACAGTCTTTCAGTTTATCTTTTAACTTTAACTGGATAAAAGTATTGACATTTTATTTCTCATTATCATCACATTAGGGTTCATTAAAATTTTTGATTCTTTTGATTTAGAAATAATTCTGTTTTTATTTATTCTTCTCTCATAAGAATTCTTTTTCTTTAATTCTTACACTCCTCCCAGGCTCCCCACTATCCACTGCTCCTCCATTTCCCTTCAGAAAAGAGCAGGCCTCCCAGGGTTATCATGGCATAACAAGAAACAAAATATGACTGGCCACAAACCCTCATATCAGAGATGGGTAAGGCAACCCAGTAGGAGGAAAAGGATGCCAAGAGCAGGCAAGAGTCAGAGATACCCATACTCCCACTGTTAGGTGTTTCCCAAAAGCACCAAGCTAACAAACATCATATATATGCAGAGGACCAAGCTCAGACCCATGCAGGTTACCTGATTGCCACCTCAGACTCTGTGAGTCCCTATGAGTTCCACCCAATGTTTGACTGTGGGTCTTTGCATCTGTTCCCATTAGATGACAGAGGAAGCCTCTGATGATGATTAGGCTAGGCACCAATCCATATAAATATAGGAGAAAGCCATTAGGAATTTAATTGACTTTTTGTTTGGTCATTCATATTTGGTTATACCCTAGGTTTCTGAGCCATTGAGCTTTTGGTTTGTGCCCGACCAGGTGCTGTCAGCCATGAACTTACAGCTTGAGACTCAAGCGACATTAGCCATTCTTTAGTCACTCCCACAAACTCTGAGCCACCATTGCCCCAGCACATCTTACAGGCAGGAAACCTTCTATGTTGATGGTTTTGTGGATGGGTAGGTGTTCCAGTCCCATCACTGAAAGTCTTGCCTGGTTACAAACAATGGCCAGTTGAGGCTCCATGTCCTCCATTACTAGGAGTCCTTGCTAGGGCTACCCTCTAGATTCCAGGGAGTTTGCACTGTACTAGGTTTTCACATCACTCCCTAAAATTCACCCTATTCCTATCATCTCCCTCAGTAGTCTTTCCCTCTGCCCTCCCAACCCCAACTGACCCTTTCTGTTCCCATCCTCATGCACCCCTAGTACACCTGCAAATTCTACTCTGTTTCCCCTTCCCAGGAAGATCCATGCATCCTCCACCAGAGCCCTCCTTGTTAATTAGCCTCTCTGGGTCTGTGGATTATAGCATAGTTATCCTTTCGAAGTTAAGATCAACTTAGAAGTGAATACATATCATGTTTGTCTTTCTGGGTCTGGGTTGCCTCCCTCAGGATAATTTTTTTTCTAATTCCATCCATTTGCTATAAATTTCATGATATCATTATTTTAGCTGAATAACACTCCATTGTGTAAGTGTACCACTTTTATATATTCATTCTTTGGTTGAGGAACATCTAGAATATTAACAGTTTATGGATATTGTTTAAAAAACTGCTATGAATATAGTTGAGCAAGTGTCCTTGTAGTAGGATGGAGCATCCGTTGGGTATATGCCCGAGAGTGGTATAGCTGAGTCTTGAGATAAATCAATCTCCAATTTTCTGAGAAACTGCCATAGGGACTGTACAAGTTTGCACTCCCACCAGCAATGGAGAAGTGTTTCTCTTGCTCTAGCTCCATCCTTGCCAGCATGAGCTGTCAATTGTGGTTTTGATCTTAGCCATTCTGACAGGTATAAGATGGAATATCAAAGTAGTTTTGATTTGTATTTCTTTGATAGCTAAGGATGTTGAACTTTAAAGTATTTCTCAGCCAAGTACTTTATTAAGTAGATATGGAGAGAGTGGACAGTTTTGTATTGTTCCTGATTTTACTGGAATTGATTTGAATTTCTCTCCATTTAATTTGATATTGGCTACAAACATACTATAAATTGCCTTTATTATGTTTAGGTCTCCTTTATCCATAATCTGTCTAAGACTTTTCTCATAAAAATGTGCTGGATTTTATCAAAGACTTTTTCAGCATCTATATGGTAGATTATACTAATTGATATACTATACCATCTCTGAATCTCTGGAATGAAGATTGTATGATCATAGTGGATGATGATTTTGGTGTGTTTTTGGATTAGGTTTGCAAGTATTTTTTTGAGTATTTGCATCTATATTTATAAAGGAAATTAGTTTGTAATTCTCTTTTTAAATCAAATATTTTTGTGGTTTGGGTATCAAGGTGACTGCGGTCCCATAAAATGAATTTGGCAATGTTCCTTCGGTTTCTACTTTGTGGAATAATTTGAGGAGTATTGGTGTTACCTCTTCTTTGAAAGTCTTGTAGAATTATGTGTTAAAACCATCTGGTCCTGAGCTTGCCTTGGTTGGGAGAGTTTTAATGACTGCTTCTATTTTCTTAGGAGATTATAGGTCTATATTAATTGTTTATCTGATGTTGATTTAAAATTGGTAAGTGATATCTAGCAAGAAAAGTATTCATTTCTTTTAGATTTTCCGATTTTGTGAAGTAGAGGTTTCTTAAACATTTATTTATTTATAATTTTACATCCTGATTGCAGTTTTACCTCACTCCTCCCTTGTTCCTCCCCCATCCATCCCTCTCCCTTTTCTATTCAGAAAAGGGCATGCCTCCCATGGGTATCAGGAAAACATCACTTATCAAATTGTAGTAAGACTGAGCACCTTGCTTTAAGCTGGGCAAGGCAACCCAGTATGATGAATAGCATCCCTAAAGCTAGCAAATGTGTTAGATACAGCTCTTGCTCCCACTGTTAGGAGTTCCATAAAAAGACCAAGCTATACAACTGTCACACATATGCATAGGGCCCAAGTAAATCCAATGCAGGCTTCCTGATTGTCAGTTTGTCTCCGTGAGCTTCTATGAACCCACTTTAGTTGATTCTGTGGGGTTTCTTGTGGTGTCCTTGACCCCTCTCGCTCATACAGTCCTTCCTCCTTCTCATGACATGGGTCTCAGACTGGACTAGTCATTGGACAGCCACTCGCACAATCTCTGTGTCACCCTTACTCCAGAATATCCCATAGGGCAGGCATACTCTGGGTTGAAGGTTGTGTGGCTAGATTGTTGTCTCAATCACTTCACTGGGAGTCTTGCTTGGTCAGAGGAGGTTCCAGTTCAGGATAATATTCCCTTTTGCTAAGAGTCTTAGCTGGGGACATCCTGGTAGATTACTGGGAGTTCCCCTTGAACCAGGTTTCTACCTGACCCTAAAATGACCTCCTTTTCAGTTGTCTCTTTCAGTGCTGTTTCCCACTCCATCCCACTGCCTGATCACTCATGATTCCATACCAACCCGCTGCCAGTGAGTACATGTTTTTAAACTATGACCCAACAATTCTTTGGATTTCTTTGGTCAGTTGTTATGTCCCCCTTTTAGGTTTTGATTTTGTTATTTTGGGAATTTTCTCTCTCTTTTAGTTTGTTTAAGGGTTGGTCTGTCTTGTTGAATTTTTTCAAAGAACCAAATCTTTGTTTTATTAATTCTTTGATTTGTTCTCTGTTTCTATTTTATTAACTTAATCCCTCAGTTTAATTTTTTTCTGTCATTTACTCATCTTGGGTGTGCTGGATTCTTTTTGTTCTAGAGATTTCAGGTGTGCTGTTAAGTTGCTAGTTTCAGATCACTCCATTTTTTTTAAATGTAGACACTCAGTGCTATAAACTCTCCCCTTATCAAGGCTTTAATTGTATCTCATAAGTTTGGTTATGTTGTGCATTCATTTTCATTGAAATCTAAGAAATCTTCAATTTCCTTCATTTTTCTGTCTTGATCTAGTAGTCATTCAGTAGAGAGCTGATCAGGTTCAGTGGGTTTGTAGGTTTTCTGTTGTTGATATTCAGCTTTAGTTTGTGGTGGTATGATAGGATGGAAGTGGTTATTTCAAATTTATTTCTTTTTTATTTATTTATTTTACATCCTGACTACAGTTTCCCTTCTCTCCTCTCCTTCTATTCCCTCCCTCCTTCCCTCCTCTATAGCCCCTCTAATCCATTCCTTCTCTCTGTCTGTTCAGAACGAGGCAGGGCTCCCATGGGCATCAACAAAGCATGGCATATAAAGATGTAGGAAGACTAAGAACCTTGCCTTATATTAAGGCTGGACAAGGCAATCCAGTGTGAGGAATAGGTTCCCAAGAACCTATGCCAGCCAGAGCATAAGGTACAGTCCCTGCTCCCATTGATAGGAGTACCACAAATAGACCAAGCTAGACAATTGTTACATATATGTAGAAGACTTAGGTCATTCTCATTCATATTGTAGAATATTTTAAGATGTGTTACATTTGTTTATGCTGTGGAACATTTCTTTATTTTATTAAAAATTTCTGCCTCCTCCCCGCCTCCCATTTTCCCCTCCCCCAAATCCCCTCCCTCTCTTTTTCCAGTCCAAAGAGCAGTCAGGGTTCCCTGCACTGAGGGAAGTGTGGAACATTTCTTTAATGATGCAAAGATGTGTCACTTTTTTATGTTGCATTTATTTAACTCTGGGAAGTTGTAATTCTTTACCCGTCTAAAACACCTGATGGTCTCATAAAAAGCTGAATGGCCAATAGTGAGACAGAAGAAAGGATAGGTGGGACTGGCAGACAGAGAGGATGAAGAGAAGAAGAAATCCGGAGGAGAAAAAAAGAGGAAGAAAACAAGGAGGGGAGGATGTCAGCATCCAGTCCCCCAGACAACCATGATGTAAGAGGGAGAGTAGGATATACAGAAGTAAGAAAAGTAAAAAAGCACAGAGGCAAAAAGGTAGACAGGGTAACTTATTTATGGGGGTTTCCCTTACATCAGATCCTGACCCCAAAGAGCTCCCCTTTCCAATCATCTATCTCAGTACTCTCCCCCTTCACCTACCCCCAACGCATTTCCTCAAGTTCCCAAACCAACATGTCCCCAGTCTGTCCAGGAAATCTTTTCTGTTTCCCTATACCAGGGATATCCATACATCCCCCCATAGGTCTTCCTTGTTATCTAGCCTTTGTATCTGTGGATTGTTAACATTATAATACTTTACAGTTAATATCCACTTATGAGGGATTACATACTGTGTTTGTCTTTCTTGGTCTGGATTGCCTCACTCAGGTTGAATTTTTCTAGTTCCATCCATTTGCCTTCAGATTTCCGAATGTCATTGTGCAGGGTGATAGATATGGATCTATATTCGTTCTTCCACATGCTGACATCCAGTTATGCCAACATCATTTGTTGAAGATGCTTTCTTTTTTTCCATTGTATAGTTTTGGCTTCTTTGTCAAAAATCAAGTGTCCATAGATATATGGATTTATGACTGGGTCTTCGATTCAATTCCATTGACCATGTGTATGTTTTCACACAAATACAATACCTGTTTATTACTGTAGCTCTGTAGTAGAGCTTGAGATCTGGGGTGGTGACACCTCCAGCAGTATTTTTTTTTTTTATTTTTTTATTGTACAGTGTCGTTTTAGCTAGCCTGAGTTTTGATTTTCCATATGAAGTTGAGTATTTTTCTTTCATATTCTGTAAAGAATTGCGTTGGGATTTTGATGGGGATTATGTTGAATCTGTAGACTGCTTTTGCTAAGATGACCATTTTTATTATGTTGATCCTACCAATCCATGATCATGGGAGATCTTTCCACTTTCTGATTTGTTCTTCAGTTTCTTTCTTCAAAGACTTGAAGTTCTTGTCATACAAGTCTTTCACTTTTTTGGCTAGAATTACCCCAAGATATTTTATATTGTTTGTGGCTATTGGGAAGGGTGATGTTTCTCTGATTTCTTTCTCAACCCTTTTATCATTCATATGTAAGAGGGTTACTTGATCTTTTTGAGTTAGTCTTGGATCTAGCTACTGTGCTAAAGGTGTTTATCAGCTGTAGGTGGTCCCTGGTAGAATTTTTTTGTTTTGGTAGAACTGCTAGGGATATTTTTTTCACCTAGTTTGGACTGTACGTGGGCCTATGGAGTCTATCATTCCAACTGGTATGGACTGTGACTGGGCCTTTAGAATCTGTTGGAGTGATGGGAAAGGGTATCTTGTTAACTGGTGGGGGTTCAGCATCAGTAGGGCCAGGGACAATGCATGGCAAAGGGTTTTGGAAGGCAGAATCCTTCAAATTTCTTGTATCCATTGAGACTTGCATTGTGACCAAGTATATGGTCATTTCTGGAGAAAATTCCATGAGGTATTAAGAAGGTGGATTCTAATGTTGAAATGTTCTATAGATATCTGTTTGGTTCATTTGGTTTATAATCTTTGTTAGCTCCAGAATTTCCTGTTTAGCTTTTGTCAGGATGACCTATTCTTTGGTGAGAGATGAGTATTAAAGTCTCCCACTATCAATTTGTGAAGGTCAGTGTGTGATTTAACCTTTAGTAATGTGGGTGTCTTTTGTTTTCAGGGTGTAGATGGTTAAGAATTGAAATATCATCTTGGTAAATTTTTTCTTTGATGAGTATGAAGTGTCATTCCCTGTCTCTTTTGATTAGTTTTAGTTTAAAATCTATTTTGTAAGATATTAGAATGGCTACAGAAACTTTTTCCTTAATATGCTTGGAAAATCTTTTTCCGACCCTTTACACTGAAGTAATGTTTATCTTTGATGTAAAGGCGTATTTCTTGTGTGCAACAGAAGAATGAGTCTTGTTTTCACATCCATTCTGTTAGTTTGTATCTTTTGGGGGGATTACATCCATTGAAATTGGGAGATATTAATTACTAATGATTGGTAATTTTTGATACCTTGTTATTGTTATTGTTGTTGTTAGTATGTATGTATGTATGTATGAATGTGAGTGTGTGTTTCCTTTCTTTTGGTTTTGCTGGTATGAGATTATTTACTGCCTGTGTTTTTATGCATGTAGTTAACTTCCTCGGGTTTGAATTTTCCTTCTAGTATCTTCTGTAGGGCTGTATTTGAAGATAGGTATTGTTTAAATTTGACTTTATCATGGAATATCTTCTTTTCTCCATCTATGGTGATTGGAAATCTTTCAACAGCAATCTGGATTGGCATCCATGAACTCTTAGAGTCTGCAGGACATCTGTCAACACACTATGAATTTTTTTTAATATAATTTTTTATTGAAAAAAAAATTCCGCCTCCTCCCCGCCTCCCATTTCCCTCCCCGTCTCCCCT